>NW_027507696.1:5833824-5843824 GCF_037356315.1 Lithobates pipiens
ATAAAAGTTATTTAAAATATAAATTATATAAAATATTATAAATAGTATGCCTATGTTATATAAAATATTATATTTAAAAAATTAATAAAATATTATAAATATATTTTATTTAAAAATATAAATCAATATTTATAAGTTATTTAAAATACTATAAATATTATTTACAAGTTATATAAAATATAAATACAAGTTATATAAAATATTATAAATATTATACGTATGTTATATAAAATATTTAAATATATTAATAAAATATAATTAAATATATTTTGTTATTTACAAATATAAATCAATAAATATTTATAAGTTATTTAAAATATAAATTATATAAAATATTATAAATAGTATGCCTATTTTATATAAAATATTATATTTAAATATATTAATAAAATATTATAATTAAATATATTTTATTTAAAAATATAAATCAATATTTATAAGTTATTTAAAATACTATAAATATTATTTACAAGTTATATAAAATATAAATATAAGTTATATAAAATATTACAAATAAATGTATTATAAATCCTGAATAATAATAATTTTAAAAAAAATCTAATAATATTATGAAATAAAATAGTATAAATAAATTTACAAGTTACATAACATTATATAAATCGTATTATTTAAATATATTAATAAATTATATTTAATATATAAATTATTAAAATATCAACAACAAAAAAATGATCTGCACCCCTACAAAGCTCCAGAACACATGTATCGATCTGCTGATACAAAAGACACCCCAGGACCTCGGTGTCCCCCCAGTTTAGGACACGATGGGAGGAGGTCAGCTGTCCTCAGCCCACACTGTGCCCCCAGAAGCTGTGCTGCACTCCACACACCCCCTCCCCTCCCCCTCTTACAAGACAAAAGCCACCAAGATGCCCACAAGCAGCTGCCTGGCGACTGCCCTCCACACTCCCATTCACATGCTAATGAGCCCTCCGGATCCCTCCGCCTGCACACAGCGCACCAAAACTTTCTTTTCTGAACTTTCAGGGGAAGTAGTCCCTCCTCCCCCTCTCTCTGCTGGCGGAAGCAGACGGGACGCAGCGCGCACACAGCCTGCCCGCACAGCTGCCTGCCGCTCCATTCACCTGCTGAGCGCTGGACGAGAGAGAGCGATAGAGAGCGATAGAGCGGAGGGATCCGAGCTGGACTGTGGCTGGAGACATTGGAAGTAGAGAGAGAAGAGGAGCGCCTGGGTTGGATTGTGTGTGGATGGTGGGGGGATCGGGGGTCGTGCTGCTGCTGCTGGATACACTGGGCACCTATGTCACCCTAATGCTACCAGGAGGAGGAATGGGTCACATTGCGGGATCGCTGCTGCTGCTATCACTGGCTGTCCTCCAAACACAAGGTATGGCTAAGAAGCCTGGACCCAAGAGCTAGCAATCCTGATGCTGGGTGACCGTTGTGCTGATGTTGTAACATGTCTGTGGGACGTGAACCCCGAGGAGGAGGAGGAGGATGAGGATGAGCTACTTTGTAGAAGTTTGATGGAGGATTTGGAAACATTTTCTAGTTGTTTGTAAATAATAGTTACAAAGTGGCAACATGTGATCGGGCGCTGTGTGAGATGGAGGGGGGCGCACTGCGGCCGGGGGGCTTCTTAGATATTCGCTTCATCTGTGTGTATTCATATCGAATGTGTAAATCTCTATCTTACCCAAATATAAAATCTCTTCCCTGATTTCAGTCTTATTAGTTACACTTACCTGCAGAAAACGGATGAAGTTGGTCCATCAGGAGCTGACCATACACCATACCCAGGGCCGGGGCAAGGGGTGGGCAGGAGGGACGGCTGCCCTGGGCACTGTGGTAACATGTGAGATAGGGGGGGCACCACAAGGTGGCTGGGGGGAAGGGGTATTTTTGTTAGGAAAGGGAGTCTGGGGGGGGGGGGGGTGTCAGGGGGTAAGGATTGTTCTAGGAGGGCAAATTTGGGAGGTGTGCTAGGAGTGGTGATTTGGGGTGATTTGTGTTGGGAAGAGGGATGGGAGATGATTTGTGCTAGAAGGGGGGATTTTGGGGGTTTGTGCTATAAAAGTAATATTGTAGAGTGGCAATATTTTTTTATTTTTTGGGGGGGGGGGGGGGCACGCAATTTGGCAGGTTTGCCCTGGGCTTTGGATGGCCTTGTCCCGCTACTGACCATACCATCATCAGCTATGTTGGGCAAGGACCTGCCTGATTGGATGCACGTTATATCTGTTTAGGTGTGCCCTCCTATCACAAAGTTCTGGCAAATCTGAAAGAGATTGTTCATTCAGATTGTATAGTGTGTGGGGCCATCTGTAGTCTTATCAGAGCTCGATGGCCATTTTACCTTTGCTGGGACCTCCTTCTGGGTATCTACTACTACTTTTACTGCAAGGCTGATGATGATCTGAGGACCTGTGCAGCATCCAGTGGTCCCCGTGTCCTCTCATGTTGGCAGATTTCTTCCCTTTTGGGTCCTTTTTCATTATAGTTGGAAGACATGTCTGCCTGTGGTTTTCTGTCCTGTACCTCATGTTGGAGGGGTTGAGACTTTCAGCACTGACTGGCTGAGATGGAGTGGAAAGTACAGCACTCGGAAGGAGACTTGTGGTTGCGTCGTGTGCTGCTTTCGTTGTGTTTCACGTAGGTCGCTGACTAAGTTTGTGGAACAGACATTTGGGGGGGGGGGGGGGTGTCAGACTGTGTCCAGGAGCCCTTAGAGAAGTTTGTTTTGGGGAGTCCCAGGGTTCAGGTGGATCGTTCATACAGGGATGAGGCTTACGAACGCACTCTGATGGTTTACCCAGTCAGCGGCGGGACAAGGTCATCCAGGGCAAAGATGCCAAACTGTGCCCCCCTTTCCCTTAGGGTTAGGGTCAGGGTGCCCCCTACCCCTGCAATAAACCATTGCGCCAGGGGCAGCCGCCCCCTCCTGCCCACCCCTTGTCCCGGCCCTGTACCCAGTGATTGTAAATTGGCACACTGATGGTGGAGCAGATCCACTGCCTTGTGTCTTGAGGGACTCTTGCAGTGAGATCTCTTCACCTGACTCTCCACCTCCCATGCACCTGACTTTTCATGTACCTCTTTGTTGCCGGTATGTGTACCTTGTGGCCATCTGAATAAAGCTTTGGACCCTTCTGAGGGATCCTTGGTGTGCTGATGACATTTCTCCATTCTTTGTTATGGAGGAGGGTTCTGTAGAGCAGTGGTTCTTCTCAACCTCAGTCCTCAAGTACCCCCGACAGGCCATGTTTTGGGAATTTCTCTGTGCAAGATGAAGGGAAAACCTGCAAACATGGCCTGTTGGGGGGGGGGGGGTTACTTGAGGTTGAGAACCACTGCTGTAGATGCTGCAGCTGCTAGAACCCCAAAATCGATTTTGATCCAATCTACTGCTACCCCTTCCATAACTGAAATGCCTGATCTGGGTGAACTGGCCCTTTAAGTTAGGAGTGGACACAGTTATGTTAACTACAGAGCCAGAAGTCAGTTCAGGTCTAGGGTTGTCTTGTCCAAGGATGTTTTTTGTTTTTTGACTATGATAAAGTGTAGAAAACATAAGTCGGGTCAGCAGGCTGGCCTGTGGCTGTATCTGGCCCTGATCTACTCGTAAGAGTCCTAAGCAGCTTCTAGGAACAAAAATCACCGTTGTGGCCTGCAGCTATCGCGGAGCAGCTGAATCTGTTCAAAATATAACAGACAAATTATTTTCTGAAATTAACTCTATGTTCTTTTAAAGCAATATGCTGGAGAACTACAAGTGTGTGCATGCCTGGCAGGCTTTAGCAGAGCATGCATGGGCTCGGTAGGGTGGTTGCACCCCCTTTTTGTGAGCAGGTGCATGTATCCCTAACGTTGCGTCTCTTTGTTGTCTTTAAAACTTTGAAATATTGACTCGTTCTGCATGTCTTTATTAGTTGTGTCAACAATGAAAAGCCACTCTTGAGTCTTTGTTATTTATATCTGCCGTAGTATTCAGGGTTGGCATTGTGCCGAGGTTTACAACCACTTGCCCTACCACAGCCCCCCCCCCCCCCCCCCCCTTCAGGGTTAACCCCCTGGTGTTCTTGGGATCACAGGCCTCCGGTGTGATGTTATGGAGACACATTGCACAACACACTCTCTAGTATTTGGTAATTCTTGCTTTGACTTTAATAACGGACCAGAATCGAATTCACGTTTGGTGGAGACGGTGATATTTCTGATTGGTGGGGCTCTGTGTGTGTCTTTTTACAGCACTGTGGCTTATGTTGGTGCCATGTCATTTTAAACACCGCAAATACTGGATTGGCCATTGTAAGGAAACTGTACTTGTTGATCGCCCATTAACAAATACTTGGCGACTGTGACAAAAGACCATTGGTTAGACTCGCATGGGTGCTCAACCTGTGGCCCTCCAGCTGTTGCAGGAACTACAAGTCCCATGAGGCCATTACAATGCTGGACTCCCAAAGTCAGAGGCATGATGGGATTTGTAGTTCCATACCACAGGGCCACAGGTTGAGCACCCATGGAATATGAGGCTAAGAAGCCAGCATGTAATGGAAAGGTCAACTTGGAAACGTTGAAGGATTGTTCCGTGTGAATGCAGCGCTGTGCGTTCATCTAATGTAGACTTTCTCAACCTTTTCAACACGGAGGAACCCTTGAAATAACCTTTCGGTCTCGGGGAACCCCTGTAAAATGGCTATTTCTACAACTCCTGATACATTGATGTGATGGTCAGTGGAAGAGTGTTCCTTACATTTGTGGTCTTGGGGAAGAATTCCCCCCCCCCCTACAAATAGCTAAAAAGATCATTGGTGTCAGTGGGAAGTTATCTTAGAGGCAAAAATTGGTCATTGCTCAAGGAACCCCTAGCAACCATTGGAGGAACCCTGGTTGAGAAACCCTGATCTAATGTATTGATCACACAGTGGGGCTGATACACAGAATTGACTCTTTTTGGGTGATAGCAGGTGGTTGTGGCCCCAATTCTTTCTCAAACTTGCACTAAGACATATGATAGAAATGCTCTTGCTTTGGGCTAGACAGTTCTGCATTCAGGCAATTTATTCGAAGGCCCAGAATGTGCTAAAGAATTTCTGAATGCTGGTCCTTTTTAGTCCAGGAATCTTCAAACTACGGCCCTCCAGCTGTTGCGGAACTACACATCCCATGAGGCATTGTAACACTCTGACATTCATAGGCATGACGGAATTGTAGTTCCTGAACAACTAGAGGGAAATAGTTTGAAGACCCCCTGCTTTAGTCCAGCTTTTGGGCACGATCCATAATCAAATGTTGGGCTGGCGTGACTGGCTGCTGTCTATACAGACCTGTAGAATGTGTCAGAGCTATATAATATGTAGCAGGTGTAAACTCCCCCCTAGTGCAAAGACTGATGTGAATGGTTCAGTGTTCTCTGTACAGCACTGCAAATTATGCCAGAGGTATTTATACCTGAACTTTTTTTTTTTTTTTTTTGGATAAAAGTTTTTATGCTGCAATTCTCACTTCCTCTCCAGCACTGACCCCCATATAATTGCAAATTCTAGACCTGTTTTGGCTTGAATGACAGCCAGTTCCATACAACCCGCTTTCATAAGCGTGCACATGGGGTGTGCCAGGTGTGCTTGAGCACACCCTAATCATTACATGCAGTGTTGATTCCCCCTACTGCCCAGGCTTCCCTAGTGTTGAGGCCCCCCCCCCCCCACCACAGTGCTGCTGGCTCCCCTCCTCTCCCACCGGCCCCTACAGGGGCTGTTTCAGGATGGAGAGTGGGAGAAGAGGCTATTACATATGTCATTCACCAGTACCGTTCTTTTCTAAATGATCATACCGTGTTCATTCATAACTGAAGCATAGTAAACTGCGTTTGCTAGGCTTCCGTTTAGAAATGAACAGGAAGCCGCACACAGCACTTCCCCTCTAGTGACCTGCGCAGCTGAGGCTGTGTGTTTGACCTTTTGGGGGTGCACACCTATGCCCACTTCCTGTAAGCCCAGGCTGTCAGGGACACGCCTCCTGAAGGGGGCTCAGAAGTACTGTTGGACCTAGCAGTGCTTACACATCATTGCATAAGCTCAGTTCCGGAAAGAAAGAATGACAGTAGCTCAGTGTTCTCTGTACAATGCTGCAGAATATGTCAGTGATATATTAACTAGGTAACTTTTTAGATATCAAAGCGAAAGCTTGTCATTGGCTGGTTTTGGACAGGTAATAATGCTTCATATCACTTGGCCTTGTGTCAGTATGAGCACAGATGGGATGAGCATTGTCTGTCTGCTCCACTATGAGGGTTCCTGTGCTGTCTCTTATGACCCGCAGTGAGATAAGGGGACACCACGACTTCTGCTTTTTTTTTATTTTTTGTCTGGTGACGAGAAATCGCCCGCCCCCCCCTGTACTGACATTCACAAGCTTTCGCTTCTAGTCATGGTGACTCTAGACAAAACCGAAATTGAGAATATACTCATTACTATCTAACGAGCCATTTTTGCTGACTTTTGTCTTCATGCATCCTGTAGCACACTTAACTGCACGGAATCCAGTCTGGCTCCATTTCCCTTAAATAGTGTTCATAGAGCGATTTTGAAGCTTCCATGCTGACTTGTCTAATCGTGTGATTTGTAATGGAATGGCTCCCCTAGTGGTCAGGCCACAAGTTTTAAAAAAAAGTATCTTACAGGTTTGTGCAATAAGGGGGAAAATGTACAGAATCGCATGTTTAGCATTCACCACCATACTTTTTTTTTTTTTAATTTTCTTTTTATGCCATTCGGGCAGGTATGTAACTGTCCAAGCCAAGATTAGAAAGTCAGTGAAGTTGGAGAAGAAAGTTGGGTTTTGGGCTGATTTTTGGCTGGATTGCTTTGTAGAATATGAAAACGTAAGAGAAGTGCCTTGCTGACTGAGAATCTTCAGTGTTGGAAGAACCACAAGCAAGGCTGGGACAAGGGGTGAGCAAGAGGGATGGCTGCCCTGGGCACTGTGGTATCATGTGAGGTAGGGGTGCACTTCAAGGAGATTGAGGGAGGGGATTAGATTTGGGGGGGGGGCGGGGAAATTGGGGGTGGCTGGGAGTAAGAATTATTCCAGGAAGTAAAATTTATAAAATATGTGGGGTGAGAGGTGTGCTAGGAGTGGTGGTATAGGCTGGTTTGAGTTTGAGGGTGGGGTGTGTGGGGGGGGGGGGGGGTTTGGGCTAGAAGAGGGGATATGGTAGAGGGAAATTTTATTTATTTTGGAGGGGGGGGGATGTTTACTGGCAGGGATGATCGGGAGATATTTGTGCTAGGAGGGGACATTTTTTGGGAGTAGGATTTGTGCTAGAAGGGGGGGGGGGGTGTATTTGTGCTGGGAGGGGAATTTTGGAGTTTGGGTGGTAGGGGGTAGAGGATGTATACTTGGAGGTGAAATTTGAATGGTAGAGGATCTGTAGTACAAAGGGTGTGTATTTATTTATTTATTTTTTTAAAGGGGGGGGGGGATTTGTGCTGGGAGGATTTGGGGGATGAGGAGGGCAAAGATTTGTGCTGGGAGGGTGAATTTAAGCAGGAGGGCAGATTTGTTCTAGGAGGAGGGGGGATTTCTTCTTAGGGGGGTAAGCATGCAGATTTTATTATTGAAATAAATAATATAATAATAATAATTAATATATATTATAATAAATATATATATATATATATATATATATATATATATATTCATAATATGTATATTATATAATTTTTTTTTTTTTTTTAGTGGGGTGAGGGACTTGATGACACATAATGCTCCTACATCTTGGGGTGGGCGCAGATTGGCATGTTCACCCTTAGCTCTAGATGACATTGTCCTGGCACTGACTACAAGTGCCCAAATACCTGTAGCTCCTCTCAAGCTTGGGTGCAGCAGGCCACCCAGCCCTGGACATACTAGATATATATCGTATCCCTTTTCCCGTCTAGCAGAGCTGGGGGGGGGGGGGTGGTGAGTTAATCGCATAGTTGTTTTAGCAGCTTAGAAAGAATTTTAGACTGGTTCTAGTAACAACAACTGTGCTACAAGTCTTGTGTAAAGTGTAAACAGCACAGAAATGGCATACACAAATGAAAGACGCCAGTTATGTCCCATTTTAGAAAAGGTTGTTGTTTTAGAGGTGATTTACGCCCCGTTTAGAGTGGTGAGAAGCATTTCCTTGAATGGCTAAGCTGCGATTTAGCGGAGGACCTGCCTGTGTGTTCCAGTGAAACTGACTGGCACAAGTTGCCTCCATCAAGTTTCATTACTGCGTTCAAGCGTCTTCATTTCCATGACTGCAAGAAGCATTGCAGATTGAATCGCTAGGGGAATCTGTCAGAACTTTACTAATGAGATTTAGGATTTCATCCAGCGTGGGAGGACCTCATTGTCAGTCCTCCAAGCAGTGCCGGATCTGGTCAGGCCTGTTGATGTAAGTGATGCTTCCTACAGTGTACGGCCTGCAGTCACCATCACTTCCATCAATGGTCATCTCCAGTGCTGGATGGGATCCATAGTTGAGCCAGGGAAGGGTTTGACAAGTTTCCTTTAACGTTTTTATACAAAAAGTGAAGCTAAATTGCAGGCAAATTGGCCTGTATATTGGAAATAATCATGAACTGTGCAGAAACTGGCAGTTTCTTGCATAATTGGATTGTGATAATCTGTAGGAATGTGAGGGAATTGGCTTTCCAAAGCATCAAATGTCTATAACAGGGGCGCCCAACCTTTTGAAGAGTGAGGGCCACTTAAGCGACTTGGTAAACCGGTCGCGGGCCACAATGAGCGGAGTGGGTGGATGGCATGTCTGTGTCCACTCTGCATTTTGAGAGTGGACACGGATGCAGCCCACAATACTTTTTAGCGGATCGTATTGGAGGTAGAACACAAGTCAGTTTATGTCTGCCGCTACTTAGGAATGAATGGAGGGTCCAATTGTTCGGACTGTTGGACTGACCATGTGAAAGGGGTCCAAGGCTGCTTTCACACTGATGCGCTGCGGTTTACGCGCACCACGTGTGCAACGCAGTGTACCTTTGGCTTTCCTTCAGTTTGCAATAGGATTCTATTATATTACACTGTGATTTTAGTAATAAACTGACTTTTAATAACAGTATTCTTTCTATTATCTCCCAGAGCAGGAGGTTGCGGGCCACATCAGAGGGCTCCGCGGGCCACATGTGGCCCCCGGGCCACTTGTTGGGCACCCCTGGTCTATAACATCGATCAGAGATTTTTCATCCTGTTAAAAACCATCCATAAAACTTTTTTAGTACAATAGGGGTGAGGAGGAGAATTATTGAAAGTAAAGGCTGAATTTGCAGCACATGGATATGTTGCAGTGTGTGCCTAACTCTTGCACACTGCTAATTT
Organism: Lithobates pipiens; assembly: GCF_037356315.1. NCBI lineage: Eukaryota > Metazoa > Chordata > Amphibia > Anura > Ranidae > Lithobates > Lithobates pipiens. Next base: position 5,843,179 of record NW_027507696.1, read on the forward strand.
GTGCCCAGCGAGTTGCCACCTCTACCAGGGCTCTCCCCAGGGCCCCTGCGGCCCCCTCCAGGGCTCTCCCCAGGGCCCCCTCCAGGGCTCTCCCCAGGGCCCCCTCCAGGGCTCTCCCCAGGGCCCCCTCCAGGGCTCTCCCCAGGGCCCCCTCCAGGGCTCTCCCCAGGGCCCCCTCCAGGGCTCTCCCCAGGGCCCCTGCGGCCCCCTCCAGGGCTCTCCCCAGGGCCCCTGCGGCCCCCTCCAGGGCTCTCCCCAGGGCCCCTGCGGCCCCCTCCAGGGCTCTCCCCAGGGCCCCTGCGGCCCCCTCCAGGGCTCTCCCCAGGGCCCCTGCGGCCCCCGCCAGTGCTCTCCCCAGCACCTGCAGCCCTTGCCTGTGGTCTCCCTGAAATCTCATTTGACCCTTTTCCTTCCGGTCTTTTCTGGCCTCTTTCATGACGAGAGAAGTGAAATCAAGCATATGTACCTGCCTTCCTTTTTTTTTTTTTTTTATCTATTCCTGCAAGATCTGTAATCTGCAAGCTTGCAAAAACCAGCTGCCTTTTTCTTTTTTCAAGTTGTTTGACTGCAGACGGTTAACTGCTGTTTCAAAATGACTGACCGACCTTCTACACGCATTCTGAGATCCAAGCAGATCTTGCATTTG
>NW_027507696.1:5846324-5894962 GCF_037356315.1 Lithobates pipiens
GGGAACCCCCTGCTAAAAATTAGAAATCTACGACTCATGATCAGGGCCGGGACAAGGGGTGGGCAGGAGGGATGGCTGCCCCTGGCGCAATGGTATATTGCATGGGTAGGGGGGCACCCTGAGCCTAACCCTAAGGGAAAGGGGGGCGCAGTTTGGCATCTTTGCCCTGGGCGCTGGATGACCTTGTCCCAGCACTGCTCATAATACATTAGTGTGATGGTCAGTGGGAAGAATGGTCCTTACACTTGTGGCCAGTGGGAAGAATAGTCCTTACACTTGTGGTCAATGGGAAGAATGGTCCTTACACTTGTGGTCATTGGGAAGAATTACCTCCTTACAGAGAGCTAAAAAGATCAATGGTGTCAGTGGGAACTTATCTGAGAGGCAGAAATTGCCCAATGCTGAAGGAACCCCTACAACCTCTGGAGGAACCCTAGGATTCCACGGGACCCTGGTTGAGAATCGCTGATCTACATTGTGCTCTTAAATAATGTAACAAAGATATGGAAATGGGTTTGTGTTGAATGGAGGAACCCTAGTTGAAAACCACTGGCTTAGGTAGTCATTTAAACTTGCATAGTTGGGTTGGAAAAGAAGACACAAGTCCATCTAGTTCAACCAAAAACTGCACAGTTTTAGAATTTAATGTTGATCTGACAGATGAAAATCTGGTGTAGGTCAGCCTAGTAATAGGAAATGAACACAAAAATTCCAACCCAACTGAGCTTCAGCCCTGAGAACAATGTGGTTGGGTAATGTATTGGTTATTGTGATCTAAGTTGCCTATAGGATGGCTGTATATCTGCTTAGTGCTGTCACATCACTTTTTGAGTGTCGGCCATGAGCAGTGTTGTTTGAAATAGTTCTGCAAGTACTTTGCGCCATGCATAAGAAGAAGAAGAAGAAGAGAGGATGGCACTTTCGTTATGCGTATGATTTAGTCATAGATGAGTGATCACATGTGCAAGATTGGGCGTTGATTATAATAACATCTAGATCACTTGTCGGGCAAGAACTGGCCACAGTCCTATTATAAGACACCTAATCTACATAATACATGTGCCAGATATACAGATAAACATAAGCGGTAAGGGTCATGGTGATGACAATCTAGTCAAACGCATGCAGCGTTTGACATGAAAATGCTATGGTTTTCCTTCAGTTAAGCACACCTTGACACATGCTGCAACAAAAGAAATCCAGAGCCTTGAAAAGCAGGTCAAACACAGCCTCCAAAATGCCATGTGTACTGATTGGTGGAATGTAATGAGATTTTTTCCTGGCAGTTATCAATGTGTGCTTCGAATGCAAAGCAAATGAAGGAATACAGTGACTATCGACTTAACCCCTAATGACTGAGGCCAGTTCTGCCCCCCCTTGTTGTATCAATGAGTGATTTAGGTGTGTACAGCTAGCTGTGGTTATTGGGTGATCTTAGCTATATTAGCATCGCCATATACAAGCAGATACCATTTGGAGTATCTACAGGGTTATATCTTACTGGCATTTTGAAGAACAGAGGGGTCATTTTGTATACTGTAAAACTTGTGCCTAACCAGCTCTTGCAGGTCTCCAGGTTCTAGCATGGCAAGTCAAACACTTTAGGACTTTCTGTAAATATAACTTCTATTCCAGTGATTCTCAACCAGGGTTCCTCCAGAGGTTGTAGGGGTTCCTCCAGCATTGGGCAATCTCTGCCTCTCAGATAAGTTCCCACCGACACCATTGATCTTTTTAGCTATCTGTAAGGAGGTAATTCTTCCCAATGACCACAAGTGTAAGGACCATTCTTCCCACTGACCATCACACTAATGTATCATGAGTTGTACATTTCTAATTTTTAGTAGGGGTTCCCCCGAGACCAGAGAACTACTTCAAGGGTTCCTCTGTGTTGAAAAGGTTGAGAAAGGCTGATCTATTCTAATGGTTGTGTTCAGCCCCCATGTGCCATGACACTTCCTTTGTACAATAGTGTTCCTCATACTGATATATCTGAGCAGCTTCATCTGTGGTGTGAAAACAAAACTGCTGGTTCCATCCTTGTGGCTTCAGACATGAGAATGTGAAGTCGACTTCAAGGGCGAACTTCTGTTTGGAAATGAATGGGCTGGAAAAATCAAAGTAGTTGATGGGGGGGAAAACCTAAAAAGGTGGAAAAATATACAAATCAAAACATGGCTGCCTGGTGGTCAATTATTCTCTTCTTTCTTCTTTTTATCTTTTGTTGTTTTTGTTTCACTGTTTCAGGAAGTAGCATACCCTTGGCATGTTGGTGAGAAGTTTCAGGGTGATAAAAGTCCATTTCAGTTTACTAGATCATTCACACCTGAGCTCCTTACAATCCTGAAATTTTTATGCAAATTTGGTAGAGTAGTGTTCACACCTTGGGTTTCTGCCTAGAGTCAACAACCCCAAGGCCTCAGCTATAAGCAAACTGAATGTCCCGAACCTGTATATGTTCACAAACACTGTATACTATAAGTGCTCATGCACACGGACGTTTTAAAAAACTGGCTGCAAAGCTAGCTCCGACGCCTGGAAAAATCGGCGTTAAAAACACCATTTTTACAGCGTTTTGCATTGGCGTTTTTTGCGTTTAGTAGCGTTTTTTTAAAGAAACACATCTCTTGGCTATAGCACTCAGAAAACAAAGAAAATATGTTACGCGTTTTTGCTCGCATTTTTCCGCAATTCGCGTTTTTACAGCTCTAGCTCCGTGCCATGGAACGCACTGGTCCTGGGTTTTTTTTTTTTTTTTTACAGCTTAAAAACGCCTATGCCATTTGCAGCTCAAAAAACGCCTAGGTGGGCATGAAGCCATCCAGGGGTGCTCAACCTGTGGCTCTCCAGCTGTTGCAAAACTACAAGTCCCATCATGCCTCTGGGTGTCATGCTTGTGGCTGTCGGAGTCTTGCTATGCCTCATGGGAGTTGTAGTTCCGCAACAGCTGGAGAGCCACAGGTTGAGCACCTCTGCCATAGACTAACATGGACAGTCGTTTTTAAGCTGCAAAAACGCTCAAAAAAAAGTGTAAAAACATCCGTGTGCATGAGGCCTAAAGGTAGACAGGATTACCAAACTGCAGATATACCATGGTTTTATATATATATATATATATATATATATATATATATATATATATATATATATATATATATATATATATATATTCCACATGTAAATTTTAACCATATTTGTTCAGTTCCTGAACATTAGCTGCCATGTTTGACAGAAGATCTTTCAACCGCTGACAGCAAGATTAAAAAGAGGAAAGTCACGTTTTTAGACATGACCATTACCAAAAACCTTACAAGAGGCAGCTGATTGGAGAACACATGACTATGAGCTGTAACTAAAAATGTTTAAATGACATGACATAATTTTATATATTTTTTCCTTTTTTCTTTTTTTTCAGGTTTAAGGTGTACACATCCTGGCGAAGCTTGTTTGAACAATGGGAAGTGTGACTCCAGCGGGACAGAATGCAGGTTGGTTGATGTCATTTTTTTTTTGTCACGTTATTCTCAGGCAGATTTGGTGGTGGTTTTGAAAAACAACAATTTGTGTTGTTTTCAAGGCATACATGATTTGCACATACTGTACAAGTGCTATTTATGCCTCTTGCGGTGCTTGTCTGCCTCCTAGTGCAGTAAATGCTAACCTATTCCTAATGTAGGAAGGTGTAGTAGAAATGCTGCTACAATGCCTACACTTGTTGGCCCGAGTGTTGCTTGGTTAGGAAAACCAATTGCAACTGCACAATCAACTGGTGACCACATTTTAAAGCAGTGGTTGCTAACCTTTTCGGACCACTAAACTCACAATTTTTTGATTCACCCTTACCCCCCCCCCCCCTTGCACTTTGCATCACACTGCTGCCTTACACAGGCTCATCATTGAATCTCGCCTCCTGACTCAGCCATGCGATTAAGCTCCGTGCTCCCACAGTCTGTGATCAGCACTGCCATTGGAAGTCGTCGCCCCCCCCACCTACCTTCTTCACCTCCTGCTCTTTGCACTAATCCCGGCACCTCCCTCTGAGTTCACAGGAGCCGGTGTCCTATCATATAGAGTCCCCCATCGGATAGTGTCCGCTGTGTACTGCGCATTCCCAGTACACAGCACACACAGATTCCGAAAATACCCGAAGATGAACGGCGCCTGCTCTGTGAGTCCAGGTTCTAGCCCCACCATCCAAGTGGACATAGAGTTGGAATATAAAAGAGCCGAGCGCAGCGAGGCCGAGCCTGAAGCATGACGAGCGGCCCTCTAATTTTGCCAGCCCTATGTCCGCTTGGATGGTGGGGCTACCACCTCCACTTGCGCCGTTCATCTTTTGGAGATTTTCCGAAGCTTCTTCAGCTCCGTACTGCGCAAGCGCTGCGCATGCGCAGTACAGGGCGGACAGTATATGATGGCAGGACACTATTGGTTATCAATGCATGCAGAACCCCTGGAGACCACCAACGTTTTCTCGTGGCTGGCGACCACAGTTCTAAAGTAAAGTTTAAATTTTGAAGACATTGCTCTTTAGGATGTAGTCTGTTGGCCTTTACCATGTCTGTGACAAAAGTTGAAACATAGAATTTTAGGACATTCCATCTTGGTGCTGGTTTATTTGGAGTGGTCAGATTGGTTGTAACTAGTTGAGTAGTTGATTAGTGAATGAATTCATAAAACCAGAACAACCCTCTTATTTAAAAAAAAAAAAATTTGGAAAATGTGTACAGCTGATTAGGGTTAATTCTGCTCCATGGAAAAATAAAAAATGTTTTAATTCACAAAAATGTTGGGAGGAGGTGGGAATTTTTTTCTATATTCAAAATCAGTACCGATCTGTCCGTGTATGGCTAGACTTTGCAAGTCTAGCCATGTATTTTTGTAAGTCATCTAAGCAGTACAAGTGGCTGAGTATCCAGGCAGGTGGGGGAGGGGGGGAGTCCCTTGAAGTTTCCTGTTTCGGCAGCTTGCCTCCATGCCTGTCCTATTGAACAATGGTAAGTTATTCAGAGCTGCGAGGAGTGAGGCATACAGAGCCTGGCACCTCTTTTGTGTGCACTTAATGAATTCAGGCAGCTTGTTGTGTGTGTTTTTTTTTTTTTTTTTTTAATAACACTCCTGCTGCAGGGACGCGGGACGCTGTAAATCTCGCCTTCTTTCATTGAAAAAGAGACAGCTGGGGTTTGGTGAAAATTTGGCCCCTTTTGTTTGGCAAGACAGATTAACGCTATGTGACTAATCATGGGGGATATCCCAGAATGCAATTTTGCCAACATTTATCGCCACGCTGTAGGTTTTCTTTAAAGAGCTAGGGAAGAATTTTTCTTTTTAGCTTTGGACTGTCTTGTCCATTTTCTAGGAGAAAAAAAAGTTTTCAGTGCATTATAGATGGTAGGAATAAACCGTTGCATACATTGAACTTGTCTACAGCATGAGTTTAAATTTTTTAGGAGGAGCGCTCGGGAAGCATAAAGCAGCAGCCAATCGCTTTTCATTTTGGATTTTTCTGGTTCTTTTTCATGTTTTATTAGGAGGGGCTCCTTTTAAGGAGTGAATGGCAATAGGCATTTTGGAAGTGCAATCAACTCACACTGGAATGGATGTATAACACCAGAGACTAAAATCATTTTTTAAATGGCATTGAAATAAAGTAAAAAGTTTAAATTTTTTTTTCTTTTTTAATTTTATCACTTGACAACACATCAGAATTAAGTCCTTAACAGTGTTTTTATTTTTCTTTATTTTTAATTTTATCACTTGACAACACATCAGAATTAAGTCCTTAACAGTTTTTTTTAATTTATTTTTTATTAATTTATTTATTTTTTAATTTTTATCACTTGACAACACATCATAATTAAGTCCTTAACAGTGTGTTTTTTTTTCTTTATTTATTTTTAATTTTATCACTTGACAACACATCAGAATTAAGTCCTTAACAGTGTTTTTATTTTTCTTTATTTATTTTTAATTTTATCACTTGACAACACATCAGAATTAAGTCCTTAACAGTGTTTTTATTTTTCTTTATTTATTTTTAATTTTATCACTTGACAACACATCAGAATTAAGTCCTTAACAGTGTTTTTATTTTTCTTTATTTATTTTTAATTTTATCACTTGACAACACATCAGAATTAAGTCCTTAACAGTGTTTTTATTTATTTATTTTTTAATTTTTATCACTTGACAACACATCAGAATTAAGTCCTTAACAGTGTGTTTTTTTTTATTTATTTTTTATTTTTTTCTTGGCTGTGTTAAAAATATCAAAAAGGAGCTGACTGAAGTGTGTTCTGGCATTTTTAATTTTTTTTTACAACTTCTTCTTCTTTTTATTGAGAACTTTTTAAAGAAAAATTATAAAACGGCCTCAGGGCATTCCCCGGCTTATAGGTACAAAAACACATTACTAATAGCAAACAAAACAGAGCTATTATTAACTATAAATCTGTTGCTCAGGTCTACACCAGAAAAGGAAAATTACAATAGGACTAATGCCGCGTACACACGATTGGAATTCTCGTTGGAAAAAGCTCTGATGGTTTTCCTGACGGAATTCCGACGGAATTCGGCTCAACCTGTCTTGCCTACATACGGTCACATCAAATTCCGATTGTTTATAACGCGGTGACGTACAACACGTATGACGGGACTAGAAAAAGGAAGTTCAATAGCCAGTAGCCAATAGATTTTGTCTCGTAGTTGAATCTGAGCATGCGTGATTTTTGGCGTGTCGGAATTGCATACACACGATCGGAATTACTGATAGAAAGTTTTTCCGTCGAGAAAATTGAGAACATGCTATCGATTTTTGGCTGGCGGAAATTCGGACAGCTAAATTCCGATGGAGCGTACACACGGTCGCATTTTCCGATGAAAAGCTCTCATCGGTCTTTTTCTGGCCAGAATTCCGATCGTGCTTACGCGGCATAACAGATCACAGTAGTATTTCACTACCCCCCTCATGTACGCAAGGACAGTCTACCAAGATCCTAGCCGTTCCTTAACTACTGTCACGGATATAGAGAAATTCAGAGGCCACCTTCAAAGGTCCTTCTCAAACCAGGGTCTAATCAACCATTGCCATGAGATTGGAAGTCCGACCCTCCATCGCCTTGATCATCTATAGTGGAGTCTAAATTTATCCAATAATTCCACACCTCCAAATTTTTTTTTGGGGACAGCCCAGAGGCAAATAAGTCGCTTTATAGAGAGCAGCAGCTGAGTTGACAAAGTGCTTCCAGAAGGATAGAGTAGGGCAGGGGTGCCCAACCAGTGGCCCGGGGGCCAAATATGGCCCACGGAGCCCTCTGATGTGGCCCGCGACCTCCTGCTCTGTGATGGAATAGAATACTGTTAATAATAGTAAGTTTATTACTAAAATCACAGTGTGTGTGTATATATTTATATGGGCATATCTGTTCTGCAGTGTTTAGTGGGCCGCTTTCAAACTGATTGGCAGGTCAAGAGCAGTGCACCTGAGGGTTACCTGCACTGAGTCATAGGCCCCTTTCACATGGTCAGTCCGACCCCGTTGGACACTCCATTCACTTCCAAAAAGTAGCAGCTGTAAATGGACTTGTGTCCGTTTACAAACGCCTACCTCCAATCTGATCCGCAAAAAAAAAAAAGAAAAGTAGAGTGGGCTCTATAGAGTAGAGTGTACTGCCATGCACCCGCTCTGCTCATTGTGGCCCGCGATCGGTTACCAAGTGGCTTAGGTGGCCCTCGCTCTTCAAAAGGTTGGGCACCCCTGGAGTAGGGGTGTTTTGGGCATTTTTAGATTAGATTAACAGCATGGATATGGTTGCGTCAGGAAATCTGCCATTTTCCTTCTTTCTTTTACTTGAGGGACAATCCTACTGTGCCTTTTGCCATTTAAGTTTAGAATGTTATAATAAAATGACTGTTAAAGCACAAACTTTTTGCATCTTTAAAAACTGCTAGCGGCTCTATTCTGTGCCCTATGGCCAAACTTAAAAAAAAAACACTCTGCTTTCTCCAAAGGAAAGTATTACTCTAGAACTTTGGGAATTATGTAAAGTTGTATTAATTGGTTGGTTGGTCAGTCAATACCCTGAATGGGCTTCTAGTTTTTGAAAATGAGACAAAACACTAGAGTAAAATAATCAGCAGGAGGCTGGGGACAGCTGTACCCAAATGAGTCAATTTTGGCCCATCTTGAGGCTTTTTATTTTTTTTTTTGTGTACCTTTTGACTGTAATTTGTCGCTAGGAGCTGGATAAGCCAGGCAGCCACGGCAAGCTGCACAAAATAAAACAAACCCACCAAGACAAAGTGAGCATGTGCCCCCCATAATCTGCAGGCAGATGGTTCCTCGTTCCCCAGAGGCATGTGAATGACACAACTGTTCCGATTCATGTTTTCCTAGGAGTCCTCACAAGTGTGCGCCACTGTGTAATGCTAACTAGCAGAGCAATTTTTCTTTTAGTGACTTTTTTTTTTTTTTCCCCAGGGGGACGCTGGTAAAAAAATAAAATAAAAAAAGTGTAATTATCACCCTATGTTTCTGCGTATCACCGCCGTTTCCCCCCCCCTGGAAGCCTTCTCCTTACCGGGAGACCGGTGACACTAATTGCACCAATTAAACAAGCGTATCATTTGTTAATGTTTGAGTAGAAAATGACTGGGATCATGAAGAGAAGGTTCACAGCAGAGGATAAAAGAATATTTCTGGTATTCTAAGTTCTCGGGACAGAAGGTCTCCCTTCCCGATTTTTGTAGTTTTGGCGTCTCTGTCATCGCAGCGCCAGGCTTTGATAAGCGGCAGAGCTGATAGCGTGGCATCTGAGCCGGGCTAGATAAAACGCACCACGCTGGCTGGTAGCCATGGCTCCCAGGTCACCTGTTGCTTTCTGGTTTGGCCACAAAGGTTCCATTATTTCCACAGCACATCCAATTAGAAATTCAAGTGAAATACATACCAGACTTGGGAACGAAGATTCCCGCTCCACCATCACTGCAGAGATTGCTTAGACGCAGCAGAAAGAGAGAATGAACTTTAATACAAAGCGGGAAATGGTAACGAGCAGCCCCATGGGATAATCTGCTTAACGCTTTTCGTTTTTGAAATATCCTGTACTGCTGTAGCACTCTGCTCTTCCGCTATTTTACTCCACTCCTGACATACTCTGCACTTCTTGAGGAATCTACTTTTTTCTTTCCTGAAGCACACTCCTTAATATCCTTTATGCTGATGCTTCTGCGCTCTCCTGCTGAAATAACGCGCATTTCCAAATGGTGACCCCGCAGAGGTGCAACTTGGCTCTGTCCATCTGTCTTGTCATTTCTAGATGCAGCAGATGTTTGGTCAAACCAATCCTTCCCACCTTCTTTGTTTGGCGGCTGCTGCTGTCAACAAGGGTGGTATATTAGCCTAATAGACGTCCCCCCACCCCCACCCCCAGCCTTCTCTACATTGACTCCTCATATGAGTCTGATGGAAATGCTTGGCTGCTGTCTTTTCTAATTTTACTTGCTGTCCTCTTTCCCCAGAAGAGACCTGTGATATACTATAAACCCCAAGTTCTATCAATGGTTTCAACACACACCTCTCAAAGTCTGTGTACAGAAATTGATATTTTTAAAGGTGCAAATAGCTTATCAGCCATTTTAGGCTTAAAGCGTTTAACCCCAAAAAAAAATGGATTCTGCACCTTTAAATGTTATACAGTACAGTGTTTGTGCTGTGTCATTTGGCCCCCTGTAACACCTGAAATACCTGGCTGATCCTGCCAGTTTCTACTTTCCCCTCTGTATGCTGGCCATGATATATCATGGCTGCTGAGCCCTGACACCGTGGTCAGAGTAGGTGCCTCCATCATACGCTGCTGAGTGAGTGAGTGACTTGTATAGCGCTATTCACCTGATATCCTTCGGTTGGGCATGCAGGAAAAATTTTCCCGTATGATACCAGATTGTACGATTTTCATTTTAATCAGTACAATCGTCATTCAAAAATACAGTACAAATACAGTACAACACATTGCAGTGCTTCCGAATTTTTATTCTGTAATTTATTTTCGATATGAGTAGCCTGCAAAAAAAGTACGATCATTCGTCCGATAATGTCGTTGCGTACCTGGCATTAGACTAGTTAATCAAAGCAAGGGTAGAAGCCAATCAGAAATTAAAGCAGCCCTTTACCTTCTTTCTTTCCTTCTTTATTTACTTTCTTTTTCTTTCTTTTTTTTTTCTTTCTTTCTTTCTTTCTTTTTTTTCTTTCTTTCTTTTTTTTCTTTCTTTCTTTTTTTTCTTTCTTTCTTTTTCTCTTTTTCTCTTTTTCTCTTTCTTTCTTTTTCTCTTTTTTTTCTCTTTCTTTTTCTCTATTCTCTCTTTCTCTCTTTCTCTTTTTCTCTCTCTCTTTTTTCTTTCTTTCTTTCTTTTTCTTTTTTTCTCTTTCTTTCTCTTTCTTTTTTTTTTTCTTTCTTTCTTCATTCTTTTATTTTTTTTAATATATATATATATATATATATATATATATATATATATATATATATATATATATATATATATATATATATATATATATATATATATATATATATATATATATATATATTTTTTTTTTTCCTTTTCATTCCTTTTACCACTTTTTTTTAGAATTGAGTATACACTGTGTGTGTATATATATATATAAAATATGCATAGACCAGAATGATGTCGCCTCTACTGCAGGCAGACATAGGGGTGGATGGCCAGGCTTGAAATCAAGTGATCTGAAAGTTCTACACTAGAAGTTTTCTTTAGCATACATTATATAAGCACATTTGCCTTTTACAATGGCCAGTATAACACATTTTTAACAGTGCCTACATTTCAATTTTGAGGATTTGGGTGAGCTGGGCAGCCGGCTGCACAAGATGAATGCTAGAATGACCATACGAGACAAGCGGTCACCCAAGTCAGCTTAAATGCCACATTTAAACATTTACTTTTAAATGTAATTATGATTGTATTACAAAAAACTGCTTTGTTTAAAAGCAAATCCTCTTCATCTGGGCAGTTGGCTAAACATGCTGTAACTTGTAGTTCTTTAACGGCTAGGGAGGGTAAAAAAAGTTGCCCTGTGCTCAATAGAATATGTTGGGACTTTCATGTTTCTGAGGTCAGTGCTAAACTCAGAAATGGCTTGTATAGTGGGTCATTCAGGCATTTAGTGGAGTGTTATTGTTCTAGGCCAGACCACCGCCCCCATCTGTGCCCTACTGTCTACCAGAATTTAACGATCAAAAAGAGGTGGGATTTTTCACAGGCCATAGGATGCTAATGGTTTGTTCAATGGCTTGAGCAAACCATGCACCCCCCAGGGCACTGCAGGCTGTAGAGGAAGTAGCTAATGTTTCAGTCCAAGCTATTTATTAAAAGCCTCATACATTTTAAGTGTCTCGTAGGATGGTTAATGGCGCACTTCGTTTGCACAGTTTGTGTTCAACAGGTGTTAGGACGTGCGCATTTAAAATAATGCATTTATTTTGATATGCGCTTTTGGAGGTCAAGCAGGGCTGGAGGAATGTCGAGTTAGGTCGCTGACACGTCTTTAAGTAAAAAACATGTCCTGAGAGAAATGCAGGGGTTTTGTTGTAGTGCAGCCATTGTTTTTGTTGTTGTTCTACAGCAGGGTTTCTCAACCAGGGTTCCTCCAATGGTTGCTAGGGGTTCCTTGAGCAATGACCAATTTTTGCCTCTAACATAAGTTCCCACTAACACCAATGATCTTTTTAGCTATCTGTAGGGGGGAAATTGTTCCACAAGACCACAGATGCAAGGAACACCCTTCCACTGACCATCAGACGAATGTATCATGAGTTGTAGATACAGCCATTTTTAACAGGGGTTCCCTGAGACCGAAGTGTTATTTCAAGGGTTCCTCCGTGATGAAATGGTTGAGAAAGTCTGTTCTACAGGATTTATATAGCGCCAAGAGTTGGCGTAGCACTTAATGTTAGGGCAAACAGTAAAGTTGCAATACGATTCAATACAGAAGGTATCTGAGGGCCCCAATCTAAAAGGGGAGGTTGAAGTGATACAAAAGATAATACCTGTTGGGGGTGAGCTGAAGGAGAAAATAAAAGTACAGTTAGGTGAAGGCAGGATAGGCTTCTCTGAAAAGAGAAAAATTTTCATGGATTGCCTAAAAGTGGATAGAGTAGGACATGGTTGGAGAGTAGGAGATAGTTGGACAGATTTGGGGTAGGGAGTGCCAAAGGATGGGAGAGGCTCAGGAGAAGTCCTGGAGGCGAGCACATGAGGAGGTGACAAGGGAGCTAGAGAGAGGTATTGGGAGGAATGAAGATTGTTGCACTAATTATGAAAATTCTGGCAGTCTTTCTTACTTTGCTAACCAGAAATAAGCATATAGTGTATAAAAAAAAAAAAAAGATGTAGTGCTTAATCCTGGTCAGTGACTTAAAGTCTTGACATTGTTGAATCAACATAACAGCCAGGCAACAGCTATATATATATATATATATATATATATATATATATATATATATATATATATATATATATATATATATATATATATATATATATATATATATATAATATATATATATATATATAATTTTTTGGAAGGGGAGTTCAGCCATGGATATATATTATATTCTCGTAAAAAAAAAAAAATCAAAATAAAAGTTATTCACCCTTCATGTTGTTGGCAGTGGGATGACATGAATGTGAGAACACCAGGTCTACAATTTTTGTTCAGATTAAGTGACTGAAAAAGAACTGTAGCCAATGATTCATTATGGCAGCCAGGCTATAAGCATTTTCATGAGGAGAGGTTCCCTAAAAAACCTCCAATGGGTGAGGTCTGACAACCTCAATGAGACAACTGGATGTTTGTCTTGTGACCATCTCTTTCAGTTATCCTTATTCAACTTCTACCTCGGGCTGTTGCTCTGTTTGAATGTTGTTCTAAAATCTAGCATGCCATAGCCTTGTGGACAAGTTAGGAATGTCTAACCAATTCATCATATTCCCTTTTGAGACTTATTTATTTATTTTTTCCGGGGTTTTCCCTCTCTCTTTTTTTTTTTTTTTTCTGTTGAACATTAAAAGTCTGTGGCCCTCTGCAGAAGTTTTCTCTCCGCCTGGTGTCCCAGCAGCTGGAGAAAGAATGTGATCTCATAATTTCAGTGTAAATTTCCACCTATTGTCCGTGATCAACCACTCGAACCTTGTTGATGGTGACCTGACCGTGGGGCAGTATGCTGAATTCCGAGGAATTCATTCATCATGCCTATCTCCTGGGTCAAGAACCACCAGGAATGTCCCTAAGGCTGAGGCCTACGCCCCCCAACAAGCGGGAGATGTATCTTCAGCAAGTCCGTTCATTTCAAGCTACAGTTGTCCTAGTGGCACGTATCTCTCTCTCTCTCTCTCTCTCTCTCTCTCTCTCTCTCTCTCTCTCTCTCTCTCTCTCTTTCTCTTGCATGAGATTTATCTTGGTTTGGTGACCTTGGCATAAACTTCTGGTCGTGGGACATAATGAAAATGTGGTGTGTCTTGACATGAACCTGATGACCCTTGTCCGTTCTCGAAAATGGAGTTGATGTGTGGGAATGGGAGCTCTTATCCTGTCTGGTGGGGGCTGTGATAAAGAATGGTTGGCCCTTTAGCCATTTTTATAGGTTTCTTTCACATATACAAATAAAATAAGTTTAGAGTAAGCTAAAGGGGTAATTTCACGCCAAAAAATATTTTAGTAATCAATGGTGCCTGTTGGGCTGAGTCAGTCCAGATCTCTATTTCTCCTCTTGACTACCTCCAGAGTTTTGGGTGTTCTAGTATTCTTAATAATCTATAATACAAATCCAGCAGTGATGATGAGAACCCCTCATAATCACCACCAGTGGCGTAACTAGAACCTTTAGGGCCCCGATGCAAGAAACCATGAAGGGCCCCCCTGAAACCCAGCCAGGGCCCTTCTCTCCGAGTCTGGCTGTGGAACTCCAGGGCGTGGTCACAGGTATGACCTTTGTGAGCCCTGTAGTTCCACCACTGGTATCAGTAGTTTTTATTTATTCATTTTTTTACTTTTTTAGGTGCCCCATTGGGGGACTGTCCCTAGGCAGGATTGGGTCCCCGTCCCCAGAAGAGATGAGGTCCTTTTCTCCAGGGCAGATAAAGTTACTGCCCCCAGATGAGAAGGGGTCCTTGTCCCCAGGGGAAGTGGGGGTCCCTGTCCCCACGTGAGAAGGGGTCCCTGTCCCCAGGGGGATATGAAGGGGGTATGTAATAGTGTGTGCTAGCTGCCTATGCTGCTGCTGGTCATATGTAGAGGGGGCTGCATGGGCCCCCTGCATCACAGGGCCCAGTTGCGGTCGCGACTGCTGCACCCCCTATAGTTACGCCTCTGATCACCACAGAAGGTGAGCAGTCTTGGGAATTTAAAGTGGTTGTAAACCCTTACAAACCACTTTGACCTACAGGTAAGCCTAGATTAAGGCTTACTTGTAGGTCCAAGAAATATCTCCTAAACCTATACGGTTTAGGAGATATTTACCTGAAGACAGCGGCGCGCAGGCGCACTGCGTAAGCCGCAGATCGCGGCGATATGCCGCGAGTGTCTGCTCCCGTGCGCGGGAGTGACGTCATCGCTGCTCCGGCGAATCACAGCGCCGGAGCAGCGAGACCCACCAAGAAGATGGACGCTCTGAACTACAGGGGACAGCGGTGACTTCGCTGGCTCCTGTGTCAGGTAAGTGACACATAATGGGCTACTATGCAATGCGATGCATAGAAGTCCATTATGCTTTTGCAGGGAATCAAAGAGAAAGTAAACCCATCAGGGTTTACTTCCTCTTTAAGAGCAGATATCCGGCCCATTAATTAGTAAAATACACCCCAAGCTTTTGTTTTACTCCAACTAATATTTGTCCCCAAAAACCTGTGACTTTAATAGGCGATTAAACATGCATTACAGGCATAGTGCGCATGCAAAGGTTTGAATTGTCAAAAAATTATTTCCCACTGATCCATTTTAGCCTGCTCACCCTCTAATTACATTTTACCCAGTCTCTTGTTTCTTCATGCGTGTTTAACAATGGCCATAACCAGTAGTTATTAGCCATATTAGCAGTAATATTCCGTCCCTTGGGCTGCCTACTTCTCCTATTTGTGCCTAATTAGCCCTCTTATGTTACTGAACTTCCCCTCTGTGCCTGTTTGATTGCTGCCTTCCAGTTGCTCAGACAGATGTTAAGAAACCACAAGATACTCCCCTCCAGGTGGATTTTCTGGGTGAAATGTCCTGAGACCTGCTGTGGATTGGTTACAGGGAAAGGGCTGATCGCGGGGGGGGGGGGGGGGGGGGGGCGTTATGTGGGTTAAACGGAGAGCATGCGGTTTTATGGAAGCAGGTGTTCTGGACCTTGTGTCAACTGTGCAGGACCATGGTTACATCTGCTCAATTTGTCCCACCTCTCTCTCTGGCAGATGCAAGGCTGCGATAAGCAGTGGTTTGGAAGGTTACAGAGATGACTGGCTCTGCTAGAATTAAACATTTACAATGTTTAACATTTTAATTTACAATTAAATAAAAAAATAAATAAAAAAAATACTTCTTTTGTTGCTTCTCATAAAGTGGGTATTAAACCCAAAACCAGAACCAAAATTGTAATATATTGCAGCCTACCAATCATTAGATGTGGTGGCTGCATGCATTTTTTTTTTTTTTTTTTAAGGAGCATTCCCCTTGGGAACTGGCCAGTAACACACCTGGGCCAGCAGCATTGTTAATGTGGGGGTAAGAGAAGGTTGGGTGCAGTGCCGGGACAAGGTCATCCAGCGCCCAGGGCAAAGATGCCAAACTACGCCCCCCTTTCCCTTAGGATTAGGCTCAGGGTGCCCCCTACCCCTGCAATATACCATTGCGCCAGGGGCAGCCGCCCCTCCTGCCCACCCCTTGTCCCGGCCCTGATCATGAGCCGTAGATTTCTAATTTTTCCCAATGACCACAAGTGTAAGGACCATTCTTCCTACTGGCCATCACATTAATGTATCATGAGCAGTGCTGGGACAAGGTCATCCAGCGCCCAGGGCAAAGATGCCAAACTGCGCCCCCCTTTCCCTTAGGGTTAGGCTCAGGGTGCCCCCTACCCCTGCAATAAACCATTGCGCCAGGGGCAGCCGCCCCTCCTGCCCACCCCTTGTCCCGGCCCTGATCATGAGTCGTAGATTTCAAATTTTTAGCAGGGGGTTCCCCGAGACCAGAGAACTATTTCAAGGGTTCCTCCGTGTTGAAAAGGTTGAGAAAGGCTGACCTAAGCAATCCAATTACCTTGCATTGTCCCGACCCTGCTTGGGTGTAATGGCAGATTTAAATACACTAACAAATTAAAGCCAAACTTCAACTAATACTTTATAAGCAGTTGCAGCAAAACCATTTTTTTTCTCCCTTTTGGGGAAAAAGGTTTGACAGTAATACATTTATTTACAGGTACTTTTATAGCGCCGTCAATTTACGCAGCGCTTCAGATATAAATTGCACTTTCGCATCAGTTCCTACTCTCAGGGCGCTTTACGATCTAAGGTCACTAATTCACATACAAAGTAATTAAGTATCTTCGGCACACTGAGGATTCCTCAAAAGGGTCCAAAGCTTTATTTTCGTGGTAATATAGTAAACCTACAGCAAAGTTTCGGAGCCACGCAGAGCTCCTTCATCGGGCAGGTGACAAATTGCTGTGCAAAACAACAAGTATTTAACAAACTCCACCAATCAGTGCAGACAATTGTGGCTTAACCTCACACCGTGGCATCATAATGACATTTTAAGCCCACCATAATACTCCGTTTAAACGTATGACATAACTGCCAAAAGCACAGTACCGTTTGGTAAAGAAATGGCAATCAGACCCTTAAAGTGGAAGTAAACCCATCGATTTAAACTGTTTCAAAAAATGCACATTGGTTGTGCTCTCAACCAAACTGTCAAACCACCCAATGGCTGGTGTCATAACGGATCACATGTGCAGCACTGTGGCAGCTGAAGATTAAACAGAGGCAAAGATGGCAGCTTCCGTGGATGAAAACGATAGGGGAGTTTATTTCCACTTTAATCAGGTATTGGAGCTAGGAAGGAAGATGCTGGTCACTGTCAAAAAGCTAAAATGTATAAACCAGTCTGTCATATGTCACGAGCAGTGGGCTATACAGTCCGTGGATATTGTATACAGAGGTTGACTAGCAGAAACTCGCTTACATACGCATGCTAGGGCCTATTTTGATAGGATCCAATTAGCCCGTTACAGCATGTCTTTAGCATGTGAGAGGAAACCCACGTAGGCACAGGGAGAACATGCAAACTCCAGGCAGGGTAGTGCCGTGGTTTGGGATTTGAACCGGCGACCCTAGTGCTGCAATGCGGAAATTCATAACCACTTGGCCACTAAATAAAAAAGGATCATTGTAGGCACCCCTGCCCATGTTAAATGGTTTGTCCCATGTCTGTAACTGATACATTTGCTGGAGGGCTTGTTATTTGAAAGACAACAGACTTACTGGCCAGATCTCCAGGTGAAAATAGAAGAAAGAAAGCCTAAAGAAAACGAATGCAGCCATCACAGCTAAGAATTGGTAAGATGCAATGTAATGTTTGCTTTTGGGTTTAAAGTGGTTTTAAACCCTTACAACACACTTTGACCTACAGGTAAGCCTAGATTAAGGCTTACCTGTAGGTCCAAGAAATATCTCCTAAACCTACACGGTTTAGGAGATATTTGCCCGAAGACAGGCACCGCTGTCTACGGCGCATGTGCCGTAGACAGCGGCGCGCAGGCGCACTGAGCGCGGCTTCATCAACGACGAAGATGCCGCGCATGTCGGCTCCCGTGCGCCTGCGCGGGAGTGACGTCATCGCGGCTTCGCCGAATGACAGTGGCGGAGCTGCGAGACCCCACCGAGAAGATGGATGCGCCGGACTACAGGGGACAGCTGTGACTTCGCTGGCTCCTGTGTCAGGTAAGTGACACATAATGGACTACTATGCGATGCGATGCGATGCATAGTAGTCCATTATGCTTTACCTTTGCAGGGAATGAAAGAGGAAGTAAACTCATCAGGGTTTACTTCCTCTTTAAGACCACTTTAACTGGTTGAACCTATGCCAGTGGCCTTAAAAGCATCACTTTTGTACGGCACAGTCCTGCTGTAAAGTATCTGGAAGTGTGTATGAAAAGAAACACAGTGGTGAGGAGAAGAGAGACTGGGGCGTTTTCCCTGTTCTGTGTACAGTAGTAGTTTTTCCCAAATGGAAAGACAGCGTCTCTTTTTATCGATGTGCATTATTTCTTGTCCCTGCCAGCTGAATAACTAGCAATGCACAGTGCTGATTTGTTCAGATCTATTAAACTATCATGCTTTTAAGTGTACTGTACTTCTTTCCTCTGGAGAAATACGTGATTGTCAAACATGGTCCCTAGAGAAATGGAAACGGTTTGGAATACTTCGGGTCAATGTTATGTTGCAAAAAGTAGCAAGTCTCTAACAATGGTTAGTTTTTTGTTTTCTCTATACTGTAACTGAATGATCATGTGTCTCCCTTTTTAACTGCAGTTGCTCAGTAACCTAAAACTAAAAGTGGTTTTCTTTTTGGATGGTAAGGTTTTTTTTTTTTTTTTTCGGTCATATAATTCGGCTAAGATTTGCAGTATCACTTGACACCTGGACCGCGTTCTTGGAGTTGGGATTGTTTTTTGCCCTGTTGTCAGTCAGCAGCACCTGGAAGCATTTACAGCGAAGACAAGCTCTTGAATACTTTACAATTAATCTTGGAGACAAAGGAGGTGAAGCTAATTAAAGTCATGACCCTCTTACTTTTTAATGCTCCTTTCCCACGGTAAACATTACTTGCAGTGTAACAAGTTCGAGGAAACGGGCGCCATGGGACGATGGTAAAATGGCTTTTAAAATAGGTTGAAGGGGATGATGTTGCTTTTTAGGATTTGTGAGACATGGAAAGCAAATTTTACCATGTTGATTATGGAATGTCGGGATTTATATTAAATTTGTAAATGCAGAGTTAATGTTCCTGTGATTTGGGGGGGGGGGGGGGGGGGGGGAGAGGCAAAATTTTACTGTAGTAGTAAAAGGCTGTATTTCTATTTTCTGGAATCTGAACTCAATGGGAAACGTGACTCCAAAGAATCCTGTACTCTCATAAAATGACTGCCATCAAAAGGCATCCATGGTGTCTTGGACCTCCCTGTTTCCCTGTGCAGTGTGTCTTGGGTCTCTCTATAGCAGGGCTCTCAAACTGGCGGCCCTCCAGCTGTTGCCAAACTACAAGTCCCATCATGCCTCTGCCTGTTGGCGTCATGCTTGTAATGGTCAGCCTTGCAATGCCTCATGGGACTTGTAGTTTTGCAACAGCTGGAGGGCCGCAAGTTTGAGACTCCTGCTCTATAGGTTTCAGTAGTGTTATGGGCATCCCTGGATGTCGCTGCTAGTGTCATGGGCCACCACATAGGTCTCTGCAGAGCTGTGGGCTTTCATTCATAGTTCATAGTTTCATTCGTAGTTAGTAAGGTTGAATAAAGACACCAGTCCATCCAGTTCAACCTGAGTGAGTGTCTACAATTGTCCCTATCCCTGTACATTGCACACTCACATCGGTCCCTACCCTCAAGGAGCCCACAAGCCAAGGTCCCCATTCATATACTAGGGACAATTTTGGACAGAAGCCAATTAACCTACCTGCATGTCTTTGGATTGTGGGAGGAAACAGGAGTACCCGGAGGAAACCCACGCAGGCACAGGGAGAACATGCAAACTCCAGGCAGGTGGTGTCGTGGTTGGCATTTGAACCAGCGACCCTTCTTACTCCTAGGTGAGAGTGCTAACCACTACACCACTGTGCCACTATGCTTTTCTGTAGCTTTTTTCAGTTCATTGAAGAAAAGGTTTATTACAAGGAGCTGAAAAACTGGACATTCTGAGCTAAAAGATCGGAGGTCCACCTGACAAAAAACAATACGTTTAGCTGTGTCAGATGAGCGTCCACATTGTTATATTTCGGTTTCATTCAATACAACACAAAAATGACCAATAAAAAGGCCATAAGGATATACTAGGCCCCCAAGATATCCTTAGTTTAAAGACGTTTGGCTTGGCATTGTTTACTTCAAAAATTTATGAATATTGGTTCGCTGTACAGAACAGTTTCCACTAATAGCAGTACATCAGGTGTATGAAATATATTGCCTTCAGCCATTAAAATGTTGAGAGAGTCGGAAGCTAGATATTGGTTTCCTTTCAAAAATGGCAACCACCAACTGAGGTACCACTAGCTCTTGGTGTATTCATGGCTTGAATGTTGGCCCAGCTCACAAAACTTCTGCTGCTACCGATATGGCTACCTTACCAGTGCATGTGACCCATGGATCGACTTCTTGGAACCCTTTTTATAGTCTTGTTGTCTCTTCTTTTCTAAAAAAAAAAAAGAAAAAAAAAGGTCTTTGTTATGGCTACCATATGAGTGAAGTTTACTAGTAATTTCCGAGACAACCCACTTCCATCTGTGCTATAATTATCCCACAGTGCCTTAAGGCCCATGACAGACTTCATCCCAATGTAAATAAGGTCTGGACTGCTTTTTGTCTGTATTGATTACTGTGTGTTTCTAAGGCTTATTCTGGCATTGTTGCTTTTAAGATGGCAGATGGTAGCTGAGGACAAGAGGAATTTTAGGAGGCTGAATTCAGAGGTCACCATGAAACATCTGCCGTTGTGCAATGCAAAGCCGGGAAACTTTTTTGGGGGGGACTGATCCGTCACATTAGCAGATTCCTGTTTGTGGAATTTTTATGAAGTTGTTTACTGCACATTGCTTGGCGACGCTCAGACTGGATTTTGTCATATGAACGACTTTTGTAGTTTGCATTCACCACTGCTGTCTGTAGTACATTGTTGACGTATTCTGGAACCTATTTATTATGCAATATATTGAAAACCCATCACCACTACGAATGTGATATAAAATGTAAATAATTCAGTGTCTTTACCATTTCTTTTAGAGAGCCCATAGTACAAGACTGCGCCTGAAAAGATGTAGCTGGATAGCCGCACTCCGAATTATTCAACTTTATTTCAAAAATGTAATTAAAATCATAGCATCTAGGCTGGTAAACAGACTAACAGCACAGCCGCTGACATGTTTCACACCGAACACGGTGCTTAGTCATAGCTAATGAGCAGAATATACATACAGAGCTATATACACCTGTATATAGCTCTGTATATATGTATGCTATGATTTTAATTACATTTTTGAAATAAAGTTGAATAATTCGGAGTGCGGCTATCCAGCTACATCTTTTCTACTTCAGTTCCTGTTGCAAACAGAGCCAGCACCCTGTGGGACTGTGGAGACAGCTGTTTTGGGAGAAGTCATTACCTTTTAGAGCGGTAATTCTTTGTATTTACAAGACTGCGGCTGTCTTTCCACAATCTGAAAGCATTTTTGGCTGACTGATTTTAAGAAAAAACAGGAATTGACTCCAGGCTATCATCTTGGATCTGTCTGGGCTGGTTGCAATGGGTTAATCCTTCAGCATAGGGTCTTCACAAGGCCAACAGCTATTATTGATTGTAGCTTTTGGTTTTCCAGTAGACCTGAGCTTGGTTAAAGCTCTCACTTGAAGGTGCAAAGAATGTTGCAAAGCGTCAGGCACAATTAACTTTTTTTATTTTTCCATTTATCATTAACCCTGCTCCCTGAAAAAGTAATTTTGAAGCCTGGGAGAAGAATTTCACAGGAGCCAGCGATGGTATGCTTCTGTATTCGCAGGCACATATGAGGCTTCTTGTCTATGGATTTAGCATGTATATGAAACATTAGGTATTATGTCTATACATTTCACAGTCTCCTGCCCCAAGTTGAAGTTTCATAGTTAGTAAGGTTGAATAAAGACACCAGTCCATCCAGTTCAACCTGAGTGAGGCGTCTACAATTGTCCCTATCCCTGTACATTGCACACTCACATCAGTCCCTACCCTCAAGGAGCCCACAGTCCAAGGTCCCCATTCATATACTAGGGGCCAATTTTGGACAGAAGCCAATTAACCTACCTGCATGCCTTTGGATTGTGGGAGGAAACCGGAGTACCTGGAGGAAACCCACGCAGGCACAGGGAGAACATGCAAACTCCAGGCAGGTAGTGTAGTTGTTGGGATTTGAACCAGCGACCCTTTTTACTGCTAGGTGAGAGTGCTGACCACTACACCACTGTTCTGCCCAAAGTTCAGCTGATGTATTCTGTTATTGAAGGACGAGCTTATTTTTACCCAGGTACCGTTCAATCTGTTAATCCTTGACCTGGAGTAAAACCCTTGCAGCTTGTGACAGTTTTATGACCGTGCAGAGAAACAGCCTGCTTTTCTATGTTTTTGTTCAATTTGAGGGAGGCAAGACAATTTTAGTATCCAACCATCATCTGTCTATATGCTGATGCTGCAGGACACCCAGGTTTATACCAGACTATCCGTATTAATCAGCTGGAAATTTCCAGTACATCCCAATGCTATTTTAACTTCAACTGGCTCTCTAGGGATGTTTGATGCATACTGGTGGCGTAGGATGAAATAAGGATTGTTACCCGATTTTTGCCAAAATTGGCAAAATCCATGGTAACTTTCTAGGTTGTCCATAGCTGAACAGGTCTGGCATTGAGAATGATGGGAGGTTAAATCTTCCCATTATTGCTGGGACGGTGCATCTTGCCATTTATGTGTTATGAAAAAATGACCACTAAATGCTGCTGTTATGGTTTCATCTGGTTGGCATCTAATGCCGCGTACACACGGTCGGAATTCTCGTCGGAAAAAGCTCTGATGGTTTTCCAGACGGAATTCCGACGGAATTGGGCTCAAGCTGTCTTGCCTACACACAGTCACATCAAATTCCGATCATTTATACCGCGGTGACGTACAACACATACGACGGGACTAGAAAAGGGAAGTTCAATAGCCAGTAGCCAATAGCCTACTTCTCGTAGTTGAATCTGAGCATGCGTGATTTTTGGCGTGTCGGAATTGCATACACACGATCGGAATTACCGATAGAAAGTTTTTCCGTCGGGAAAATTGAGAACATGCTATCAATTTTTGCCTGGCAGGAATTTCGGACAGATAAATTCTGATGGAGCATACACACGGTCGCATTTTCCGATTGAAAAGCTCTCATCGGTCCTTTTTCTGGCCGGAATTCCGATCGTGTGTACGCGGCATAACAGTCCTCTCCCCCATGTGTGGATGCCTTTAGTTGAAGGGTAGGTGGCTGTCTCTTTATTATCTTGGTCTCCAGAAAATAATCCCAACAGATCAAAGCGAGAACTCATAACTTTTTTTAACATAATTCTTAGGATAATTTTTTCTCTGTATTTTGGCCTTTCTGTAATCCATTTACTAACAATACAAAATGCCCCAGATGTGGAAAACCCCCTTGTTTCTTTACGGATAATATCTGCTTTTTATGTCTGTTGTATGTTCGGCTCTGCGTTTTTGCATTTGTTATCATTTATAGCCAAGAAATGCATCTTTTAAGGGCGAGGTCATAGTCTAAATTTAGCATTATCCTGTTTTGTTGTTTTTCCTGTTTTATTTGTAATATGTTTTTAAAATGACAGCAGATTGGGCTGACCAACAAGAATGGCTTTGTCCCTTTTTTAGGTTGTTTGACTTTGGAAAGGATTTAGCTTTCACTTTGGTAGAATTAAAAACTTCAAAGCTTGTGCCATCCCGGGTGTCACTGAGCTGGTCTTGTGCCCTTCACAAGACAAGTCATGTGTCCTGTTTTTATAAATGGCTTAAGGGTGTGATGGTCTGTACCCATGCTCTGAAAACCGCTTGGGTGGTGGCGCTGCAGGCCCAGAAGATATGTGGGCTGTGTGGAAACGGCATAGGCTTATATAAGCAGAGGCTGCTGAGCAATTGTAGGATTGGAAGTCCCAGCGTAACCTGGGGATTAACAAAAACGCCTGCACAATTTTATTTTGAAATTGGAATCTATACCGGTAGTTTTACTTTAGTCTTAATGAGTAACAAATGGAAAAAAAACGAGTTCGTAGTCATTTTAAATCCTCATAATTTTTCTTTTTTTTTTTCTTTTGAACAATCCTTTTTGTAAAACCACAATAAGTACAAGAAAATCTCAAAACTGAGGGAAATTCTTTCTTTGTAGTCATCAGAATGCATAGCTCCCGACTGTCTCTGATTTGGAGGGACTGTGTCTGTCTGATTTGGAGGGACTGTGTCTGTCTGATTTGGAGGGACTGTGTCTGTCTGATTTGGAGGGACTGTGTCTGTCTGATTTGGAGCGACGGTGTCTGTCTGATTTGGAGCGACGGTGTCTGTCTGATTTGGAGCGACTGTGTCTGTCTGATTTGGAGCGACTGTGTCTGTCTGATTTGGAGCGACTGTGTCTGTCTGATTTGGAGCGACTGTGTCTGTCTGATTTGGAGCGACTGTGTCTGTCTGATTTGGAGCGACTGTGTCTGTCTGATTTGGAGCGACTGTGTCTGTCTGATTTGGAGCGACTGTGTCTGTCTGATTTGGAGCGACTGTGTCTGTCTGATTTGGAGCGACTGTGTCTGTCTGATTTGGAGCGACTGTGTCTGTCTGATTTGGAGCGACTGTGTCTGTCTGATTTGGAGGGACTGTGTCTGTCTGATTTGGAGGGACTGTGTCTGACTGTCTCTGATTTGGAGCGACTGTGTCTGACTGTCTCTGATTTGGAGCGACTGTGTCTGACTGTCTCTGATTTGGAGCGACTGTGTCTGACTGTCTCTGATTTGGAGCGACTGTGTCTGACTGTCTCTGATTTGGAGCGACTGTGTCTGACTGTCTCTGATTTGGAGCGACTGTGTCTGACTGTCTGTGATTTGGAGCAATGTCCCTCGTTCCCCCTCATTTGTCCCTCATTTTGGTCTGATCTATATAGTTGTATATAAAATGCACTTATTATCTTTCAAAACGTTTTTCCCAGCGCTAAACCTTTCATCCGATTTCTAAATTGGTGCATTTGCAAATTTTAAAAGCCAATATAAAGGAATAGTAGTGGTAAAAAAAAAAAGCTCTTGTGGATTTAAAGGGATTGTAAAGTTGTTTTTTTTTTTTTTTTTTAAATAACAAACATGTTATACTTACCTCCACTGTGCAGCTCGTTTTGCACAGAGTGGCCCCGAACCTGCTCTTCTGGGGTCCCTCGGCAGCTGTCTCTGCTTCCTCCCGCAGGTACTTCTCACATTCATACGAGCTCCCTCACATGGTGAGAAGCACCTGCGGGCGCGCTCCCGTGATACAGCCTTGTTACCTCCACTGTGCAAAACGAGCTTTAAGCCCTCCTCCCCGGCTCCTGTTTGTGCAACTGAGCTAGGGAGGGAGCAGATACCCGGCGAGCTGAAGTGGAAGTTCTCCTTCCCAAAGTGTTCTGGGACACATGACAGGTCCTAGAAGCTTTCAGGGCCGTGGGCACCCAGCTGTGAAGCTGTGCAAGCTGTCACAGCTGGGTGTCCATAGTAAGGATGGCGGCGCCGATGAGGGAAAACATGGCTGGGGTGAGTGCACCGCTGGATCGTTGGACAGGTGAGTGGCTATTTATTAAAAGTGAGCAAATACGCTTTTTTTTTTTTATTTTATTTATTTTTTTTTTTTTTTTATTTTATTTTTTTTTAGCTACTGACTTTTAAAAAACAAAAAACACTTTTTATATTGCTGTCTGTGCCCTTGTTAAGTAAATTCTTGATTTATCCTGCTTACTACTTACTCTTTTTTATCATTGCAAGCGAAAGTCCCCCGAAAAGTAATAGAGGGGAAATCTTCCAATAGGGACACTAGTTCTGTTGACTGGGGGGGGGAGGGGGGGGTCAAGAAATTCCCTCTCGCTTCCTGTTTGGCTATGGGACAGGAAGTGAAGGAAAATATACCAAATGGGACACAGATGGCGGGGAAAAAAAAATCTGGCAGGGGTTAAAACCCTCTCTTGCGCTATCCAAAATGTTTAAAAAAAAAAGTTTTGCCTATAGTTCCACTTTAAGTTTCCATAGAAATTAAGGAAAAAGCACGGCCAGCAGACGGCTCTACAGCCGAACCCATTATCCGAACATTGGCAGGTAGGCCAATTCCAAGACTGGCCTTGGAAGTGGACAGTGTGTTGACATGGGTGAGAGAGCAAGCACAGGAGGTGGCTGGCAGCGTTTTATTACTCGCACGCCACTGCAAAAGTCCTAAAAGCGTGGACTTAACACATGAATGGACACTTCAGAGGCTGACATGCCATCACTGGCGCTCGGGACGGAACAAAGGCCTCTCTCATGAAAGCAGCAGGTCCCCGCAGCCCAGCTTGGTGCATTCTCTGACTGGGAGCAGTAAAAACCAGCCACCCAGAAGCCCCCCAAATCTATTCTAACCTCCTCTTCCCTTGTATGCCACCCCCTGATTGGTCGGCGAGCACGAGAGGCAGCTGCTCGCCTCATTAATATGCACACCTGCTCTCTCTCCGGGCCTTTTGTGAGGACGGCAGATGCCCCGATTAATTCTGTGCTTTCTTTTCACTCTTTCTCTGGCTGGGATAATGCATTCTCATTAACCCAAAATATCTTTCGATACCCAACAAATTCTCTCACAATCCCTCAACAAAGCAACCCTGAGCAGACTAAATTGGAGGGAGTTTTTTCTTCTTTTTTTTTTTCTCCCCCTTTCCTGAGAAATAATGTTGCATCCATACTTTGGCTTTAAAACTCCATATGTATATATTTTTTTGTCGTATTTTTATGAATAGTTTCTGCAATACGATACAAAGTTATATTTACTTTCACTGGGTTTCATTTTTACAATAGTAGAGATGCTGATCCCTCCTGTATTGATTTGTATTGTAAGTGTACTGTCTGCCCTCATATTGTAAAGCGCTGCGCAAACTGTTGGCGCTATATAAATCCTGAATAATAATAATAATAATAATAATAATGCAAAGTGTATGTATGTGAAGACCCAATCCTCCTCCTTCTTTTTTTCCTGCCTGTGTCCGGTCAAGAGAGAAGATTTCCCTTTTACTTCCTGTCTGGACACACAACAGGAAGTAGGGGGAGATCTCTTGAAAGTAGGAAATTACTGTCTGGAAAAAGTTGTCCCGAGAAGAAGTTGTGACAATTCAAAATTTCAAAATTCTGGATATCTTATCACTTTGTAACGCTGGAAACTGCAGCATCCAATCAGCCAATGGCTGAGAGCGCTGATCAGTGTGATTGGGGGGGGGGGGGGGGTGGTGTAAGGAAAGAGTCCCCCCTGTCAGAATACACTGCCCCAGCTGGCGGAGATAGCTGCACCAAATTCATTTTTGTTGGTACAGCGATCTGTTTATTATTATTATTTATTTTTTATTTTTATTCTTTTTTTTTTACCCGCTGGGTTGAATGAGAAAAAAAAAACTTTGTACTGTGTACAACTTTCCAAATCATCTTGAATTGGTGTGATTATACACTCACTGACTACTTTATTAGGTGCACCTTGCTAGTACAGGATTTGACCCCCCCCCCGCCTTCAGAACTGCCTTAAAGCGGGATTGCACTGCGGAAAAAAATATTAAAAGCCAGCAGCTATAAATACTGCAGCTGCTGACTTTTAATAAATGGACACTCACCTGTCCCGGGGTCCAGCGATGCCGAGGCCGATCAATCGCTCGGCTCTCGGCTGCTGCCGCCACAATTCTAGGTGAGGGAATCAGGAAGTGAAGCGAAGCGGCTTCACTTCCCGGTTCCCTACTGCGCATGCGCGAGTCGTGCAGCACAATAGGAATTGTCCGCGCTGTCTCTGGGACCCGTGTGTGTCCCAGCAGACAGCGCGCAGGGACAGGAAGAGGCATAGACTCCGGTGGGAGTCTATGCCCGGAAGTTGGTGTAAAAAAAAAAAAAAAACGATAAACACGTGTTAATTAGTGTTCAGCATTCTATTTTTTTCAATGCATTGTGGGAGTTTGGAATGCACTGTGGGATTTTTGGAGTGTCCTCTGTGTATTTTTATTGAAAGCGCCCATAAACGCTAATAAACGCTAGTACAAAATGCTGTTAAAAGCAAGTTTTTCAACCAGCGTTTTCCGCCAGCAATCTGGCGTCCAGAAAAAGCTTTTTTGAGCTTCAGTGTGTATGGAGCCTGAATGTTCGCTTAATGGTTAGCACTGTAGCCTTGCGGTGTGCTAAGGTCTTGGGTTTAGATTCAAACCGGCGCCCTTTCAGCGCACTGTAGAGAGGTTCTTCCAGTTCCTCCTACAATCGATACATTTGATGCATGTGTGATCTGTTTCTATCCAGCGTGGATTTTCTCTCTGACTTTGATGGAATCGATTAAAATTATAAGCTCATTTGCTTATATAACAACCCATCCAGATAGACCTGCGTCATGATACTCATGTTTACTTTTTAATCTGTATGTATTTACTAAAAGTAATGATTGCAGGACAGAGATTGCAACAGTCTGCATTTTATTTTTTTGTTTATTTTTTTTGTTTTTTGTTTATTTTTTTTGTAGTTGTTTTAATTGCTCAAGAGCAGTGACAGATGGTCTCCTCTGAACTTCTTTATGAACAACTTTTATAGCTTTGTGGGGATAAAGAGCCACCTTCGCTCTAAGGGGCTGCAACTTGTGTTTTCCACGATTCATGGAAAAGGTGTGAGGACAAATGAGGCATGAATTTCCTAAGAGTTCTGCCCCCCCCCCCCCCCCCCCCCGGACTATAAGTACATATATGCAAGCAGATGGGACAGTTGTTGCCAAGATCCACTTCATGTGCTGACAAAGACAGGATTCGCCCTAAGATCTCCTCCTCCTCCTCCTCCTCCTCCTCCTCCTCCTCCTCCTTCTCCTTCTCCCCCCCCCCCCCCCCCCTCCATCTTTGTGAGTCTCTTGTGGAGTCTAAGAGCCCATTGACAACTCCAACAAACATTCCCAGGCTACCTTGCTCTGGTGGTTACACACCAAATGGTTGAGACCATTTGACTTAAGACAAGCAGATGGTAGCTGAAATTTGGATGCCGAGTTTCCTTTTCTTTTTGAAATTACAAAGTTAGTTTTCTTATTAAGGGTGGCACAGTGGTGTAGTGGTTAGCACTCACCTAGCAGTAAAAAGGGTCGCTGGTTCGTATCCCAACCATGACACTACCTGCCTGGAGTTTGCATGTTCTCCCTGTGCCTGTGTGGGTTTCCTCCGGGTACTCCGGTTTCCTCCCACACTCCAAAGACATGCAGGTAGGTTATTCTTCTAGATTGTAAGCTCCTAACGAGCAGGGCCCTCTGATCCCTCCTGTATTGTAAGTGTACTGTCTGCCCTCATATTGTAAAGCGCTGCGCAAACTGTTGGCGCTATATAAATCCTGAATAATAATAATAATTGGCTTCTGTCCAAAAATTGGCCCTAGTATATGAATGGGGACCTTGGATTGTGGGCTCCTTGAGGGTAGGGACCGATGTGAGTGTGCAATGTACAGGGATAGGGACAATTGTAGACACTCACTCAGGTTGAACTGGATGGACTGGTGTCTTTATTCAACCTTACTAACTATGCAACTATTACATTTAACCTCTGTGGTCCATTATAAGGATTGTCTATTATTGTGTAGAAGCGATGGAATGTTATGTTGTAGTCTGATTGTTTGATTTTGGGGAATGAGTTGGTGAAATCTTGATGTTCTGGAATGTGTACTACCATCATACAAGCACTTTATAAATGTCACACTTCATATATGAAATACACGTACAAAAGTGTTTTGTTTTTTGTTTTTTTGTTTTTTATAATCGGCTAGCATTCATTTAGCTGTTGAAGTTCCTAAATGGCACATTTTTAGACCCTTAAGGCCAAATTTTCCATACAGCAGGCCATTAAATCTCACCAACCAGCAAATCTTTTGGCTGCATTCATTGGAGACCCTATTTGACCTCTTAAAGTCATGCAGGCAATGCTGGGCCCTTTATCTTTAATTGCCTGAGAGTGGGACGGTCGGGATGTGTTTTGCTTGGGTTTTGACTTTGTTGACTTTTCATTTTTGGGAATCACCGCAAGCAGTGATCCGTACAAGAGTTATTTGGGTGTCTTGTGGGGGCCGCACACTCCCAGAAAGTCTCGCCATTAAAGTGATAATTTATCTTTTGGTGGGCAGCGTGCTGGAAACAGGTGCCAATATCGGGTCACACTTCTGCATCACAGCCCCCCC
The DNA here is from genome assembly GCF_037356315.1 of Lithobates pipiens. Lineage (NCBI taxonomy): Eukaryota > Metazoa > Chordata > Amphibia > Anura > Ranidae > Lithobates > Lithobates pipiens. The sequence continues at coordinate 5,876,555 of NW_027507696.1, forward strand.
CCCATCCATTTACAAGGCATAAAGAGTTTTGAGAAGCCATTTCATGCCTTTTAGGCCAAGCTCTGAAATTACATTACAGGATTAGCAGCTGTAAGCCATTCAGGAAAAAATGTCCATCCTAAATAATGCACTAAACCCAGATTTTACATCTAGAAGTAATTCTAGCCTCAGTTGAATTGGAGGAAGTAAAATGTGCTTCTGTTATAAAGCAAAACGGTTTGCAAAATGCAGAAGTCATCAGACTTGCAGGTAACTGGGATCTGGTAACTGGTTACCGTGCTTTATCACTGCTTTAAGGTAATATGTTATTGTAATATATTATATAAAATTAAGGCAGCACTATATAGATCTAAAGATCTTGCCTATTAGGGGCTCATAATACGCACATTAGCTAATTTTGTAAGCTAGACACCTAAAATAATTTTGCTTTTGATCCCATTCTGCTTTATATGATCACCAATCTTGTCTCCAAATATCACCCAAATCGTCCCCTCCGTTCTTCTCAAGGCCTCCTACTCTCAAGCTCTCTCGTCTCCTCCTCCCATGCGCGTCTCCAGGATTTCTCCAGAGCCTCTCCCATCCTATGGAACTCGCTACCTCCACTGGTCCGGCTATCCCCTACTCTTGCTACCTTCAGGCGATCCCTGAAAACTCATCTATTCAGGGAAGCCTATCACGTCTTCAACTAATCTCCTACCACTTCCATCAGCTCGTTCCCGACAGTTGTAACCTTTTGTACCACTTGCCCCACCCTATTAGATTGTAAGCTCTTCTGAGCAGGGCCCTCTTAATCCTCTTGTATTTTTTATTGTATTGTAACTGTATTGTCTCCTTTTTATAATGTAAAGCGCTGCGTAAATAGCTGGCGCTATATAAATCCTGAATAATAATAATAATTGGCAGTCAGTGAGAAGTGTGGGATGTTTCTGTCATGATAGGTCCCCTATAATTGTATCTTTTATTAGATACATTAGGGTGCTGAAAGTCTAATTCTCTGCCATCTTTTTTTTTTCCATAGATGCCCCAGTTCCTTCTTTGGAGAGCGCTGCCAATTTGTCAACCCATGCTCTAATAGTCCATGTCAGAATGGAGGAACCTGCAATGCTGAATTCCGAGGCGGCGTCCGGTATACCTGCACCTGCCCACTAGGATACCAAGACTCGCGCTGCCTTACCCGCAAGGACAACGCATGCCTCAGTGGCCCTTGTCGCAATGGTGGAACCTGTGAACTGGTCCTAAATGAGAAGAATTATAGGTGCAGATGCCCTCCAGGGTGGACAGGTATGAACAGAAGACAGACAAAATGATTGATTTAAATACCTTGCCTTCAGTTACTTGCAGTTAGAAACTGGGCCCTAAATAGGGGTCAAAAGTGAGTGGGAAAGTGTTAAAAAATAAATAAAATGTTTTATCTAGGAATCTATGACCTCCTTTGGGACATTTTCCTTTTCTTTCTGTACCTTTGATGCACGTACAAGAAATTGGAGATGCGGGAAGACGTTTTCAGAAGTTCTAAATCCTTCCCTTGACTACATGTGGGTGGGGTTTTTTTTTTGGTTTTTTTTTTCTCTTTCCTTTCCTCCTTTCCATTTTTTTTTTTCCTGCACATTGACAGGAAATATGGGGGAACCCATCCAATAGGTATACAAGTAGCTATTAGACCAGGCAGAGGCTGTAACCTTTCCCTACTCTATCCAAAACTAGATTAAAAGTTTTGGCTGGCGTTAGGCTTCAAAGACATCACAAAGGGGCTAGATTGTTCCTTGTATTGTATTACAGCAGTTATACATTCATAAAACACAGCTCCGGGCTTCGTCTTGTGAATGGCCTGAATGAGAGGGGAGCACAGATGTGAAAGTAGTGCTGAGGTCTATGAGACCTGCACGGAAGTACAATGGGAGCTGAACTCCCACCCTCTACATTTTAAAGGACAGATTTGACCAATGTAGAATAAAGAAGGTATAACTACTGTAGTACTGGTGAGTTTTTGTTTGTGCCCAGAGTTGCCCTGTAATTTCCAGAAATCTTCCTCCCGGCCAGTGCTTCCAACCTTCAGTAAAACGCGCTCACATAGGTGGAGGGATGGGCCTAGGCAGACAGATGTGAAAGTAGTGCTGAGGTCTATGAGACCTGCACGGAAGTACAATGGGAGCTGAACTCCCACCCTCTACATTTTAAAGGACAGATTTGACCAATGTAGAATAAAGAAGGTATAACTACTGTAGTACTGGTGAGTTTTTGTTTGTGCCCAGAGTTGCCCTGTAATTTCCAGAAATCTTCCTCCCGGCCAGTGCTTCCAACCTTCAGTAAAACGCGCTCACATAGGTGGAGGGATGGGCCTAGGCAGACAGATGTGAAAGTAGTGCTGAGGTCTATGAGACCTGCACGGAAGTACAATGGGAGCTGAACTCCCACCCTCTACATTTTAAAGGACAGATATGACCAATGTAGAATAAATGAAAGCAGGTATAACTACTGTAGTACTTGTGAGTTTTTGTTTGTGCCCAGAGGTGACCTTTTAATTTCCAGAAATCTTCCTCCCGGCCAGTGCTTCCAACCTTCAATAAAACGCCCTCACATAGGTGGAGCAATGGGCCTAGGCAGATGATGTCTTTGGGGGTTATTTACTAAGGGCAAATCCACTTTGCACTGCAAGTGCACTTGGAAGTAGTCGCTGTAGATCCGAGGGGGACATGCAAGGAAAATAAAAAACAGCATTTTAGCTTGCACATGGTTGCACAATAAAATCAGCAGAGCTTCCACTCCTTTCAGATCTACCGCTTAAATTTAGAGCGACTGCACTTCCAAGTGCCCTTGCAGTGCAAACTGGATTTGCCTTTTTTTTTTTAAATAACCCCCTTTTGTATGTATGTTCTATTGCTTTTACATGGATTTGTGTATATTCTGGTGTGAAAGTCCTAGAACTGAGCATTATGGGGTGTATTAAGGTGATTATAAAATATTGTTTTTACTGCGTGTTTGTTTTCAGGATGTCTTTTAAAAAAAAAAAAAAAAAAAGCACCCAAATAAATGTGGTGTTAACGCGCCCCAAGATTGTCAATGGTTTTTTCTTTCATCCCGTATTCTAAACTGTGTGTTCATGTTGCAGGAGACACTTGCCAGCAGGCTGACCCATGCGCCTCCAACCCTTGCGGGAATGGTGGAACCTGTGTCCCATTCGACTCGCAGTACGTGTGCAAATGCCTGGAAGGTTTTCACGGGGAGACCTGCAAGCAGGACGTCAATGAGTGCAAACAGAATCCATGCAAAAATGGCGGAACCTGTATTAACGGCTTTGGATCGTTCTCCTGTCAGTGCAAGAGCCGTTTCACTGGCAATTTCTGCGAGAACCCATATGTGCCATGCAATCCTTCGCCGTGCCAAAATGGGGGCACCTGCCGGCAGACCGACGACACCTCCTATGATTGCACTTGCTTGCCAGGTATTGATCTCCATAGTCTTTGAGAGTTATTTTCTCTTTTTTTTTTTTTTTTTTTTGGCATTTGTAAACTTCTGCCATGCTGTGTTCTGTTGCTGGTATTTTAGATGATTATATTGCAGAACCTTTGTAATGATTTGCTGTTGCACATTTATTAGATAGTCTTCACAGTTGACTAGCAACATTTTAAAGATTTTTTTTTATAAAGCTCAACTCCAGAGTAGAGTGGGGAAGAAATATATTTTTATTATTGCTGTCTGGTACCAGTTGGGGAGATTTACCCTCACTTCCTTTCCTAGTGGCGCCAAAGGAAAAATGCAGGGAAGTGGTTTCACTGAGTCAGAAAGACACGAACATCAACCTGAGAGATGACCCACCCTTCCCTATTTTAATAAATCGCTGTGCTTTTGTTGCAGTTTCTATCAGAGAGAGATCATTTCTTGTCTCTGTGGCACCCTGTGACCAGGGTAGGGCATGGGGGGGTATCTCTACTGATTGACAGAAGTAAAATTTAGACATAGGCTTAAAAATTAGATAACGGTTTTATCTGGAGTTGGACATTCCTGTCGTATAGCTAGTATTTTTTTACAAATATGTAAATTCTCTATTGACTCAGATTTTCCAGACCTAATGGCAAGCATGAGACAGAGGGGGACATTTACTAAAACTGGAGCACTCAGAATCTGGTGCAACTGTGCATGCTAACCAATCAGCGTCTAGGTGTTATTGTCAAAGCTTCATTGAACTAACTAAAGTTAAAAGTGGATTGGGTACCATGCACGGCTGCACCAGATTCTAAAGGCCCGTACACACGGTCTGACTTTTTGACAACAAACATGCAAATTAGCTGTTTTGGAGCAACATCCGACCGCTCGTACACTCCATCGGACAAACTTTTTCCGTTTTCATCTGACTTGTTGGCTGTACGAACGGACAAACTTTTTGACAACATAAGTCCGATGGAACAAAGTCCGATCGTGTGTACGCAAAACCATCAGACTTTTGTACAAGGTACAAACATGCATGCTCAGAACCAATGCAAAAGATCAGATAACAATATAGAAGTTGACCAAAGGTGGCGCTGGACTAATTGAACGTCCTCTTTTGAAGTGTTGTCAGTACGTTGAAACGTCGATACGTTCGTGTTTGTTGCCTAAAAAGTCCGATCGTGTGTATGCAATACAAACTTGTGGACTACACCATTTGTACAAAAGTCCACGGGAAAGTATATACAAACCCCGATCGTGTGTGTATGAGGCTTAAGTCAGCCTTTCTCAACTTTTTCAACACAGAGGAACCCTTGAAATAGTTCTCCGGTCTCGGGGGGAACCCCTGCTAAAAATTAGAAATCTACAACTCATGATACAATAGTGTGATGGTCAGTGGGAAGAATGGTCCTTACACTTGTGGTCATTGGGAAGAATTACCTCCTTACAGATAGCTAAAAAGATCAATGGTGTCAGTGGGAACTTATCTGAGAGGCAGAAATTGCCCAATGCTGAAGGAACCCCTACAACCTCTGGAGGAACCCCTACAACCTCTGGAGGAACCCTAGTTGAGAATCACTCAACTAGTGCTCCAGTTTTAGTAAATCCCCCCCCCCCCCCCAGGGCTGTACACAGAGCAGCTGTTTGACCTCCAGAAATGGCTATTAGGGAGGGCTATTTCAGCTTAGATTGTGCCTTCACCTGTTTGATGTTGTTAAAGTGGAAGTAAACTCCCCTACCCTCCCCTTTTCAGCCAAGGAAGCTGCCATCTTTGCCTCTGTTTTATCTTAAACTGCTATGGTGCTGCACATGTGATTCGTTATGACACCAGCCAATGGATGGTTTGATAGTTTGGCTGAGAGCACAGCCAATGTGCAGTTGGCATTCCCGGTGTTCTGGCAGATAGTGTCCTGCCATCATATAGCATGCGCAGTACGGAGCAGAAGAAGCTTCGGAAAATCTTCGAAGATGAACGGCGCCTGCACTGTAAGTGGAGGTGGTAGCCCCACCATCCAAGCGGACATAGGGTTGGGAAAATTAGAGGGCCCCTCGTGGGCTCACTTTGTTCGCCGCGCTTTTGGGCTCGGCCACGCTGCGCTCGGCTCTTTTATTTTCCAACTCTATGTCCACTTGGATGGTGGGGATAGAACCTGGACTCGCGGCGCAGGCGCCGTTCATCTTTGGGTATTTTCGGAATCTGTGTGTACTGTGCATGCGCAGTACACAGTGGGCACTATCCGATGGGGGACAGTATATGATAGGACACCGGCATGCCTTTTTTTTTTTTTATTTTTTTTTTTAACTGGTTAAATCGATGGGTTTACTTCCACTTTAAGGGACTTATCAGCCTAATTTTATAAAGCAATGCATCCAGAAGACAGGTCCTCTTGAGTTGTACAACTTACAACTGCTTCTTGTGTGTTCTGGGTTGATACTCCTATATTGTGTTCTTGTGTTTGCAACAGGAAGCGAGTTGTTTATTCAAGACAACAATTACTCGCTACCTTACGCCACAATAGGAGGATATACCCATTCACTTTGAACTTTTGCCCTGGAGTACCAGATTGTTCGCTCATAAAATGACAAATAGTTGGAGTTGCGAGTGTGTGGCCTTCGAACCTCTGTGTAGGGGGATGAGGCGAGGGGTAGGTTTTCGGGTGAAGAGAATTTTAAACTGCTAGTTTTATTAACCAAAAGGTACTCTTGGGTTTTAAAGCTGGTGTTGGATTTGCAGTCTTCTATTTTTTTTTTTTTCTTTATTGCTCTTGGAACTTGATGAGGTTTGTTGTTGTTCTTCAGTAACTAAATCTAGGACCAGCAAAAAAGCTGAACAGTGTAGATGCTCAACAGTTGCAGACGTACACTTTGTGAAGTAAATATGAAATGTTCCATCATTTTAATTTAGTTCATTCCATGCCAGGAGCCATGAATAGTAGCACTAGCGTTGTTTGGTTTGAATCCCGTCGGCACTACCTCCTGCATGGAGTTTGCATGTTCTCCCTGTGCCTGTTTCTCCTGGGTATTCTGGTTTCCTCCCACATGCCAAAGACATGTTCAGGGCCACCTTTAATATTGATTGGACCCTGGGCATGAATTTTCTTGCCCCGCCCCCCCCATGCAATTTCACTCTCCACCTGCTCTGAGACATACAATAAATAGCAGCTAGACTTAAAATCAGTTTACTATATCAGATCAGGCAGCAATTGCAATTGGTTGTCAGTGGTTACAGCATATCATTACTGCTTACTGACTGGTTGCTAGAGGTTACAGCACACATTACGGTTCACTGATTAGTTGCTAGAGGTCACAGCAAATGATTTCTGCTTGTTAATTGGTTTCTAGAGATTAATGTGCAGTAATACTGCTCACTGGTTGCTAGAGGTTACAGCACATCATCTCCTCACTGCAGGGGAGAATGATACACATATGAATGCCACCTTTATTTAGATATCAATGCTGCCGGCCGCAGCTATTTACTTAGTAATGTCACCACTATTTACATATGAATGCCAGTTATTTACATGTAAACACAGGGTATGTAGGTGAGTCATCTGTACACAACAATAGGGCAGAGCTGGGCAGCATTAGTAGTAGCACTTCACACTGAGATATCGGGACACAGCACAGGACTAACACTTCAAGGGAATTTAAGCTGGGATAGTTGGCAAGTATGCGGCAGCTGCTTTGGGCCCCACAACAATGTCAGGGCCCAGGGCAGCTGCCCCTTTTGCCCTGCCTTAAAGACGGCCCTGGACGTGCTGATCGGGTAATTGGCTCCTGTCTAAATTGGCCCTAGTATGTTTAGTATGAATATTAGTTAGGGCTGGTTCACAACACTGCAATGCGATCCAGCTGAGATCACTGCAGTGATGATGCTGTTTCCCCCTTTTTTTTTTTTATTTTTTTTTTTTAAAGAATTTTATTAAGTCATCACACAGGTATGTAATAAAATTCAGTTTCCAGCCACATGGAGCTGAAATATGCATGCAGTACTTATTTTTACGCATTGTGCTCACACACCACTGGAAAGCAGTGGTGTGAACTGAGCACATTGGAAACCAGGAATTTTGCCTTGTCCATGTGGTGGGACTGCGCTGGGATAGCCACCCAACACAGTCTCACCGCATCTGGTATGAACCTACCCTTTTGCAATAAAAAAAATAAATTATACACGCCAGCTCTGCAGTGAGAACTGAGCAATCAAACACATCTGATCGCTCAGTTCTCCTATTAGCTCTGAGCAGAGAGCCATGACTGTCAGTAATTGGCTCACTGGAGCGCTGAGCTGTGGATGGGGCAGGCTCGGGCTCTTGGCAGATTGCTTTGGCTGTACTTCTCCTTTTAAGTGTCGTCTCAGAAAGCATGTGTAAACTGAGAGCACGGCCATTGCAATTCCAAAAAGGAATCCATTACACATATTTAGCTTAGGACCGCCTATTCGTCCTGTGATACTAGCCAGCCAACTGGAAAATAGCAATTCTCAAAAAAAGATCAGTAGAGGTCTGTCTTTAAAGTGATTGTAAAGGCTTTTTAAAAAATAAATAAATAACATGTTATGCTTACCTCCTCTGTGCATTTGGTTTTGCACAGAGCAGCCCCAATCCTCCTCTTCTTGGGTCCCTCTTTGCTGCTCCTGCCCTCTCCCTCCTATCGAGTGCCCCTCAGCCAGCATCTTTCTATGGGGGCACTGGAGCTGAGTCGCAGCTCTGTGTATCCATTCAGACCCAGATCCCCGACCTGGCCCCGTCCCCTCTCTCCCCGATTTGGCTACTGACTTTTATTAACAGTCACAGGAGCCAATTTCTGAGGCGATTTTGGACATTGCTGGAGAGAAGAAGTGCTCAGGTAGATAATAAAGGGGGTGCTGGGGGGGTCTGCTACACACAGAATGTTTTTGTATCTTAATGCATAGAATGTATTGATATTAAAAAAAACTTCTGCCTTTTACAACCCTTTTTAAAGATGAGTCCTGGGCCCCCTTGAAAAAAATTAAGTCAGCAGCTACAAATTCTATAGCTTCTGACTTTTAATATTAGGATACTTACCTGTCCAGGGTTCCCACAATGCCGGTCCCCCAGCCTATTTTTGGATTGTCTGACGGGCACTGCCGCCGCCATCATTCGTGATAAGGGGACCTGGCAGTGTAGCCTTTTTGGCTTCGCAGGTGGTTCCCTACTACGCACACACGAAGCGGGCTGTGCTTTCTAATTGGCCCGGACGGCTCCACGGCCATCAGAACAGGTTACCTGTTTGCCTCACCCCCCCCCTCCCTCCGAAAAGGTGCCAATTGTGGCACCTGAGGAGGGGAGGGGGAGTTGGTTAAGCTGTGGTTCCACTTTTGGGTGGAACGAAAGTGGACTGGTACGGTCTTGAATGATGGATCTTGTGCAAAGGGTTTTCTAGAAAGAGTTTCTACTTTTTTGTCTGGTCATTTTTAACAGCACTAATGTTTTGCTAAAACATTCTTGTTCTCTAAGGTGCCCCAAAATGGACAGATTACTGGCCATAGTTATAGAGTGGGGGGGGGTCTGAATTTCTGAGAAGAGAGATCATGACACTGAGAGCCATGCACGAAAAAAAAAAAAAAAACTTGAACAGGAAACTTTAGCTCTGCACAAAACGGATGTATTCCTTCCTCTTCAACTCACAATAAGCAGTAAATTGTAAAAAAAAAAAAGTCCTTTTGACACACCATGCAGCAACATAAAGTATCTTTTTCCGTCTGCTCTGTGATCACCGTGTTCTTCCATGCCGTCAGCGGACCCTCGTACAAATGTTGTTTGCCGCATGTTGGGACACGTCTGAAGCATCTGCAATGCTCTGACAAGTCACAATTCACCTGATACTTTTCTGTGAGTTAGCACTCCCAAAGTTGAAGTTGCAAAGTATTTCATGAATTACGTTCCATGACTAACTCTGGGCTAAAAGTCGCTGATTTAAGCATTCTCTTCAAATAGTCTTACTACGACATTTTAAACAGGAACAATAACAATTCAACACAAACCCATTTCCATATCTTTGTTACATTATTTAAGAGCACAATGTAGATCAGTGATTCTCAATCAGGGTCCCGTGGAATCCTAGGGGTTCCTCCAGAGGTTGTAGGGGTTCCTTCAGCATTGGGCAATTTCTGCCTCTCAGATAAGTTCCCACTGACACCATTGATATTTTTAGCTCTCTGTAAGGAGGTAATTCTTCCCAATGACCACAAGTGTAAGGACCATTCTTCCCACTGACCATCACACTAATGTATGATGAGTTGTAGTTTTCTAATTTTTAGCAGGGGTTGCCCGAGACTGGAGAACTATTTCAAGGGTTCCTCTGTGTTTAAAGAGGAAGTAAACCCTGATGGGTTTACTTCCTCTTTGTCTACCTGCAAAGGCAAAGCATAATGGACTACTATGCATCGCATCGCATCGCATAGTAGTCAATTATGTGTCACTTACCTGACACAGGAGCCAGCGATGTCACCGCTGTCCCCTGTAGTCCAGAGCCTCCATCTTCTCGGTGGGTCTCGCTGCTCCGCCGCTGTCATTCGGCGAAGCCACGATGACGTCTTTCCCACGCATGCGCACGGGAGCCGCCACTCGCGGCATATCACCGATGCCGCGCTCAGTGCACCTGCGCGCCACTGTCTACGGCGCATGCGCCATAGACAGTGGTGCCTGTCTTTCGCCAAATACCGTGTAGGTTTAGGAGATATTTCTTGGACCTACAGGTAAGCCTTAATCTAGGCTTACCTGTAGGTCAAAGTTGGTTGTAAGGGTTTACAACCACTTTAAAGTGGTTGTATAGGCAAATTGGGGACTTTTACCTACAGGGAAGCCTATAATAAGGCCTATAATAAGGCTTACCTGTAGGTAAAAAAAAAAAAATCTCCTAAACCTGTACGGTTTAGGAGATATTCCCCTCGCAATGCGCCGCTGACTGCAGCGGCGCATGCGCACAGGGGATTCCCGGCTGGAAGCCCGGCGGACGCCGGATCCTGCCGGAGAGCAATCTCCCGCCTGCATGCGGACACCCGGAAGAACCTCATTATGCCTTTTGCTTTGCAGGTCAGGAAAAAAAATAAAAAATTCAGCGGGTATACAACCGCTTTAAAAGGTTGAGAAAGGCTGATGTAGAGTGTAGATTTATAAAGCGGCTGAATTGTCAAGTTCTTTAGGAGATATTGTAAGCATCACATATGTTATATGTATGAATGGTGTCCATTTCCAAGATCTCAGTGTTGGTAGACCAGAGTGCAGGTTTGCCATGTTTATAGGACTTCTAGGTAGTGTAACTAAAGGCAAAACATTTTTTTTTATTTTATTTTTTTCCATTTCGGTTAGAGTAAGGGAGGGTTTTTATTTATTTTCCCCCCGTCTTTCATTGAAGATTTCTCATCACTTCCCGTCCTACAGACAAAACAGGAAGTGAGAGGAAATCTCTCCAAAGTCAAGGAATCCCAGTGTGTCACCAAAACTAGTGTCCCCATTGAAAGATTTTCCTATTACTGGGGCTTATGCACACAGGACGTTTTTCCCGCATGTATCTGCGGATATTCTGTGGCTATCTATGCCTGGAAGTCGGTGCAGATACCTGGCTATATTATACAGGTATCTACACCCCCCTCCCCCCAAAAGGTGCCAATTGTGGCACCGGAGGGGGGGGGGGGGGTATCCAATGAGCAGAAGTTCCACTTTAGAGTGGAGCTCGCTCCACTTTTAATCTGGTGGCAACACTCTGAAGGTTGCTCTAGCCTCTGCAGCGTTGCCACCAGGGGCAGGCTGACAACTCATGGGGCCCCCGGGCAATAGGAGATTATGGGGCCCCACAGTATACAATCACACAGTATACACAGGCTTGTTTCTATTGACTGAGAAGGTACTGGAGAGGTGGGGCAGCTATAATCTCAGGATTTTTAGACCAAAAGAATGTCGGTAAGGGACGTTTCAGAGGCAGATGTAAAAAAAAAGAAAACACAGATTTTTACATACTGTCCCTGGTTTTACTGAGGCTGGCAACCCTGATGGGGGGGCCCCCTAGTGGCTCGGGGCCCTCAGGCAGTTCCCGAGTTGCCAAATGGTCAGTCCGCCCCTGGTTGCCACTTGTGCAGGGCCGTCTTTAAGGCAGGGCAAAAGGGGCAGCTGTCCTGGGCCCTGTCATTGTGGGGCCCAAAGTAGCTGCCTCATACTTGCCAACTATCCCAGTTTAAATTTCCTTGTCCCTTGAAGTTTTAGCCCTGTTGTTGTGTACAGATGACTCACCTGCAGACCCTGTGTTTGCATGTAAATAACTGGCATTCATATGTAAATAGCAGCGGCATTACTAAGCAAATAGCTGTGGCCAGCTGCATTGATATGTAAATAAAGGTGGCATTCATATGTATATCATGCATCCCTGCAGTGAGAAGATGATGTGCTGTAACCTCTACCAATCAGTGAGCAGTATTACTGTACAGTAATCTCTAGCAACTAATTAATAAGCAGAAATCATTTGCTGTAACCTCTAGCAACTAATCAGTGAGCCGTAATGTGTGCTGTAACTTCTAGCAACCAGTCAGTAAGCAGTAATGATATGCTGTAACCTCTGGCAACCAATCACAATTGCTGCCTGATCTGATACAGTAAACTGATTTAAAGTCCAGCTTCTATTTATTGTATGTCTCAGAGCAGGTGGAGAGTGAAATTGCATGGGAGGGGGCCCCCAAAATTTTTTTTGCCCGGGGTCCAATCAATATTAAAGACGGCCCTGCACTTGTGTGCGCATGTTCCAGTTCTTTCTCCAGAAAGGCCGTGCTCTGTCCTTTATTTCCCACATACCCAAATAACGGGCAGAGCCCAGGGGCTTCAGCCTCTTCTCCAGTGAGCAAATTGCTGTCGTAGGGCAGAACGGGTCACGTGGTCACATTTGCAAAACTCTGCTGTGCACAGCCAGGGGTAGTAGATGTGTGTGTGGGGGGGGGGTGCGGTACATCAAAAATGTCACTAGAACGCGAGATGCACTGTGGCTTTTCCCACCCACAGACCAGGGCCATGGGGAGAAGAAAATGGGTCAGTAAGATTTTCTGCTGCTTTTATTGCTGCAAGGTATGGCTGGATTGTTTACTGTTTAATTTTTCTGAGCAAATGGTTTGTAGTTCCAAATGAACCCTCGTTTATTGAATCTTCCTCCCAGCTTTGTAACTGGAGGTATGAGCAGGCAAGCTGCAGGACGTGTCTGCAGGAGCCTTACTTTGCACCTGCAATCTACTGATCATGAGTGCAATTTTCAGCAGGATCATCAGAAAAAAAAATAATGCACTTTTTCCCCCTGCAAAATAACGAGCATTTATTTATTTGTTCTCTTATCCCTTGTACACACGGTCGGAGATTCCGACGGAATGTGTCCTATCGGACCGTTTTGTCTGATAATCCGACTGTGTGTGGTCTCCATCGGACTGTTTCCGTCGGAATATCCGACGGACCAACTTTTCCAACTTGTTGGTAAAATTTTCCGACAAAATGCTCCGATCGGACATACTCTGATCATGTGTAGCCTACTCCGACGGACAAAGTGCCACGCATGCTCAGATCAAATTCCTAGACCGAAGCTATTGGCTACTAATTGCCTGAACGTAGTCCCGTCGTAACGAAATAACGTCATCACGTTACGTACGATCGGATTTTCCGACAACTTTGTCTGACCGTGTGTATGCAACAGTTTCGGACAAAATCCAACGGATTTGGTTGTCAGAATGTCCGACCGTGTGTACAAGGGCTTAGACCCCTTTCACACCAGGGCGTTTTGCAGGCGCTATAGCGTTAGAAATAGCGCCTGCAATCCGCTCTAAAAAAGCTGCACCATTGTCTGTAGTGTGAAAGGCCCGAGGGCTTTCACACTACAACGGTGCGCTGGCAGGACGTCAGAAAAAAGTCCTGCCCAGCAGCTTCTTTGGAGCGGTGTGTTTACCGCTCCTCCACAGCTGCTCCCCATTGAAATTGATGGGGCAGCGCTGTAATACCGCCGCCATTGCGGCGTATTGACGGCGGTTTTAACCCTTTCTCGGCCGCTAGCGGGGGGGGGGGTAAAAGTGCCCCGCTAGCAGCCGAAATGCGGCAGTTTTTACCGCCCACACTATGGGCGGTGTGGTGTGAAAGGGGTCTTTAAGGTGAACTTCGTCTTTAACGTTACATTTATGAGACTATATGTAGAGACTATGGAAATGCAGCTGCTGATGTTTTGTTTTGTAAATTTTCATGCTTTATCAGTGGAAATATTTCTTCGTTGGCCTGGTTCATTACGTGTCTAATATCACCACCATGTGTATTACCCAGCATGCTGGCAAACTTTCATTCAAAAGAGTCCGATTTTTAACATCGAGAACCCGAGTGACAACTGTTTTTATTATTATTATTCATACTCGCAGAGATTTTTGTTGCAAAACTGCCACCTGTGCCTTTAACTATATCTACAAGCTTTAATCTCTGGCAGGGCGGAATCGTATAATTTTCTGTTTACAAGCGTCTTTTCACTCCTCGGTGATTCAAAATCCCTTCATGGGATGAGTTTGATCATCATATTTTTTTTTTTTTTTTCCCCTCCTCCGCTTTAGAGGCTTGCGGCCAGGCATGTTATAACTGGGCAAACATTAACTCCGATGGTACTTTGAAGCCTTTTCAAACAATAGTAGCCGGAGTTTTTATGGGCTTGCCTAGCAGGTGTCTCATATAGCACAGGCAGCCTGAGATACATTATCAAAGAAAGGAAAAAAAAAGAAAAACACCTACGTACGCCTGAAAAGATCAAAGAGCAAATGACGCTGAATACCTGCACAGTTTATTTTTCTGCAGCGGACATCCTGGACCTTTCCGAATGAAAAAAATGTTAAGCAAAGGGGCTGCAGATTCCCCAGCTGTGCTTTTACAGGATCTCATCGCTCCAAATGTATATTTTTGGTTCTGGGTGGATGGATGCTGACGATCCAGAAAAACCCAAGGGTCTTTTTATGTCTCAGCCCTTGTACACACGGTCACACCCTTTCCGACGGAAAATGTCCGATCGGACCGCGTTGTCAGATAATCCGACCGTGTGTGGGCTCCATCGGACTGTTTCCGTCTGAATATCCGACCGACAAAGTTTGAGAGCTGGGCTATAAAATTTTCCGACAACGTGATCCGATCGGACTTTGTCCAATCATTTGTAGAGAATTCCGATCGGACAAAGTGCCACGCATGCTCAGATCAAATTCCTAGACCAAAGCTATTGGCTACTAGCCTGAACGTAGTCCCATCGTAACGAAATAACGTCATCACGTTCCGAACGATCAGATTTCCCGACAACTTTGTCCGACCGTGTGTATGCAACACCAGTTTCGGACAAAATCCGACGGATTTTGTTGTCGGAATGTCCGACCGTGTGTACAAGGGATAAGACCAATCCTTTTCTCCCATCCCCCCCCAAAACAAGCCCCCCTGAATCAAAACACACACACACACACACACACACACACACACACACACACACACACACACACAAATTTCGCTCCTAAAACAATTCTTACCCCCTGTTGTGCCCCCCCCCCCCCCCAACTCCTCCTACCAATACAAATATCCCCCCCCCCATGATGTTCTCGTGGTGCCCCCCCCCTCACATGATACCACAGTGCCCAGTGCCCACCCCTTGTCCCAGCCCCGATCGGGTGGTTCAGCTCGCTGAATCTACATAGAGGATAAAGGCAGTCTCCACCTCCAAACCTTCTTTCCTTTTCTGGAAGGCTCATCAATGGTAGTGTTGCCCTCCACCAAAATGAATAGGTCAGGGGTCTCAAAACTTTCTAAAACAAAGGGCCAGTTTACAGTCCTGCAGTCTTAAGGGGGGCTGGACTGTGGAAATTGGGAGTAGAAAGTGTGCTGGCATCAGTGGCAGTAAACAATGCAAACAATTCCTCCCCCTAGTACATGTAAACATGTATTAGGGGGAGGAATAGTGCCCTATTGGTGTCAGTGGGAGTAATAGTGCCCCATTGTTGGTGGCGTATTGAGAAATGGTGCCCCATTGTTGGCGCCAATGGTAGAAATAGTGCCCCATTGTTGGCGTCAATGGTAGAAATAGTGCCCCATCGTTGGTGTCAATGGGAGAAATAGTTCCCCATCGTTGGTGTCAATGGGAGAAATAGTTCCCCATCGTTGATGTCAATGGGAGAAATGGTGCCCCATTGTTGGCGTCAATGGAAGAAATGGTGCCCCATTGTTGGCGTCAATGGAAGAAATGGTGCCCCATTGTTGGCATCAATGGAAGAAATGGTGCCCCCATCATTGGTGTCAATGGGAGGAATAGTGTCCCATCGTTGACATCAATGGGAGAAATAGTTTGGATCAGTGGGAGAAATTGTGCCCCATCATTGGCATCAATGGGAGAAATTGTGCCCCATCGTTGGCGTCAATGGGATGACTAGTGCCCCATTGTTGGCATCAATGGGAGGAATAGTGCCCCATTGGCATCAATGGGAGGAATAGTGCCCCATTGTTGGTGGCGGTGGGAGGAATAGTGCCCCCATTGTTGTCGTCAGTGGGAGGAATAGTGCCCCATTGTTGGTGTCAGTGGGAGGAATAGTGCCCCATTGTTGGTGTCAGTGGGAGGAATAGTGCCCCATTGTTGGCGTCAGTGGGAGGAATAGTGCCCCATTGTTGGCGTCAATGGGAGGAATAGTGCCCCATTGTTGGCGTCAATGGGAGGAATAGTGCCCCATTGTTGGCGTCAATGGGAGGAATAGTGCCCCATTGTTGGCGTCAATGGGAGGAATAGTGCCCCATTGTTGGTGTCAATGGGAGGAATAGTGCCCCATTGTTGGCGTCAATGGGAGGAATAGTGCCCCATTGTTGGCGTCAATGGGAGGAATAGTGCCCCATTGTTGGCGTCAATGGGAGGAATAGTGCCCCATTGTTGACGTCAATGGGAGGAATAGTGCCCCATTGTTGACGTCAATGGGAGGAATAGTGCCCCATTGTTGACGTCAATGGGAGGAATAGTGCCCCATTGTTGACGTCAATGGGAGGAATAGTGCCCCATTGTTGACGTCAATGGGAGGAATAGTGGCCCATTGTTGGCGTCTAATGGGAGGAATAAATCCCCGTCGCTGGTGTCAGTGGGGGGCATAGTGCCCCGTCGCTGGTGTCGGTGGGGGACAAAGTGCCCTGTCGGTGGGGGGCATAGTGCCCCGTCGCTGGCGTCGGTGGGGGGCATAGTGCCCCGTCGCTGGCGTCGGTTGGGGGGCATAGTGCCCCGTCGCTGGCGTCGGTGGGGGGCATAGTGCCCCGTCGCTGGCGTCGGTGGGGGGCATAGTGCCCCGTCGCTGGCGTCGGTGGGGGGCATAGTGCCCCGTCGCTGGCATCGGTGGGGGGCATAGTGCCCCGTCGCTGGCGTCGGTGGGGGGCATAGTGCCCCGTCGCTGGCGTCGGTGGGGGCATAGTGCTCCATCGGTGGGGGGCATAGTGCCCCGACGCTGGCGTCGGTGGGGGGCATAGTGCCCCGTCGCTGGCATCAGTAACAGGAATTTTGCCCCATTGTTAGTATCAGTTGGAGGAAAAGTGCCCCAAGGGCCATATAAAGGCAGGCAAAGGGGCGCAGTTTGGAGATCACTGATCTAGGCTATAATGTACCATAAACAAATTATTGGGGTGTTCAGTCATAAGAGAATTTGGCTTCATTGCAGGAAGTATCAGACACCCCACATATATATTTCACCAGTGGTGCCTGTAGGTGTGGGTACATTCATACTTGTGAACTCACCCGCTTGGTGATTTTTAGATGTGAGAACCACAGAGGCGGTTCCTGCGATCGGCTCTGATGCCCCATTGAAAGTGATTTGGAAGCCGCGGACACTTGAGTGTGATCTCCCATGCAGCGATCACATGGTGAGCGATCGGCCCCCGGACGTAGGGAGAAGAGCCCACCCAAGGCTGACACATCGGAGGACCTTCCCTTTACCTGGTCTCTCAAAGATGACTCCTGTCCCTTTAAATTCCCAGCACTACAAATGGGGCCAGGAGAAGGGGTGGGCAGGGGGGCGGCCGCCCCTGGGCTGGCGCAATAGTTTATTTTCAGGGAAATGGGGCACCCTGACCCTAAGGGAAAGGGGGGGCGCAGGTTTGGCATCTTTGCCCTGGATGACCTTGTCCCGGCACTGACTACAAAGCTTCTACTTCCACAGGATGATCAACCGCGACCTTCTCCCCGCGTGTTACTTTTATTTGTACTCTACAAACTTTCCTATATCTTCTCGTTTTGTTTGATTTCTGTGGCTGTCAAAAGTCGGTTTTAACCAGTTTCTTTAATATGGAGAATTAAGAGTCGGCAGTCCCAGCCAAGTGATTTAGAAACACTTTCAGAAAGACTTGTTTTTTGTTGATGTGTAAATATGTAAAGATCAGATTACACCTGCTGGTGGAACATGGCCGTAAGGCAACCCCCCACCCCCCCCCCCCCACCCCACCCTTCCTCCTCCTAACCTGGCATACAGAGATTCATTTCAGGCTCAAGGAATTTGCTGTATGTTATACAGTAAACATGGCCGAGGCGAACCCAAAACAGAGAAGGCGGCCTTGCCTGGGCCGCTGGTGTTCCTCCTTCATTGGGCTCCTCCTGCACCTGCCAGGTAGGGCCGACATGAAGAATTGACGCTCGTTCCTTGTGGGAACTGACAGGGCTGAGAGGTATTTGCTGTATAAATCCTGCCTTTTATCAGATAAGAAAGCTGAATACTATCTGAACGCGCTGTTTGGAGTGCAGTGATTTGTGAATAGGAGGAGTGTCCCCAACTCCCCGTCCTCCTCCTTAAGTCACAAAGATCCAGGAAAAAAAAAAACGGATAAAACACAGAACTGAAAATTTAGCTGAGCAGCCTAGCCTGACAAATTGCCTTCTGCCGCTTTATCTTTGTTACAGCGTGTGAATTTCCCTGTAACAAAAAGAAAATGTTTATTTTTCACATGGGGAACACTTTAATGGTTGTATTTATCT
>NW_027507696.1:5895162-6212662 GCF_037356315.1 Lithobates pipiens
GATGAGCTTCGTGTTCGACTCGAACATCGGCTGTTCGCCTGTTCGGCGAATACCGAACGTTATGGGTCGTTGTGCCAAATTCGTGTGGCGCTCATGGCCCACAATGCACTGCGCCATCGCAGTGCATTGCTGGCTCATGATTGGCCAAGCATGCACTGTGACCCCGCATGCTTGGCCAATCGCAGCGCCGGCAGCGAGAAGAGCCATGATTGGCCACAGCAGGATGCCTGTGGCCAATCATAGCTCAGGCTGTGTAGTACACGCCCCACACTATATAAGGCCGCCAGCGCGGCGGCCTTGTGTAGTGTATTGGCGTCTGTAGGAGTTAGTGGGTGTTCTCTTTGTACCTTCAACACAGTATACACCGTTCGTTATCGGCCGATTTTTGCGTTCTTGCTCTTCTGTAGTGGGAGTTGTCTGCGTGCCTGACCGCAGTATACACCATTATATCCACCTATATAGCTAGATATATTGTTTTTTGTAATAGAGCTTGCAGTCAGTTGTAGGAGATTGTGCCTGTTGTCTGCGTGCCCTGACCACAGTATATGCCGTTATATCCACCTAGATGGGGACACAAAGTATATGCCTTTGGATAGGAGTTCACCTGATTTAAAGGGGTTGTAAAGGTTCATTTTTATTTTCTAAATAGGTTCCTTTAAGCTAGTGCATTGTTGGTTCACTTTTTTCATTCGATTTCCCTTCTAAATGTTTTTTTTTATTTGTTTTCTTTGTCTGAATTTCTCATTTCCTGTTCCTCCTCAGTAGCTGTTCTGACTGACTAAACGCCACTCGGATGATGGTGTGAAGTTTACTGAGGAGAAACAGGAAGTGAGAAATTCAGACAAAGGAAAAAAAACATTTAGAAGGGAAATCGAAGGAAAAGGTAAGTGAACCAACAATGCACTAGCTTAACCACTTGCCGCCCGCCCTATAGGCAATTGACGGCGGCAAAGTGGTTTCATAATCCTGACCGGACGTCATATGACGTGATCAGGATTATGAGCCGCTGCGCGCCCCGGGGGCGCGCATCGCGGCGATCGTTGTTGCGGGGGGTGTCAGTCTGACACCCGGCAACTACGATCTCGGTAAAGAGTCTCCGACGGAGACTCTTTACCATGTGATCAGCCGTGTCCAATCACGGCTGATCACAGTGTAAATGGGAAGAGCCGGTGATCGGCTTTCCCCCACATGCGTCTGTCAGACACGAGTAGAGGAGAGCCGATCGGCTGCTCCTCTGACAGGGGGGGTCTGTGCTGATCGATTATCAGCACAGCCCCCCCCCCGAGGATGCCCACACTGGACCACCAGGGACGCCACCAGACCACCAGGGAAAAGGTAATAAAAGTCATAATCCTCCCTAGACCACCAGGGATGCCAGTCAGCACAATGGGTGCCAATCAGTGCCCATAATGGATGCCAATCAGTGCCCACAATGGGCATCACTGATTGGCATGCATTATTGTTTGGCACTGATTGCCATCCATTACTATAGTATAACACCTGTGCCGCCTATGAGTGCCCACCTGTGCCGCCTATGAGTGCCCACCTGTGCCGCCTATCCATGCCCACCTGTGCCGCCCATCCGTGCCGCCCATCCGTGCCGCCCATCCATGCCGCCCATCCGTGCCAGCTATCAGTGCCAATTTGTGCCACCTATCAGTGTCCGTCCGTGTCGCCCATCCGTGTCGCCCATCAGTGCCGCCTATCAGTGCCACTTCATTGGTGGCACATTGGTGCCCATCAGTGCCGCCTTATCAGTGCTCATCAGTGTAGCCCCATCAGTGAAGGAGAAAACGTACTTATTTACAAAGTTTTGAAACTGAAACAAAAAAAAACATTTTTTTTTTCAAAATTTTCGGTATTTTTTTATTTGTAGCGCAAAAAATAAAAACCGTAGAGGTGATAAAATACCACCAAAAGAAATCTCTATTTGTGGGAAAAAATGATAAAAATGTCATTTGGGTACAGTGTAGCATGACCGCGCAATTGTCATTCAAAGTGCGACAGCGCTGAAAGCTCAAAATTGGTCTGGGCAGGAAGGTGTTTAAGTGCCCCCCGGTATTGAAGTGGTTAAAGGAACTTATTTATAAAATGAAGGGGCTGTAAAGGTTTGTTTTTTAACAGGCCAGGTCCAGTGTCCACGACCAAGAAATGGTGGCGGTGTGCAAAGTAACACAAAGCTGGTCATCCAAACTACAACACAGTAAGAGGAATTGAAACTGCAGACTTATAAGTACCCTTCAGGAGTCAAATGCGAAAAAGACAAAGTCCCACCTATATGGTCCATTCCATGTTTTGTGTTTTTGAAGGGATCGGTTTCAGATGCCTTAACTGGGAAAAGTTTTGATGGACTCTTTCAGAAGCACATTGCTTTGGCAATGACCGATAACTATGGAACAAGTCGAGAGTGGCTTCCTAACTAATAGCAAGTAACACACAGATTTCAAAATTATCTTTTCTTCTAGAGGGCGATAAAGAAGAGCCCAACATGCTGGAAA
Organism: Lithobates pipiens; assembly: GCF_037356315.1. Classification (NCBI taxonomy): domain Eukaryota; kingdom Metazoa; phylum Chordata; class Amphibia; order Anura; family Ranidae; genus Lithobates; species Lithobates pipiens. Next base: position 5,897,661 of record NW_027507696.1, read on the forward strand.
ATGGCTTATCCAGTAGGGCTAATCTTTCATTCGGCTGCAGGAAGAGGAGAAGGTGCATTTTGAATTCGAAAGAAAATGGATATGTGGGATTGTTAAAGGGTGCTAAGATTTACACATTTATATATGAAACGCCACAAAATAAAACTTCATCATTTATTGATGTACAAAATTAAAAACCATTCATTTTAAAATAAAATATATACACATTTGTTATGTGGTCGTTGGTGTATTCATTTATGCAGCAATATAATGGTATGTAATCCCAACATGTTTCGTCCTTATAGTATGACTGCTACTGATCTATAAGCTATACCAAAAATATATATATATATATAATATAATACACAAAATACAATGGAAAACAAAAGATTGCGCTTTAACCTAAATAAACCTAAAATCAAAAAAATATAAATATTGTAAATGTGATATTTGAATCACGTGATTAACACGTGATTCTAGGGCCAGATTAAGAGTATCATAATGGGCCTGGTGCTGAGGATTTTGATGGGCCTTTTTATGGAAATAAATAAAATGAAAAATTCACACTATGCGCAAGAGAACCCATGTGAATGAGCCCTTAATTGTTTTAATTATTTATTACATTTTTGATTTTTTTCTTCATTTATTATTATTTGTTGGAGGTATTTTATATTTTTTACATTTTTTTCACAATACTTTTTTGGGAGAATGGAGCAGTGGAAGGTGTCAGTACTGCATACACGGGGGGGGGGGGGGGGGGGCCAGAGCAGGGCAGGGCTGGTGCAAGGATTTTTGACACCCTAGGCGAAACCAAATTTTTCTGCCCCCAATTGGCTCCACCCCAGACTCCACCCCCTTTGCCTGACCATGTGACAGAAGGCACCACTATACAGGTAGCATTGGCTCTGCTTCCTCTAGTGCTGGCTCCAGTGCTGCGCTGCGCCTCTAATTACACTACCGGCCGGATGAAGTAGCTGCCTAGGACTGAGTTAGTTACATGCTGCAGCCTGCAGAACGTGCAGACACGGATGGAAACCAGTGACCGGGCGTCCCTAGGCAACAGTGCGCCCTAGGCGGCTGCCTAGTTTGCCTAGTGGTAGCACCGCCCCTGGAGCAGGGGGAATCTAATGGACAGTCTGGGGTGATCAGTACGGGGGGGGGGTTGCAATTACAAGCACCGATCTCCCTCTAGAGGAGGTGGAGTGGCTTTCAGCTGCTTCATGGAGAGTCATAGCCCTTGTACACACGATCGGAGATTCCGACAACCAAATCCGTCGGATTTTGTCCAAAACTGTTGTATACACACGGACGGATGTAGCTGCTAGTTATTGTATGTCTCAGAGCAGGTGGAGAGCAAAATTTGCATGGGGAAGGGGGGAGGGGCCCCAAGAAAAGTTTTGCCCAGGGTCCAATCAATATTAAAGACGGCCCTGGTGACAATACTAATCATCATCAGACCTCAGTGCAATGAGCAATAATATACGATTTATATAGTATAGCACCAACAGTTTGTGCAGTGCTTTACAATATAAAGGGAGTTACAATACAATCATATACAAGAGGGTTATGAGGGCCTTGCTCATAAGAGCTTACAATCTAATAAGAAAAAAAAGTTTTCCAGCAGTAGGTGAGAGGATCTTGTAAGTAAATACTTTATATGGGGGCTCTTTACTCTGCTCAATTGCACACATACAGAAGGCAGAGTGACGTACAGCCCCCATGCTGTCACTCTATGAATAGGAGGGTTGGGAATACCATCTGCCACGCCATACACACTGTCCCATCCCCCTCTGCACTGCCTTATGTTAGGTCACCACTGTGAATCCTCATCAGGAATGAATAGGAAGAGGCAGAATGTCCCTCCAGGACCAATACCCGATACCATGGTGGATGCCAGGCCAGCCATACACGTGGCGACTTTGTGACGGTTTTGAAGCTTTCCATCAGCTTTTAAAAAAAAAAAAAAAAAAAAAGTCACATGGAACCGAACAGTCCAAAACAATGTGGTCTGAAATGTTTACCCGTTTTGAGAGATCAAAACAGATGTGGAACAAAAGTTAAAGAGGAGGGCCGTGTAAAAAAAATAAATTAATTAAAACTCAGCAGCTGCAAACACTGCAGCTGCTGACTTAATAAGCCCACTTGCCTGTCCAGGGCGCCCGCGATGTCGGCCGCTCGAGGCCGACCCGTCCCTCGGCTCTCGGGTCCCGGCGCCGCCATTCTTTTTAAGGGCTTTTTTTGCAGCTTCACTGCCCGTTTCCTACTGCGCATTCGTGAGTCGCGCAGCGCTTCGTGAATGGGACGCGCTGTGTTCTGGGACACACAGTTCCCAGAACACAGCGCGACCCATTACCCAGAAGACAACGAGGAGAGAAGAAAGAAGATCTCCGCGGAGGAGGAAGAGGCACAATAGGATGTGCCTAGCAACAGGCATTTCTGGTAAGTAAAAAAAATAATTTTTTTTCATTTTTTTATTTTTAGTTTTATTTTGTAATTTTTCATGTTTTTTTTTTTTTTTTTTCAGGGTGGCCCTCCACTTTAAAAGAAACCATCCAATTTTTTAGTTATTTGGATTTTCAAATCTGGGAAAGAACTGAAGCCTTGAGGGGCAGATTGCTGTGTAGAGGGTTGAGTTGGAGTTTTTTTTTTTTTTTTTTTTTCCCTTTGGACAGCATTAGGAAATTTCCAATTCAAATTTCCCTGGGAGCCCATTCACATCACGTGCTTTTGGGCTGCATTCAGCATCAGTTGAAAGCAATGAAAACCCATTGTTTGCAATAGGCCTAGTTTACATGGACGTGCTGCGGTGTGTGCGCTGGAGGAAGATGGTGCATGCTGCATTGACCGAAGCACAAGTCGCTGCAATGCATTCCAATGAACGGCAGCACGCCGCAACCTGCTTTAAGGAAAGAAAAATAGAGTGTTTCAGCTCCAGCTGCGAAAAACAAACAGAACAAAAAAAAAAAAAAACACTCATCAACACAACGCGTTACTAAAAAAAAAAAGCAGGTCAACACGTGCGAAGTGCATTTATCGTACGTCAACGCTCACTAAATACAACGCAAGTGGTGTGAATCCAGCCAAAGAGAATAACAGGAGGTAAGAAGTCAGTCTTGCACGATGAAACGGATGTTTTCTCCTCTCCATATAAAACAGAATGGTCCATTTTTAAAAAAATTTTTTGTTGTGCAAAAGTTTTCCTACATTCGCTCAGCCCAAGGTCGGCAGTTCTAATCTCCAGTATTTTTAAGCCAGCTCCATTCTAGTCTATTTCCTCGGTGGGTGTCCTAAATATTTGACTATTTTTACGCAGCAGACAGAAGGACAGGAACACGAAGGGGCTCACAGCCTTTCTGAAGGAAGGACAATTGATTCTATTCTGATCATGTGTCAGCTTTGATCCTGGATATGTCCGTTTCCTTCTCAGCAAATAGTCACAGCTGAGACACTGTGCGGTGTATAAACTATAATATAAAGTTTACACGGAGAATTATTCAGCCCACCTCACAAATCTTCTAATTTCCTCCAAAAACTTTATGGAGAGTTATTACAAGAGGGCTTTGTTACACTATTGAATATACCTATATCCCACACCTTGTCCCTAGATTCAATGGGTTCAACTATCATTACACTTTTTATTTTTATTTTTAGACACACTTCTTTGCTGGTGCTTTCCTTGCTTTGCCCGAAGCCGCATCCACTTTCCAGCTGCCTCAGTTCCCGGGGAGGTAGTATGTGCCTAGCCCACCCAGCATCCACCGGCACACACAGCGCTCACCGCCGGAACTGGTGAGTCTGTCTGGCCAAACCATCTACATGTATCAAATCCTCACTATCATGGTTGGTACATTATTTTTATTATTTTTTTTTATTTTTTTTTACTCCACAGGAATTCTGTAATAACATCAGCTCCTGATGAGTGGGGAGATACCCACGAAACGCGTCGAGCTTCATTGATTATATGTCCCAGTTATATTTTATATGGAATCATGTTTATTGTGTTATGAGTTGATGAACTTAAATGTATATCAATTATTCTTATTGGATGTTTATCTACCATGTGGGTATACCTATCGATGCCGGGCTTGCTGTCATAGGCATCACTATGCCACTTCATTTATTTAATGTACATTACCATTGTCGAGTACTGTTATGTGGATACTATATATTGTGTTTTAATGTATTGATACTTATATATATTATGAATTTGCTCTATTATTATAATTTATGGCTCTCCATTGAACAATCAATAAATATCCAATCATGATTAAAACTCACCTCCACTATCCAAGCGCTTCATTTAAAGTCCCAAACCTCCCTTTCTATACACATCAAATTACAGGGATGGAGGCATGTATCCAGGCCTCATTTAAAGTCCCAAAAAACCCCCCCCCCTTACTTGCAGGGCTTTGTTTGTTTTAGGAATAATTTGTCTAAAAACAGCAAATCTTTCTGCATTGAAAACAGGACTATCTTTAGATTCCTAATATATCGCCCAATTATCTCCAGTGATGTGGCAAATCTCAGCATGGGTGCTGAAAGATCTCTTCTGTGCATTCTTCAATGATTCCCTGGGAAAAGCCGAATACCTCTGAGCCCTCCAGCCACCACGAAGCAGCTAAAGCGGGGTTCCACCCTAAAGTAGAACTTCCGCTCATCGGAAAAACCCTCCCCCCCCCCCCCCCCCTCCGGTGTCACAATTGGCCCCTTTCAGGGGGGTGCAGATACCTGTCTAAGCCCCTGTACACACGGTTGGAGATTTCCACAACCAAATCCGTAGGATTTTGCCCGTCGGATTTTGTCCGTCGGATCTTGTCCGAAACTGTTGCATACACACGGTCGGACAAAGTTGGCGAAAAAAATCCGATCTTTCAGAACGTGATGACGTAATTTCGTTACGATGGGACTACATTCAGGTTAGTAGCCAATAGCTTTGATGTAGGAATTTGATCTGAGCATGCGTGGCACTTGGTCCGATCAAAATTCTCTACACATGATCGGAGTATGTCCGATCGGCCCAGTTGGTCAGGAAATATTTCCAACATGTTGGAAAATTGGGTCCGACGGATATTCCGACGGAATCAGTCCGATGCAGACCACACACAATCGGATTATCCGACGACACGGTCCGATAGGACACATTCAGACGGATTCTCCGACCGTGTGTACAAGGGCTAAGACAGGTATTTGCACCCACTTCCGGGCATAGACTCCCACGGGAGTCTATGCCTCTTCCTGTCCCGGCGCTCTGTCTGCTGGGACACACACGGGTCCCAGAGACAGCGCGGACCATTCCCATTGCGCTGCGCGACTCGCGCATGCGCAGTAGGGAACCCGGGAAGTGAAGCCGCAACGATTCACTTCCTGATTCCCTCACCTAGAGCGATCGATCTCGGCTGCCGATATCGCTGGATCCTGGGACAGGTGAGTGTCCATTTATTAAAAGTCAGCAGCTGCAGTATTTATCTGCAGACTTTATGGTAAGAGTCAGTGATTTTGGGTGTTGGTGATGGTTCCCCTCCTCTTCTGCGTATGGAAAGGATTATGACTATTCCTTCTTCTGCCTATGGATGTGATTACTATATCTGAGGATATCGCATTTTGAAGCCATTCATTTTTTATGAACTTCTAATAATTTTATATATTATGTTTGTTTTGGATAGAGTGCTATATCATTATTTATATAATTTTATGTATTGTTTCCAGCAATATTTGTGTTAGCGGCTTTTTTTGTTTTATTTCGATTTATCTTGCTTTTTAGCGCAACAAATTTTTTCACTCATTTATAGCTGCTGGCTTTTAATTTTTTTCTTTTTTTTTGCAGGTGGAATCCCTCTTTAACCCCCATACACACGATCAGAAAATCGCATGAAAAATACCGCTTTCTAAGCGATCGTACGATAATCGGATCATTAGTACAGAGCTTTCAAGAGCTGATCAGGACAGTTCATCTGATACTATTTGATTGGACATGCACACATTTTTTTTTTCGTACAATGCCAGATCGTAAGATTTTTGTTTAATCAGTACTGCTTTCGTTCGAAAATGCATTACAACAAATGACATCACTTCTGAATTTTTATTCTGTCGTAGGAGAATTTTCGTGACTTTAGTAAACGCTTCAGATTCGATCTGAGATTAGCATGTTAAAAAAAAAAAAAAAAAATGAACGATCATTGGTCCGATAATCTCGCCGTGTGGACCGTAGGGGATGCCACCATAAGTTAAAGGGTCTTCATACTTTCCAGAAGGGGAAAATGCATTAAAACAGAAAGTGTTTATATAATCACTGTGATCACAGGTCATCTGAGTGCCACTGGGGAGAATTACTTTTACTAGCTCCTGCATAGATACAATAGGTAGTAAAGAAGGCAATACGTGGATTTCAATTTGATGGATTTCAATTTGGCCGGTACAGCTGGGACGGGCTGGGATTCAATTCAGGTATGGGCAGGCTGATTGTACCCAAGTTGATCCATCAATTGACTTGGGTCCGACCAGCCTGTCAGATTTTTTCCAATCAATTACTACTCGCGGCTATAGCTGCTAGCAGTATTCATTGGGGAAGGCTCCCCGTCTGGAGAACACAATAGTGCTGCATGAGACATTCCCCCCCATAAAAACTGACTGTGTTGATAGGGAAATCGAGTGATTTTCTTTCCTTCCACCCATGGTGGATGAAAGGAAATTCAAGTCATCTTTGAGCTGCTTAAAGCGGAGGTCCACCCTAAAGTGGACCTCCGCTCATCGGAACCCTCCCCCCCTCCGGCGCCACAATTGGCACCTTTCAGGGGGGAGGGGGGTGCAGATACCTGTACAGTACAGGTATCTGTACCCACTTCCGGGATAGCTCTCTGCGGAAAGGGGCGTATATTACGCCCCTTTCCGCAAGTGCCCGCCCCTTCCCGCAAGTGCCGTCCTTATTGCGCAGCGTGGCTCGCGCATGCGCAGTAGGGAACCGGGAAATGAAGCCGAAAGGCTCCATTTCCTGATTCCCATACCCAAGATGGCGGCGGCAGCACCCGAGAGACGATCTACAGATCGGCTTCGGGTGCCGACATCGCGGGCGCGCTGGACAGGTAAGTGTCACTATTTTAAAAGTCAGCAGCTGCAGTATTTGTAGCTGCTGGCTTTTAAAAAAAAAAAAAAAAAACGCGGAGTCCCGGTGGACTCCCGCTTTAAGGGAGAAATTTCCCCAAAATAAGGGAGACCTCCTCCTAGACTGACATCCACAGAACAAGTATTCCCATTGGAAGATTTCCATTGTATTCCTTTCCAGTAACAACTCCAAATATTGGATTTGCCTCACTTTCTGTACCTGGTGACAATTGTCAACAGGTCACACAGAAAAGGTGAATCTCCCCTGGGAACATAGACAGCCATCAAACACCCGGGAAGGGTTCTAACTGTTCCATACTCCTTACAAAATTAAAAATGTTTTTGGCTTTGCACCTAACTTTACCACTTTAAAATGTCCCGTAGCCCAGTGTTTCTGTGTGCACTTCAATTATTCAACCATATGCATTTTTTTTATCGAATACCTTCTAGGCCAGTAAAATCAATAAATCACATACACTAGGCGAAGCTCCAATACTGTCCACCTGGCTTGAAGTCAGTTTAGGAGAGGAGAGTTATATAGAGAAAGGAGCAGAATCCTTCAGCAGTGCAGAGTATTTCAGGAAAAAGTGAAAGGAGCAGAGTCTTCTAGAAGTGAAGAGTAATTTAGGAGTGCTGAGTTAGAAAGAGAAAAAGGACAGAGTTCTCTAGCAATGCAGAGTATTTTAGGAAAGGACAGTTAGAAGAATAAGTGGAGTCCGCCACCAACCAAGAGTATTTTAAAATTGGAGAGTAAGATAGTGGAAGGTATAGAGTCCTTCTAGTTTCCCAGGGTATTTTAAGAATGGAGAGTAAGATCGAAGATGGAAGGAGTAGAGTTCTGCAGCATAAAAGATTATTTTAGGACTGGCGAATAAGATAGTGGAAGGAGTAGAGTCCTCCAGCATCCCAGAGTATTTTAGGACTGGTGAGTAAGATGGTGGAAGGAGTAGAGTCCTCCAACATCCCAGAGTATTTTAGGACTGGTGAGTAAGATGGTGGAAAGAGTAGAGTCCTCCAGCATCCCAGAGTATTTTAGGACTGGCGAGTAAGATACTGGAAGGAGTAGAGTCCTCCAGCATCCCAGAGTATTTTAGGACTGGTGAGTAAGATGGTGGAAGGAGTAGAGTCCTCCAGCATCCCAGAGTATTTTAGGACTGGTGAGTAAGATAGTGGAAGGAGTAGAGTCCTCCAGCATCCCAGAGTATTTTAGGACTGGTGAGTAAGATAGTGGAAGGTGTAGAGCGCTCCAGCATCCCAGAGTATTTTAGGACTGGTGAGTAAGATGGTGGAAGGCAGGGCTGGACTGGGACAAAAATTTGGCCCTGGACTTCATCCAGACCGGCCCACTTTAATTTTGCAAACAAGCACAAAAACAGTATATAAAACTATACGTAATTGTGCAAAAAAACATAAGTAGCATAACATAAGGAGTCCTCACTAACCTCTTTTTGACTTATTCTCCTCTGTATTTTTCTCATCTTTCTCACATCACTGCGTGAAGTTGAAGGCGAGCCGCGCAGCCATTACTTTCAATTACTGTCATTGAAACCGGCCCACCGAGCCATCGGCCCACCGGGAAACTCCCTGTAGTCCCAATGGCCAGTACATGCCTGGTGGAAGGTGTAGAGTACTCCAGAGTATTTTAGGACTGGTGAGTAAGATGGTGGAAGGTGTAGAGTGCTCCAGCACTCCAGAGTATTTTAGGACTGGTGAGTAAGATGGTGGAAGGAGTAGAGTTCTCCAGCAGTGCAGAGTTTTTTGGGACTGGTGAGTAAGATAGTGTAAGAACTAGAGTGCAGAGTATTTTAGGACTGGATATTAAGATAGTGGAAGGAGTAGAGTCCTCCAGCAGTAAAGATTAATTTGGCAGTTAGATAAAGGAAGAGGCAGAGTCTTCCAGCAGTACAGAGTGTTTCTTGAGATGAATATCAGATAGAGGAAGGGAGTTCTCAGCAGTGCACAGTATTTCAGGAGATAGCAGAGGGAACAAAGTCCTCCAGCAGGACAGGGTTTGTCAGGAAAGATGAGTTAAAGTGTCTGTAAACCCTTACAAACCACTTTGATCTACAGGTAAGCCTAGATTAAGGCTTACCTGTAGGTCCAAGAAATATCTCCTAAACCTACACGGTTTAGGAGATATTTACCTGAAGACAGCCACCGCTGTCTACAGCGCATGCACCGTAGACAGCGGCGCGCAGGCGCACTGGGCAACCCGCAGATCGCGCCGATATGCCGCGAGTGTCGGCTCCCATGCGCATGCGCAGGAGTGACATCATCGCTGCTCCGGCGAATCACAGTGCCGGAGCAGCGAGACCCACCAAGAAGATAGACGCTCGGAACTACAGGGGACAGCGGTGACTTCGCTGGCTCCTGTGTCAGGTAAGTGACACATAATGGGCTACTATGCGATGTGATGCGATGCATAGTAGTCCATTATGCTTTACCTTTGCAGGGAATCAAAGAGGAAGTAAAGCCATCAGGGTTTACTTCCTCTTTAAACTTTGCCAGGTATTGTGCCCAGCTTACCACCCCAAACTGATGTTCCTCCCTCAGCTCACCTCTCCCTGCATGTCCTGTGAGCAGAATAGCTGTGCTCCTCCTCTGGGTTTTCTCATCATATGGCACTGAAGATAGAGGAGGGGGGATTCAGCGGGACACACGGAGCAAGTATGGAGGAGACTGGGGGGGGGGGAGATGATGAGACAGAAAATCAGGAGGTGCCGGCAGGGAGGAGCACATCACGAGAGGTCTGACTAAATACAATCTCTTAGCAGCAGGGACCTGATCTACCCGTCAGCTAGCTGTGATTGACAGGTAGATTGAAGAGGAAGCTGTCATGGGGCCCCCTACTGGCAATACCTGAATGGTCAGGTGTGCGGCACTTACTATTGTGAGCTGTGTCAGCGGCTGCTGGTGTAGCACCTGCCACACACCTCACATACTTCAAAGTCTTGCAGGACGCGGCTGCTAACGGGAACTGAGTTCCCGTTGTGGAAAAAGTACAGGAACTCCGTTCCCATGCGTTCCCGCAGGACTTGAGCCCTGGTTTTATTACTGCACACAGTGAAGGCTTATCTCTAATTCAGGGAACTGCTTTAATGTTATATTCTTCCCATGACTGTAGTCTCCCGGCATTGATGAGCGAGCTCCACCCAAAAGGTACCCCCCTAGTTCAGGGTGAGTAGGCTACACTCACAACTTGGTGTAGTTTAGAGAAGACTCGCTTACAACTAGAAGAGAGTTAGAAGGTGCAAAGTTACCCAGCAGCACAGAGTATCTCAGGAGAGGAGAGCTATGGAAGGAGAAGAGTCCTCTAGCAGAAGAGTGTACCTAGTTACAGTTTTCAGTCTTGTAGCTTTTTTGACTTGTTCAATATAACGTCAATATTATCAGCTAAAAGTAGCCATACGTTATACAATTACATAAAAAAAAAAAAACATGCACACAAGAAAGCACACATATGTTTATAAACACTGATTCCTCTTCTCTTTGAATAAATGCTCACACCGAAGCTCACTAATTTGACAAAGTACACAGATGTTGTCCTTGGTTGTATCTGGTGTCTTCCCATGGCTGGGGGATAGAACATCATTCTCCGATGAATCATTAGGAAATACTTCATGAGTAATGGTACTTTGCCCTGGAAGAACAAACAGATTTTGTCTTGTCATGCCATGAGAAAAACTCATTTTGTTTGGTTTCAGGATACAAACAGAAAGCGAGGGGGGAAAACGTTCCTCTGTTGTCTCAAACAGTGATAAAACCATGAAAAAACAGTTGCAATCTATCAAGAACTAAAAAAATATTTTCGGCTAGAGTTCCACTTTAGACCCCTTTCACACGGGTGGTCTGTTCCGCGTCCGCCTGTCAGAGCACAATAGCTCAGCGACAAGATCGCTGTACTAAAATCGCATTGTTAGTACAGCCACCTCCTCCCAAACTCCTCAGGCACTAGCAGGGGCGAACTGACAACTCATGGGACCCCCGGCAATAGGAGATTATGGGGCCCCCGGGAAATAGGAGAATATAGGGCCCCCGGGAAATAGAAGATTATGGGGCCCCCGGGCAATAGGAGATTATGGGGCCACACAGTATACACACACAGTTTACACACAGAATACACAGCGCCTTGAGGCGATTCAGTTCACGTTGTGCGCTATACAAATATTTCATTCATTCACATACACACACTGAAAAGGTACTGTGGAGGTGGGGCAGCTATAATCTTGGGATTTTTTTTTTTTAAAACACAGATTTTTACATACTGTCCCTGGTTTTATTGAGGCTGGCAACCCTTATGGGGGCCCCCTAGTGGCATGGGGCCCTCGGGCAGTGCCCGAGTGCCCCAATGGTCAGTCCGCCCCTGGGCACTAGTGACCATTTACCTGTGCCTGCACATTATGCTCCGTATAATGGACACACACTGGTAGTGTGTAGGGATGGTGAGATGCATTTTTACAACGCATTGCACTGTTTTCTATTTTTCTTAAACTTTATGCATCAGACTGCGACACGCTGAGGAGCATTCACATGCATCAAGCTGTGTAAAAATGCAGATCACTACACATGTATAGCGTGAACAGGGCAAATAGATAATAGTTGTTTTGGCATTACTATTCACTATTGAGCCTCCGCACGTCTATAAACCATGCTCTCCTCCTGGGCTTTGGCTCCTGGAATGGTCCATTTCTGTTACAACATGACTGCATACCAGTGCACAAATAAGGTTCATAAAGACATGGATGAGCGAGTTTGGGGTGGAGGAACTTGATTGGCCTGCACAGAGTCCTGACCTTTAACGTTCATGTGCGTTTAAAGGCAGGCGTCCCAATACTTTTCGTAATATAGTGTACCTGAACAGTACTGGTCTCTGATTGGATGCAGGTGCTGCTCAGCTGACAATTTTCCACCTGGCTATGTCAAAGGATGTCGGGCCGGAAGATGCCGACAGGACCACACACTGAGCAAATTTTGCCCAGTTCATCAGGAACTGACTGAAATTCGCTCTGTGTATGGACAGCACAATGCAACAAAGCCTGATTGACTCATAGAGCTGCTTATTTTTGGTCTGAATTAAAGCGGAGGTCCACCCTAAAGTGGACCTTCCGCTCATTGGAACCCTCCCCCCCTCCGGCGCCACAATTGGCATCTTTCAGGGGGGAGGGGGGGTGCAGGTACACCCCTTTCCGCAGAATCTACGCCCCTTTCCAAAGGTCCCCCACTGCCTGCTGGGAAACACACAGGTCCCGGAGACAGAGGGGACCATCCTTATTGCGCAGCCCGACTCGCGCATGCACAGTAGGGAACCGGGAAATGAAGCCGAAAGGCTCCACTTCCTGATTCCCATACCCAAGATGGCGGCGGCAGCACCCGAGAGACGATCGAGAGATCGGCTTCGGGGTGCCGACATCGCGGGCGCGCTGGGCGGGTAAGTATCATTATTTTAAAAGTCAGCAGCTGCAGTATTTGTAGCTGCTGGCTTTTAAAAAAAAAAACAGCGGACTCCCGCTTTAAGCTGATAATATAAATATTGATGAAATTCAGTAAAATGAGAATGATTTTATAACACAATAAATGCTTTATGGATTAATGCAGAACTGGACTGCTAGGTGATTTTTGGGGTAATTTAAGACGTTCTGACTACTGCTGGTATGCAGGGATGCAGCTGCGTTGCTCTTGACGTAGAAAGCAGCATGTTTGTTGGATTGGTAACAAGTCTGGGCAAAGTACGCAGAAGCACGTTGGAGCCGGATAGTTTTGTAGTGATTGTTATGAATTGGAAGAGATGTTTTTCTTTTTAAAAAATGCAGGTATTGCAATGCGATTCATTACAGATTCCCACCAATGACTGCCGGGTGTTGTTGACATATTAGCTAGTTTTCAGGGACTCTCCCTCATTGGCTGATCAGTTTTCAAACTGTCTACACTCTGATTGGAAGCCCACAGCTTAAATAATTTTTTTATACTCTTGGACTTGTTTGATAAATGTGATTGTTTGAAATGATAGTTGCATCTTCCAGCCGCTGAAATCTGAAAGGAAATTTCTCAAGGAAAGAGCACAATGGAACGCAGCAGTTCAGAAACAACATAGATATTTCTGCTACATCTGTGTGCTCAGAATTAAAGAAACATTCACCATTGCTACTTCTCATTCTTCAAATGCTACTTTTCTGGTTTACCCTCTTTTACTTACCTCGAACATGTCAATAAGGATGTCTGACTTTAGTCTGCTTTTACTGGTATTGCTATTGTTCCAGGTCAGTAACTTAAAGGGTAACTCCACTTTCACAAAAAAAAAAAAAAAGCAAATAATTTTTTTTTTAATAATAATAAAGCATATACAATTGTGACACAAGTCATATTGTAATTGAATGTTATTAAAGCGGAGGTCCACCCTAAAGTGGACCTTCCGCTCATCGGAACCCTCCCCCCCCCTCCGGCGCTAACAATTGGCACCTTTCAGGGGGGAGGGGGGTGCAGGTACCTGTACAGTACAGGTATCTGCACCCACTTCCGGGATAGCTCTCTGCGGAAAGGGGCATAGATTACGCCCCTTTCCGCAAGTGCTCGCCCCTTTCTGCAAGTGCCCCGCTGCCTGCTGGGAAAACACACAGATCCCAGAGGCAGCGGGGACCGTCCTTATTGCGCAGCGCGACTCGCGCATGCGCAGTAGGGAACCGGGAAATGAAACCGAAAGGCTCCATTTCCTGATTCCCATACCCAAGATGGCGGCGGCAGCACCCCGAGAGACGATTTAGAGATCGGCTTCGGGTGCCGACATCGCGGGTGCGCTGGACAGGTAAGTGTCACTATTTTAAAAGTCAGCAGCTGCAGTATTTGTAGCTGCTGGCTTTTAAAAAAAAAAAAAAACGCGGAGTCCCGGCAGACTCCCGCTTTAAAAATGACCTTTCCTTTTCATTCTGCAGCTCTGTCATTTATTATTATTATTATTCAGGATTTATATAGCGCCAGCAATTTACGAAAGCGCTTTACAATATAAAAGTCATTTTCTGTAAAATGCAATGCAATATGGCTATCTGGAGGTGTTCTGTACTTGTGTGATTGGTTCACTGATTTTCCCAGAAGTCTGCACTAAGATGCAAGTCAGATTTCAGGCATCCCCTGCAACAAAAATGTCATTTCAGGTAAGATACTCCCAATAGGAAATGATGGAAAAGGATGCAGACCCTGCAGTTTTCCTCATTAGAGCCCTGAATGTGCACAGCTGGTTGATAATTGTGAAACCACTCCCATTAGATTCACTTTCCACAGGGATGCAAACAAACACACAGTGATTTCTTCAGAATAACAAAAGGCAGGAATCTGCACTAAAGTTTGGTAAAATCCTTGTACTATACTGTAACTTGTATATACTGTACTGTACCTTGTACTATACATAGATCACCCAGAGGGGAATGTTTTTTTTTCTCAAAAGTGGAGTATTGCAGGCCATACATGGTCGAATTTCGAACAAATTTTCTTTTCAAAATCAGAAAATTCTTTTTTTTGTGATCCGATGGCCTTTCTTTATATTGCAGATTCTCCCACACTAATGGTCCAGTTAAAATTATATAGCCAGAGATATATAAGAAATTAGTAATGCAAGCATAATAATGCCATCACCAGAGGAGGCTAAGTATTACAACAATAACCATTGATAGGTTCTCATGGTAATAGCAATCATAAAAGGAAAGAATTGTTCACTAGGGATGGAATAGGAAAAAAAGAAAAGAGGGGGGGTAACTAAAGGAAAACGGGGAACAGGGTAGAAACAAGGTGTCTATCAGAAACCATGAAACAGACTGAGACAGAAGTACAATCAAATCACACTTGTTTATTAATAAAAATAAAAAGGTAAATAGGAAAAAGTGTAGTCAAGCATAGCCAGAGTCCAGTAACCAGATCGGGTAGTCAGCCAGTCCAAAGTTCATTAACGAGATCGGGTAATCAGCCAGGCCAGAAGTCAGGGATCCAAGGAGAGCAACTGCTAGCAGGATAAGAAGCCAGGAGGAATGTCAGCAAGCCAGTCTTGAAACAAACAGCAGGAGATGGTTCCTAGTGATGTGACCAACGCGAAGGCAGAGGAGAAGTGAGCTGGAATGCTTTAAATAGGCAGGTAAGACGAGCACCATCGGGAACAGCTGGTAACTGTGGAGAGAGAAGAGAGCTGGCAATTAGCCGACAGCTGAGCGGCCAGCCCAGAGGAGGAAGGGCTAAGCCAGCCCTGACAGTGTCAGAGTGGGAAGGTTACACTAGGATCAGGGAAAGGGGGACCCATGACGGGTCCAGAGGAGACCAGGACATGCTTAGTCAAAGTACAATTTGCAATACAAAAATGGTCCATTCAATAGAGGTTTCTAATCAACTATGAAAGGGAAAGTGTCCAAATTCTGCAAAGTGTGGAATATTTATTATAAAAGGATGGATGTGCATGTGGTCACTTTCTCTCCTCAGTCAAATCTTGACCTGGAAAAAAAATCAGGCCAGCAAAAGGCTTCTCCTCCAACACTATTTGTAAGCTATGCAGCCAAGTCCAGCTCTCACTGGTGGATTCTGCATATATTTTACATCATAAAGGATGCGGCATGAGAAATAATATTTTGGGAGCTCTCATGCAGAGGTCTCTTCACCGGCTTTAACACAAGCCATAGAAACATTATCTGTTTTAAAAACTATAAAATATGATTTGTAGGAAGTGATTTTAATTGATTCCACCTGCACTCGGGGAATTTTTGAGGACAGAATCTTGTTGAGACAAAACTCTTTAAGACCACCCAGGCATAAAAAATACAGCATTTTTTGGAGGACGGAAAGTGTCTACACCTCAAGTTAAGTGAAGATTAGGGGACTTGCCAAATCATTTATTTACAGCTATATCACTTGGACGTTGCCAAATTTTTAAATTATTTTCCGCCTCTCTGAGTGGTTCCTTCCGTTGTGTGGATGGGGGATTTCCACAAACAGCAGTACAATTAAATAAATGAATTTCAAATGATTCCAAGCTTTTAATCTGCAAAATGTCAATGTGGGTGTGAACTTGCCTAGTGCTAGTTTTATGGAAGTATCGTTTGGCTCTGGGTACCCGTCTGCTGCAGATCCAAGTGGTAACAGCGTAGGAGCCGTTCACTGCAACGCCTCTCCAAATTCCCCAGGTACTTCTGAGGAATCGTGACTACCCAATGAAAAAAAAAAAATCAATTTATTTTTAAAACATAAGACTGCAAAGCAATGCATATCACAGACAGATGTAAAGGACCAATCCACCCAAAACGAATACTTCAATGGTTAGTGGAACATTACATATATTTATCTCTCAGAGACCCTGTTGGTGAGAGCTCTGCACTCCTGGATCACACACATCTGCTTTGGCCATTATGAGTGGTTTTCCCACCATCCCTGCTGGAATTTTAATTATTCAATAGCTATATTCATTTTAACTCAGAAGTGAGAATGACTAGCTCCTCTGCTCTCTCACTTGACATGACTATGATCAATAATTCTGGCCCCAGTTTAGCATACAGGTAGGTGACGACTGATACCGACCTCTGACCACCAAATCATTTTCTGTTTTGTTCCACTTAAAGAGGAGGGCCGGTTTAAAAAAAATGTAAAAGTCAGCAGCTGCAAACACTGTAGCTGCTGACTTTTAATAAGCAGACTTACCTGCCCGCGATGTCGGCCGCCCGAGGCTGACCCGTCCCTCGGTCTCGGGTCCCGGCGCCGCCATTTTGGCTAAGGGAAACAGGCAGTGGAGCCTTGCGGCTTCACTGCCCGTTTCCTACTGCGCATGCGCGAGTCGCGCAGCGCTTTGTGAATGGGACGCGCTGTGTTCTGGGACACACAGTTCCCAGAACACAGCGCGACCCATTACCCAGAAGACGCCGCACGGAGGAGAGAAGAAAGAAGATCTCCGCGGAGGAGGAAGAGGCAGATTAGGATGATGTGCCTAGCAACAGGCATTTCTGGTAAATTAAAAAAGCAAAAAATTTTTTTTATGATTTTTTTCTAATTTTTAATGTATTTTTTTTTTTCAGGGTGGCCCTCCACTTTAAGTCTGGGTTCACGTCTAATGAACCAAAGAACCAAAGACACACAGGACCAGGGCCATCTTTAATATTGATTGGGCCCTGGGCAAACATTTTCTTGCCCCCCCCCCCAGGCAATTTCACTCTCCACCTGCTCTGAGACATACAATAAATAGCAGCTGGACTTAAAATCTGTTTACTGTATCAGATCAGGCAGCAATTGTGATTGGTTGCCAGCAGTTACAGCATATCATTACTGCTTACTGACTGTTGCTAGAGGCTAGAGGTTACAGCACACATTGCGGCTCACTGATTAGTTGCTAGAGGTTACAGCACATCATATCCTCACTGCAGGGGAGCATGATATACATATGAATGTCGCCTTTATTTACATATCAATGCCACCGGCCGCAGCTATTTACTTAGTATTGCAGCCGCTATTTACACATGAATGCCGGTTATTTACATGTAAACACAGGGTCTGCAGGTGAGTCATCTGTACACATCAACAGGGCAGAGCTGGGCAGCATTAGGACCAGCACTTCACACTGAGATATTGGGACACAACAAGGGACTAAAACTTCAAGGGACAAGGGAATTTAAACCTGGATAGTTGGCAAGTATGAGGCAGCTGTTTTGGGCTCCACAACAATGACAGAGCCAGGGGCAACTGCCCTTTTTGCCCTGCCTTAAAGACGGCCCTGCACAGGACCCCTGTGCAATTTGATCCGCAGCTGCACCAGACATGTGTGAACTGGCTCCATTGAGAACCGGTCACAATCTCCTGTCATGCAAATTGGATGCGGAGAAATCTGCATCCAATTCACACTAGTGTGAACCAAGCCTAAGTCTATAGATGACAGCCAACAAAAAAGGTCTGCTTGTTGGCAAGTGGGGTCCATACTTTGCCACTGTAGGTGATGCTCAACTGAAGTGGCAATACAGAAAGGGAAGGAAGTTGTGAGGATTTTGGTCCCCCTATGATTTTCTATGGTCACCAGGGGAACAGCTGTCCATTTGGACATTGGTGCCCCTCGTGAGCTTGGGTGAGGGCAGAGCTTATTTAAGACCCTTGCCTCCTGATTTGGCACGCATTTGTGAGTGGTTAATGTAGGGACAGGTTTCCCGTGGACAGCGGATAGTGACAGGGAAAGGTTCTAGAGGAATAGGGAAAGCTCACGGACTATGCTATCTCCTCTCAAGCCTCCCATTTGGGTGTGAACTGGTCAAGCCGCAACCCCTTGCAGAATCTGTTGGCATCATCTCAAGATACGCTCCTTGCTACTGTCTCGTAAGTGGCTCCAGATGGCTGTGCCTTCCCACCGGGCCTAATTGCGTATTGGGACTTTCTGAATACACTGTTCTCATTCGCCTCTGTGCGATCTCTGCTCACCAACACATCATGCTGCACCCTGCTCACATGCTGGTGATTCGTCTTTTCAGAATTGCTCAAACCACGAGCCTCTGGAAAATAAAAATTTTACCCAAATTGGCCAAACTCCTATTGCAGTACACATCCAGTGGACAAACCATTACTTTTTTTTCAAGGTTTAAAGGAAAAAAAACCTGATAATTGACTGCAGATATTTTACAGCAAGCTGGAAAGTCTGTGTGCAATGCGCTACCTCTCTTTGCATGTGCATTTTATTGCTTTACACGGCCCCCGTTATTTTGAGTATTCCTCAGTCTATGGCATGGTTTCCAAACAGCAGCCTTATTCAACTTCTTCTGTTTTAAATCCCTGACATAGATGTAGGGACCTGTTATCTGCGCTGGTCACTGACATCATCAGCACCTACTTAAAACACTTTCAGATAAGAAGCCAGGGATGGAGCCTAGTCAGGACATGGTGTGACCTGACACTTAAAGGGGGTCGGAGATTAATCCCCCTGAATCACAGTAATGTGTGGGAACCGCAAGCCACACATATGCCCACTTTGTTACTTGATACTTGGTTCCACTGGCCGGCAAATGGACCCAATTTAATATCTGATTAAAAAAAAATCTTAATAGAAGCAGAGATTTTGCATGCCTTTATCATCAGACATGAGGAAGTCACTTGCTACTGTCAATATGCTTCTGAATTTCAGATACTTTTGGATTACTTGCTTATGCATTTTAGATACTATTGGATAGACTTGTGCACAACGGAAAATTTTGTTTAGTTTTGGTTCATTTGTCATTCGTAAAATACATAATTCCGTTCTGCTATATTCGTTATGTTACGTTAATAAGTTTTCGGATAATTCGTTATTATTCATAGAGTGTCGATATTCGTTATACTGAATCTCGAATCATGTCAAATTCATTTGTTATATGCGCTATAATTCGTTCGTATTAGTTGAAATTCAATATTTAGGTTTGTATATATATTCGTGATAATGATTCGTAGTTTGGAAAGTCGTTTGTTTATTGAATCTTTTAACACACACAATGACAACGTCTCTTCTCCTCGGCTCGAATACAATACAACACCCTTCTCACTCAGTTCTCAGGAATGCACTTTGCCAGTAATCCATCCTCCGGCACAAAATGAATCAGCTGATTGGACTATAAGATTTACTTTGAGCTGACCTTTTGTTTCATTAGATCATTTACACCCCTTTCACACCAGGGCGTTTTGCAGGCGCTATAGCGTTAGAAATAGCGCCTGCAATCCGCCCTAAAGAAGCTGCACCATTGTCTGTAGTGTGAAAACCCCGAGGGCTTTCACACTGCAGCGGTGCGCTGGCAGGACGTCAGGGAAAAGTCCTGCCAGCAGCTTCTTTGGAGCAGTGTGTTTACCGCTCCACCACCGCTGCTCCCCATTGAAATCAATGGGGCAGCGCTGTAATACCGCCGGAAAAACGCCGCTGTTGCGGCATATTGCCGGCGGTTTTAACCCTTTCTCGGCCGCAAGGGGGGGGGAAAAAGTGCCCCGCTAGCGGCCGAAATGCGCCCCAAATCCGGCGGTAAAACGCCACTAAAAATATCGTCGTTTTACCGCCCACGCTATGGGCGGTGTGGTGTGAAAGGGGTCTAAAGAATTACTAAATCATGTCGAATTCATTTGTTATATCAGCTATAATTTCTTACGTATTTGTTGTAATTCGTTATTTTTTTATCCGAATGTCCGAAAGAGGCAAAATTCGGCCGAATTTCGATTCTTTACGAAACAAATTGCACAAGCCTACTATTGGATTGTGATTACTAGTCATATTGTATGCACAAACCAAAGTGTATTTTGTCGATATATATCACAGCCAAGGTTTATTTTTGCACAGTAGAGAGGCATTATTTGTTCTTAAGATCATGAATGTTGTTACATAGTTACATAATTAGTCAGTTTGAAAAAAAGACACAAGTCCATCCAGTTCAACCACAAAAAATAAAATAAAAAATTGTGTGATTATGTATTTAGTTTAGGGCCGCTTTTCCCAACTTTTTACACAGAGCAACCCTTAAAAAAAACGTTCCTGTCACAGGGAACCCCTGCTAATAATTACTATATTTACTGCTCATGATACATTAGCGGAAGGGCTCTTTCACACTGCCGTGCTGCAGTTTGGCTGCAGGACGGGTGCAACACAATGTATCTGCATTTTTTTTGTGTGGGTTACCCACGCTTTCCCATAAACTTTTACCAGATTGGGAGTTCTTGGTGTATTGTCCAAAAGCACACCAACAATTGCAGCAAGCAGGACTTTTGGTGGGCATTCAGAAAATGCACTAAAACGCCCGGTCTAATAAAAGTCAATGTGAAAGCGTGGGTAAGCTGCACAAAAAACTGCAGGTACACTGTGCTACCGAACTGCAGTATGGCAGTGTGAGAGCACCTTAAAGTGGTTGTAAAGCCTTACAAACCACTTTGACCTACAGGTAAGCCTAGATTAAGGCTTACCTGTAGGTCCAAGAAATATCTCCTAAACCTATACGGTTTAGGAGATATTTGCCCGAAGACAGGCACCGCGCGTGTCGTGACGTCATCGCGGCTTCGCCAAATGACAGCGGCGGAGCTGCGAGACCCACCGAGAAGATGGACGCTCCGGACAACAGGGGACAGCGGTGACTTCGCTGGCTCCTGTGTCAGGTAAGTGACACATAATGGACTACTATGCGATGCATAGTAGTCCATTATGCTTTACCTTTGCAGGGAATGAAAGAGGAAGTAAACCCATCAGGGCTTACTTCCTGTTTAAGTTGATGGGTAGGGGCCAATGGTGAGGCTCAGTATAAGAGGTAAGAAACTGAGTTGGGAATTTCAAGCTAGGTTTTAAAGTGTCACTAAACCCACATCATAAAAAAAAATGACAATAAATGGCATATTACTAGTGATGGCCGAACGGTTCGCCCGGCGGTCGTTTCGCGGCGAATTTCCGACTTTCGCCGTCCGCGGGTTCGAACGCCTTTTTCCGTCGTTCGCCCCGGCGGACTTACGTGTTTAATGTATACAAGAACTTTAACCTTTCGTGACACGTTTATCATGTGTTACAGGACAACCAATTGAGACATGACAGCTCATGGACACTTGGACATTCCCCCTAACCTATAAATACACCCGATCCGGTGGCCATTTTACATTCTTTCTTCTGTCACTGTAGGGAAAGGATCCTGTGTGGAGTAGGGACAGAGAAAACGCTAGCTATTTGGTACACAAAAGTTCTTTTCAGGACTGGTATAGGTGTTAGGTCAGCAGCCTGAGTTTCTTTTGTCAGTTTAGATAAAGGGACAGAGCGCTGTATGCTGCTATTTTAGGGACAGCTCAGCCAGATTAGTCTTTCTTCATCATCATCATCATCATCATCATTAGCTGTTACTATCAGGTCCACAAAAGAGCTGTTCCAGCTAATCGTTCCAGCCTACTCTTTTTTGCCAATTTGTATAGGGACAGGCAGGAAGCAGTGTGTCAGGCAGTGAGGATAATTTTAAAGACTTGCTGTTACTATTAGTTCCACAAAGGTTCTTTTCAGGACTGGTATCAGTGGTACGGTAATAGGCTTGTACACGTATAATATTCTTTCTTCCAAATATAGAAAGAATATTATACTTGACTGCTGCCCTTCTGCTGCAGTCTGCTAATCATTCACAACTCACTTGTTCCACAAAGCTCTTTATCAGGACTGGTAACTTGGTCTGTCTAGGGTGCTACGGTACATAGGCTTGGGTGCGGTACAGTCTGCTGTTCTGTAAGGACCGCTATCGGTCCACAATACATAGGGTTGCCGTGCACTACTGCTGACCGCTGCCCTATACTGCAGCAGTCCTTCATTGGTATAGGGACTGACGTACAGTCTGCTAATCACTAACACACAACCTGCTTGGTCCACAAAAGTTCTTATAAGGACTGGTAACTTGGTATAGGGTGCTACGGTACATAGGCCTGAGTGCGTTACAGTCTGCTGTTCTGTAAGGACCGCTATCGGTCCACAATACATAGGGTTGCCGTGCACTACTGCTGACCGCTGCCCTATACTGCAGCAGTCCTTCAGCGGTATAGGGACTGACGCACAGTCTGCTAAACACTAACACACAACCTGCTTGGTCCACAAAAGTTTTTATAAGGACTGGTAACTTGGTATAGGGTGCTACGGTACATAGGCCTGAGTGCAGTACAGTCTGCTGTTCTGTAAGGACCGCTATCGGTCCACAATACATAGGGTTGCCGTGCACTACTGCTGACCGCTGCCCTATACTGCAGCAGTCCTTCATTGGTATAGGGACTGACGTACAGTCTGCTAATCACTAACACACAACCTGCTTGGTCCACAAAAGTTCTTATAAGGACTGGTAACTTGGTATAGGGTGCTACGGTACATAGGCCTGAGTGCGTTACAGTCTGCTGTTCTGTAAGGACCGCTATCGGTCCACAATACATAGGGTTGCCGTGCACTACTGCTGACCGCTGCCCTATACTGCAGCAGTCCTTCATTGGTATAGGGACTGACGTACAGTCTGCTAATCACTAACACACAACCTGCTTGTTCCACAAAAGTTCTTATAAGGACTGGTAACTTGGTATAGGGTGCTACGGTACATAGGCTTGAGTGCGGTACAGTCTGCTGTTCTGTAAGGACCGCTATCGGTCCACAATAGATAGGGTTGACGTGCACCACTGCTGACCGCTGCCCTATACTGCAGCAGTCCTTCAGCGGTATAGGGACTGACGTACAGTCTGCTAAACACTAATACACAACCTGCTTGGTCCACAAAAGTTCTTATAAGGACTGGTAACTTGGTATAGGGTGCTACGGTACATAGGCTTGAGTGCGGTACAGTCTGCTGTTCTGTAAGGACCGCTATCGGTCCACAATAGATAGGGTTGACGTGCACCACTGCTGACCGCTGCCCTATACTGCAGCAGTCCTTCAGCGGTATAGGGACTGACGCACAGTCTGCTAAACACTAACACACAACCTGCTTGGTCCACAAAAGTTTTTATAAGGACTGGTAACTTGGTATAGGGTGCTACGGTACATAGGCCTGAGTGCGTTACAGTCTGCTGTTCTGTAAGGACCGCTATCGGTCCACAATACATAGGGTTGCCGTGCACTACTGCTGACCGCTGCCCTATACTGCAGCAGTCCTTCATTGGTATAGGGACTGACGTACAGTCTGCTAATCACTAACACACAACCTGCTTGGTCCACAAAAGTTCTTATAAGGACTGGTAACTTGGTATAGGGTGCTACGGTACATAGGCCTGAGTGCGTTACAGTCTGCTGTTCTGTAAGGACCGCTATCGGTCCACAATACATAGGGTTGCCGTGCACTACTGCTGACCGCTGCCCTATACTGCAGCAGTCCTTCAGCGGTATAGGGACTGACGCACAGTCTGCTAAACACTAACACACAACCTGCTTGGTCCACAAAAGTTCTTATAAGGACTGGTAACTTGGTATAGGGTGCTACGGTACATAGGCCTGAGTGCAGTACAGTCTGCTGTTCTGTAAGGACCGCTATCGGTCCACAATACATAGGGTTGCCGTGCACTACTGCTGACCGCTGCCCTATACTGCAGCAGTCCTTCATTGGTATAGGGACTGACGTACAGTCTGCTAATCACTAACACACAACCTGCTTGTTCCACAAAAGTTCTTATAAGGACTGGTAACTTGGTATAGGGTGCTACGGTACATAGGCTTGAGTGCGGTACAGTCTGCTGTTCTGTAAGGACCGCTATCGGTCCACAATAGATAGGGTTGACGTGCACCACTGCTGACCGCTGCCCTATACTGCAGCAGTCCTTCAGCGGTATAGGGACTGACGTACAGTCTGCTAAACACTAATACACAACCTGCTTGGTCCACAAAAGTTCTTATAAGGACTGGTAACTTGGTATAGGGTGCTACGGTACATAGGCTTGAGTGCGGTACAGTCTGCTGTTCTGTAAGGACCGCTATCGGTCCACAATAGATAGGGTTGACGTGCACCACTGCTGACCGCTGCCCTATACTGCAGCAGTCCTTCAGCGGTATAGGGACTGACGCACAGTCTGCTAAACACTAACACACAACCTGCTTGGTCCACAAAAGTTTTTATAAGGACTGGTAACTTGGTATAGGGTGCTACGGTACATAGGCCTGAGTGCGTTACAGTCTGCTGTTCTGTAAGGACCGCTATCGGTCCACAATACATAGGGTTGCCGTGCACTACTGCTGACCGCTGCCCTATACTGCAGCAGTCCTTCATTGGTATAGGGACTGACGTACAGTCTGCTAATCACTAACACACAACCTGCTTGGTCCACAAAAGTTCTTATAAGGACTGGTAACTTGGTATAGGGTGCTACGGTACATAGGCCTGAGTGCGTTACAGTCTGCTGTTCTGTAAGGACCGCTATCGGTCCACAATACATAGGGTTGCCGTGCACTACTGCTGACCGCTGCCCTATACTGCAGCAGTCCTTCAGCGGTATAGGGACTGACGCACAGTCTGCTAAACACTAACACACAACCTGCTTGGTCCACAAAAGTTCTTATAAGGACTGGTAACTTGGTATAGGGTGCTACGGTACATAGGCTTGAGTGCGGTACAGTCTGCTGTTCTGTAAGGACCGCTATCGGTCCACAATAGATAGGGTTGACGTGCACCACTGCTGACCGCTGCCCTATACTGCAGCAGTCCTTCAGCGGTATAGGGACTGACGTACAGTCTGCTAAACACTAATACACAACCTGCTTGGTCCACAAAAGTTCTTATAAGGACTGGTAACTTGGTATAGGGTGCTACGGTACATAGGCTTGAGTGCGGTACAGTCTGCTGTTCTGTAAGGACCGCTATAGGTCCACAATAGATAGGGTTGACGTGCACCACTGCTGACCGCTCACCTATACTGCAGCAGTCCTTCAGCGGTATAGGGACTAAGAGTTTTGTCACAGGGTCATTTAAAAAATGACATGCAGAGGAAGAGGCAGGCCCTTCCGCAGGGGTGGTAGGGGTAGGGCAGGAGCAACAGGCTTGAGCCAAAGTGGGAAGTTGCAGAAGGTGCGTTCAATTACTTTAAAGGATGCACCAGACTTGGTTGAGTGGCTCGCTCAGCCTTACTCTTCTGCACCCTCCTCATCCTCTCGATCTGCACCCTCTTCTTCACTCTCTGCTATGTGCACCCCCAAAGACACTACCACCAACAACACGACCACCACCACCACCACCACATACCTTCCGCTTGAGTCACTGGAATTATTTTCCGATCCATATCAAGAGGACATTTCTGATGCGCAGCCACTCTTGGTATTGGATCAGGAAGAGGAGGTAGCAACAAGCGCTACTCAGCAGTCTGACGCCAGTACCCAGATCAGCCCAAGGAGGAGGTTGGTCCCCGGTGTTGCTGCCTACTCTACTTATAGCGGTGGGGAAGGTGACGTTGATGATGACGTGTCTAGTGATGTCACGTGGGTGCCCACAAGAGAGGAAGAGGAGGGGAGTTCAGAGGGAGATATGGACCAGCAGATAGGGAGGAGAAGCAGCAATGACTTACATTGCACAGCAGGGACAAAGCAGACTGCAAATGTATCAGGAGCGAGTCATCGACCATGTACGGTCACATCTGGCGCTCCCAGGACACCGGCACATGGCTCCGCAGTGTGGGCTTTTTTTAACGTGTCCGCTGCTGACAATAGCGTTGCCATCTGCAATCTTTGCAGTCAACGCGTTAGTCGCGGTAAGCCCAATACTCACCTAGGGACGACCGCCTTAAGAAGGCACATGAGCAGCCATCACCGAGCCCAGTGGGAGCAACGGAACACACAAAGCCACACTGCAGGCTCTCACCGTCCAGCCTCGTCTTCTACTTCTCCTTCTCCTCTCTCCTCACAATTGTCCTCCACTCCACCTTCCATCACGCCAAGCTCACATTTTTCTGCAAAAAGGCAGGCTTCCGTGGGCCTAATGTTTGAGCGTAAAAAAATGATGACGCCGGATAACCCTCTTGCCCAACGGTTGGCGGCTGGCTTGTCAGAACTCATAGCCCGCCAACTACTGCCATATAAACTGGTGGACTCGGAGGCCTTTCGCAAATTTGTGGCCATTGGAACACCACAATGGAAGGTCCCAGGAAGGAAGTATTTCTCAGAGAAGGGCATCCCAGAGCTATATGGCCATGTTCAGCGGCAAGTGAATGTATCTCTGGCACACAGTGTCGGTGCCAAGATACATCTGACCACAGACACGTGGTCTAGCAAACACGGGCAGGGAAGGTATATCAGTTTTACTGCCCACTGGGTGAACCTTCTGACGGCCGTCAAGCATGTAACCCGTGGCACCCGTGTAGATTTGGTTTTACCGCCACGGATTGCATGCAGGCCTGACTCTTCTTCTCCTCCTCCTACTCCATCCTCCTCCCTCTCCTCCTCAGCTGCCTCCTCCTTTTCCGCTGCTAGCGTCTCTTCCACTGCACCGCCCAAGCTCCCCAGAACCTATTCCACATGCCAGGTGAGACGTTGCCATGCCGTGCTGCGTCTGTTGTGCCTGGAAGCAAAGAGCCACACTGGCCCGGCACTCCTTTCAGCTTTGCGTTCACAGGCAGATGAGTGGCTAACACCGCTCAATTTGACAGTTGGTAAAGTGGTGTGTGACAACGGTGCCAATCTGCTTAGCGCATTGAAACAGGGCAAAATCACGCACGTGCCGTGCATGGCACACGTCTTAAACTTGGTCGTGCAGCGATTCCTTGTCAAATACCCTGGAGTCCAGGACATCTTGCGGCAGGCAAGGAAAATCTCGGCCCATTTCAGAAGATCTTACACGGCCATGGCTCGCCTTGCTGACATTCAGCGGCGACACCATCTGCCGGTCAGACGTCTTATTTGCGATTGCCCGACGCGATGGAACTCAACCTTCTATATGCTTGATAGGCTGCTCCAGCAGAAACGTGCAGTTAACGTCTACCTGTATGAACTCTGCGAAAGAAACGGTTCTGGGGAGCTGGGTTTTTTTTCACCGCGCCAGTGGCTGCTCATGCGCGACACATGCAGACTTCTGCGGCCATTTGAGGAGATCACCAAACTGGTCAGTCGCAGCCATGGCGCCATCAGTGACATGGTACCTTATGCCTTCTTTCTGGAGCGTGCATTGCGTCGTGTCATTGATCAGGCTGTGGAGGAGCAGGAGCGGGAAGATGAGGAAGTCGCAATGCTGGATGAATTCCCAGGGGGGGCTACTCTATCTGAGACAAGTCAACAACAGGAGTCTGATGAGGAGTCAGAGGAGGATGGTGCCGGGGCGGATGAGCAGGAGCAAGAAGAGCATGCTTTAAACCTTTCTGGGATCCCTGTTGTGCGAGGATGGGGAGAGGAGAATGAAGAGGACGACATTATCCTGGATGATGAGCAGGAGCCAGGCCACCACACCGCTTCCACTTTAGTGCAAATGGGGGCCTTCATGCTCCAGTGTTTTAATAGGGACCCCCGTATAAAAAGCATGAGGGTCAAGGACCAGTACTGGGTGGCAACGTACTTAGACCCCCGGTACAAACACAAAATGGCGGAAATGTTACCGCCGTCGCAGAGGGCTGTCAGAATGCAGCACTTCCAGGCCTTGCTTCGAGAAATGCTGCATTCTGCTTTTGCGTGCGCTGGCAGAGGAGCAATTCCCACTCCCAGAGAAGGATTTGCGGGTACCAATCCAACAGCGCCTGCAAGAAGAGGCCGGTTTGAAGATGTGTTGGTGACTTCGGATATGAGGTCATTCTTTCAGCCGACCCATCGACAGGTGTCATCCGGATCCAGCATCAGGGAACGCCTAGACCGTCAGGTGTCCGACTACATTGGGTTAACGGCCGATGTGGACGCTCTGAGGAGTGATGAACCCCTAGACTACTGGGTGGGCAGGCTTGACCTCTGGCCAGAGCTTGCCCAATTTGCAATCGAACTGTTGGCTTGCCCCTCATCCAGTGTCCTGTCCGAAAGGACGTTCAGCGCAGCAGGGGGGATTGTGACCGATAAGCGTACTCGCCTAGCTCACCACAGTGTTAACTACCTCACATTTCTAAAAATGAATGAGGCATGGATCTCGGAGGAATTCAACACATGTGATCAGTAGACCATGTATATGTCTATAAACAATTTTTGGAATCAAGCACACAGACCTTCTTAATTCATTTGGCTCACTTCCCTGACCCAAAAAAGCACACCGTACTATATGCCCCTACCCTCCTCTTTGAAGAGGTTGAGCGGTGTCATATTTCTACTGGGGCTGCTTATTATGAGGGGTTCCCACCATCCCTGTGCTGTGCTGACTTCCTCCTGGGTGTTCTTATTATGAGGGGCTCCCACCATCCCTGTGCTGTGCTGACTTCCTCCTGGGGGTTCTTATTATGAGGGGATCACACCATCCCTGTGCTGTGCTGACTTCCTCCTGGGGCTGCTTACGGTGCTGCTGTCAGCGCTGTATGTCACGGAGCTGCTGTCAGCGCTGTATGTCACGGAGCTGCTGTCAGCGCTGTATGTCACGGAGCTGCTGTCAGCGCTGTATGTCACGGAGCTGCTGTCAGCGCTGTATGTCACGGAGCTGCTGTCAGCGCTGTATGTCACGGAGCTGCTGTCAGCGCTGTATGTCACGGAGCTGCTGTCAGCGCTGTATGTCACGGAGCTGCTGTCAGCGCTGTATGTCACGGAGCTGCTGTCAGCGCTGTATGTCACGGAGCTGCTGTCAGCGCTGTATGTCACGGTGCTGCTGTCAGCGCTGTATGTCACGGAGCTGCTGTCAGCGCTGTATGTCACGGAGCTGCTGTCAGTGCTGTATGTCACGGAGCTGCTGTCAGCGCTGTATGTCACGGAGCTGCTGTCAGCGCTGTATGTCACGGAGCTGCTGTCAGCGCTGTATGTCACGGTGCTGCTGTCAGCGCTGTATGTCACGGAGCTGCTGTCAGCGCTGTATGTCACGGAGCTGCTGTCAGCGCTGTATGTCACGGAGCTGCTGTCAGCGCTGTATGTCACGGAGCTGCTGTCAGCGCTGTATGTCACGGAGCTGCTGTCAGCGCTGTATGTCACGGAGCTGCTGTCAGCGCTGTATGTCACGGAGCTGCTGTCAGCGCTGTATGTCACGGAGCTGCTGTCAGCGCTGTATGTCACGGAGCTGCTGTCAGCGCTGTATGTCACGGAGCTGCTGTCAGCGCTGTATGTCACGGAGCTGCTGTCAGCGCTGTATGTCACGGAGCTGCTGTCAGCGCTGTATGTCACGGTGCTGCTGTCAGCGCTGTATGTCACGGAGCTGCTGTCAGCGCTGTATGTCACGGAGCTGCTGTCAGTGCTGTATGTCACGGAGCTGCTGTCAGCGCTGTATGTCACGGAGCTGCTGTCAGCGCTGTATGTCACGGAGCTGCTGTCAGCGCTGTATGTCACGGTGCTGCTGTCAGCGCTGTATGTCACGGAGCTGCTGTCAGCGCTGTATGTCACGGAGCTGCTGTCAGCGCTGTATGTCACGGAGCTGCTGTCAGCGCTGTATGTCACGGAGCTGCTGTCAGCGCTGTATGTCACGGAGCTGCTGTCAGCGCTGTATGTCACGGTGCTGATGTCAGTGCTCTGTATTACGGTGCTGCTGTCAGTGCTCTGTATCTCCTGCACCCTCTTGTTTGCCTACCCTGGTCCCTGACCTTCCCTCTCCTCCATTGCCTTCATTAGCTCCATAGTCCTGAATTGTCAGAACAATTTCCCAAATAAAAAAAAAATGCTTGTAGTTATCGATCCCAAATTCACCTCATACATGTATTATGCTATTGTCCAGGTGGTGGGACTACGTGCTACCCCCTAATAATTACCCCGTGGCCGCAAATTCGACCTAAAGGTTTGCGAAATTCGCCTCCCATTGAAGTCAATGGAGCCCGCGGCGAACGGTCGTTTTCGCGAACGTTTGTGTCCGTTCGCGTTTCGCGTTCGCGAAACGTCCCGTCGGAAGTTCGTCCATCACTACATATTACATAATATTCATACTCGCTCTGAGATTTGTTTTCTGTATTCTGCTAAAAACCTGGTCGATCCTGCTGTTCTCTATCTCCCCCTTCTATCCAAGTCCCCAATGCATCTAGGGATTGTGCAGAGCAGTGGTGGCAGCTCTGCACATTTTCAGTGAGTTTCTATGCTGAGAATTTCCTCCCTATTACAACTGAGCAGCCCATGTGAATATAGAGTCACACATGCGGGCGTATACTGTACAACAGTGGCGGCCCGCCCATAGGGGGCGCCCGGGCGCCGCCCCCCCCTCTCCCTAGGTGTAAAAAATAAAATAAAAAATAAGTTAAAAAAAAAGTAAAAAAAAAAAACCGGCCCTTTAAGACATTTAAAAAAAAAATAAAATGTAATTTAACAATTTAACATAGTGTACTGTGGCGCCGGTCACAGTGCACTATGAGAAGCGCCACGTCGATGCAATCACAAGATTGCATCCATGGCGCTTAATTTGCGGGTTAAAAACCCGCCTTGCGGCGCACTGCAGAACGCCGACTAGCTTCCGCCCGTAAAATCACTGTGATTCTACGGGCGGGAGCATTGTCAATCTTAGACAGGCAGGTCACTTCCGGCTTTCGGCTGCTTCATGAAACCCGGTGGTGACGTCGGCAGCTCCGTTCCTCAGCCTGAGCGGAGCTGCAAGACAGTCAGGCAGGAGGTGAGTCACCGCATAAAGGCTTTCTAGTTTCTACTTTGTTGAGAATGTTCATGCATTTAGCTGAATGAATGGAAAAAAAGCTCACAGCCAGAAAGGTTTCCCCAGGCCAGGCAACTTTTGCCGTGGCCAATCAGAGAATGAGCTCTGAAGGGGGAACTCCACGCCAAATTTCTGAAAAAAAAATTGGCGTGGGTTCCCCCTCCGAGAGCATACCAGGCCCTTAGGTCTGGTATGGATTCCAAGGGGAACCCCCTACGCCGAAAAAACGGCGTGGGGGTCCCCCCCAGATCTACACCAGACCCTTATCCGAGCACGCTACCCGGCCGGCCAGGAAAGGGGGTGGGGACGAGCGGGCGGCCCCCCTCCTGAGCCGTACCAGGCCGCGTGCCCTCAACATGGGGGGGTGCCTTGGGGGAGGGGGGGCGGGCGGCCCCCCCACCCCAAAGCACCTTGTCCCCATGTTGATGAGGACAAGGGCCTCTTCCTGACAACCCTGGCCGTTGGTTGTCGGAGTCTGCGGGCGGGGGGCTTATCGGAATCCGGGAGCCCCCTTTAATAAGGGGGCCCCGGATACCGGCCCCCCACCCAATGTGAATGAGTATGGGGTACAATGTACCCCTACCCATTCACCTGTGAAAAAAAGTACAAAAAAAACACAACACAGGGTTAAAATATTTTATTGCACAGCCATGTGACATCAACCCATGTGACCAACCCATGTGACATCAACCCATGTGACACCGCCCCATTGTCCCTATATAAGTGGCAGCGCAGCGCGTCCCTGGCATTCCGGCCGGAGAGATCGTCGAGTCAACATCTCCTGGAGAAGAAGAAGAAGAACAGGCGGCGGCGGCGGCGACAGAAGACCGGGCCACCGCCTGTAAAAGAGCTATAAGAAGGCGCGGTGGCCCGGCAGAAGAACCGAAGAGGGGGACAAGACCCCCGAAGTCGGAAGAAGAGGCCGGCGGCGAGGAAGAAAGCCGGACTCCTCCGCTAGTAAAAGAGCTACAAGAAGATAACGGAGGAGTCCGGCGAGAAGACCCCTGAAGACGGAAGACCCCCGGAGCTGTGCAATAAAATATTTTAACCCTGTGTTGTGTTTTTTTTGTACTTTTTTTCACAGGTGAATGGGTAGGGGTACATTGTACCTCATACTCATTCACATAGGGTGGGGGGCCGGGATTCGGGGGCCCCCTTATTAAAGGGGGCTCCCTGATTCCGATAAGCCCCCCGCCCGCAGACCCCGACAACCAACGGCCAGGGTTGTCGGGAAGAGGCCCTTGTCCTCATCAACATGGGGACAAGGTGCTTTGGGGTGGGGGGGCCGCCCGCCCCTTCTCCCCCAAGGCACCCCCCATGTTGAGGGCACGTGGCCTGGTACGGCTCAGGAGGGGGGGGCCGCCCGCTCGTCCCCACCCCCTTTCCTGGCCGGCTGGGTAGCGTGCTCGGATAAGGGTCTGGTGTGGATCTGGGGGGGACCCCCACGCCGTTTTTTCGGCGTAGGGGGTTCCCCTTGGAATCCATACCAGACCTAAGGGCCTGGTATGCTCCCAGAGGGGGAACCCACGCCAATTTTTTTTTCAGATTACATAAGGGCCGTGGTTTATGAGAAGTGGGAGGGGCCAAAATGATGGGCGGGGTCTAGCCCCCCCATCCAAAAACTTCACCAGCCACCACCACTGTACAAAGTGGTAAGTGACAGCCCACCCCCAAGACATACGTTGCAATACAATACATTACATCACTTGTATTCTGTCGTGCAAAAATGTTTGTAACCTCTTAATTTTCAATATGAGCCTCGCATGCAAAACAGAATGGGGGATCATTCGTCCAATGTTCTCATTGTGTGTACCGGGCTTTACACTTGGTGAAAGTAACTACAGTGCCTTGAAAAAGTATTCACACCCCTTGAAATTTTCCACATTTTGTCATGTTACAACCAAAAATCATAAATGTATTTTATTGGGATTTTATGTGATAGACCAACACAAAGTGGCGCATAATTGTCAAGTGGAAGGAAAATGATGAATGGTTTTCAACATTTTTTACAAATACATATCTGAAAAGTGTGTCGTGCATTTGTATCTCAAGTCTTTTGCAGAAGTAGAATTGCCCTGTATTTGGCTCCATCCATCTTCCCATCAACTCTGATCAGCTTCCCCATCCCTGCTGAAGAAAAGAAAAGAAAAATCCCTGCAACATGACCAGAGCACCTTCTTCCACATGTTTGCTGTGTCACCCGCATGGCTTCTCACAAACTGCAAATAAGACTTCTTATGACTTTCTTTCACCAATGGCTTTCTTCTTGCCACTCTTCCATAAAGGCCAGATTTGTGGACAGATTCTCCCACCTGAGCTGTGGGTCTCTGCAGCTCCTCCAGAGTTACCATGGGCCTCTTGGCTGCTTCTCTGATGAATGCTCTCCTTGTCCGGCCGGTCAGTTTAGGTGGACGGCCGTGTCTTGGTAGGTTTTCAGTTGTGCCGTTCTCTTTCCATTTTCAGATGAAGGATTGAACAGAGCTCTGTGAGATGTTCAAAGCTTGGGATATTTTTATATCCTAACCCTGCTTTAAACTTCTTCACAACTTTATCCCTGACCTGTCTGGTGTGTTCATTGGCCTTCATGGTGCTGTTTGCTCACTGAGGTTCTCTAACAAACCTCTGAGGGCTTCACGGAACAGCT
This sequence comes from Lithobates pipiens, assembly GCF_037356315.1. Classification (NCBI taxonomy): domain Eukaryota; kingdom Metazoa; phylum Chordata; class Amphibia; order Anura; family Ranidae; genus Lithobates; species Lithobates pipiens. The sequence continues at coordinate 5,931,525 of NW_027507696.1, forward strand.
GTATTTATACTGAGATTAAATTACACACAGGTGGGCACTATTTACTAATTAGTAAACTTTTGAAGGCAATTTTAGTTAGGGGTATCAGAGTAAAGAGGGCTGAATACAAAAATGCAACCCACACTTTTCAAATATTTGTTTGTAAAAAAAATTGAAAAATTGAAAACCATTTTGGGCGGCACAGTGGTGTAGTGGTTAGCACTCTCACCTAGCAGTAAGAAGGGTCACTGGTTCAAATTCCAACCACGACACTACCTGCCTGGAGTTTGCATGTTCTCCCTGTGCCTGCGTGGGTTTCCTCCAAAGACATGCAGGAAGGTTAATTGGCTTCTGTCCCAAATTGGCCCTAGTATATGAATGGGGACCTTGTATTGTGGGCTCCTTGAGGGTAGGGACCAATGTGAGTGTGTAATGTACAGGGATAGGGACAATTGTAGACACTCAGGTTGAACTGGATGGACTGGTGTCTTTATTCAACCTTACTAACTATGTAACTATTTATCATTTTCCTTTCACTTTACAATTATGTGCCACAATGTGTTGGTCTATCACATAAAATTTCCCAAAAATTAGGGCTGTTACTGATTAAAATTTTGGTGTTCGATTAATCATTTAGTTTTTTTTTAAATCGATTAATCTACTAATTTTGATTAAGTATAACGCACATACAGATCCAACTACTTTTAGCTGATCTCCTTGCATTGCAACTCTGCATTAGTCAGTGGTAAATGTGGTATACACTATATACAATCACCTGACACTAGTTAGTTTCCACAATCCATGACTTAACTTCACAGTTCACACAAATACATTTTAAATTCAAACCGTAGAACTGACGTAAGTATTTTTTTTTTCCACAGTAGAGTGACAATCCCTCCACCTCCGGTCTAACTAATCACTCTCACCTTATGGCATGGACCCCCTGTGCAAACAAGTGGTCATGCAAGCGGGTATCAAAAAGATTAACACGGACCATAAACTTCTCTCACGTCTCCTTAGATCTCAGCAAGGACGCCGGGTCATGGGTAGAAAGAAAAGATCTAAGTGCTCACCGCTTAACTATAAGATTAAATTTTTTTGTTCAAACACAAACAACTCACATAAAGATGATAAAAACGCAGCATGTAAAGCCGATAATCGTGTTAGTTCCGTAGGGCAGCAGCGGGTGACGTCATGCGTAGCTCCTTCCCCATATGTGCTCCTTCCCCACAAGCCCCGACTTGTTCATGCCCCGACTTAGTTGGGGTAGGCGGAACACTTTGGTGGGGGTGGGTCAGCCCGACACTTGACCTTTGACCTCCGGGGACATGCCTGCTGACCTTTGACCTTTAGGGGAGGTCCCTATTACAATCCCTGAGTCCTAACCTTATTCTTCTAGGGGAAACCCTAACCCTAACCATAACCCTCTAACCCTAACACCGAATCTCTGACGGAACTCCCTGAAGACCCGGAAGCCGGTGGAGAGGTGAGTACCGATCAAAAGAATTTCGATCGATCAAAAAAAATGAATCAATTAATTGAGGAATTCATCTTTAATTTCCACAGCCCTACAAAAAATACATTAAAATTTTTTGGTTTGTCACATGATAAAATGTGAACATTTTTAAGGAGTATGAATACTTTTTTGTGGCACTATATATAAAGTAGGTGGCATGAGGTTCCCCCCATGCTCCACCCAACAATGTAGTTGGGGAAACCTCTGCGGAAACACACAGCAGTCCATAGGAGGACTTGCCTTGCTTGGGTACAGCTGTACACCCAGGGGCGGACTGACCATTGGGCCACTCTGGCACTGCCCGAGGGCCCCATGCCACTAGGGGGCCCCATCAGGGTTGACAGCCTAAATAAAACCAGGGATAGCATGTAAAAATTTGTGTTTTTTTTTTTTACATCTGTCTCTGAAATGTCCCTTTCTGACATCCTTTTGGTCTAAAAATCCCGAGATTATAGCTGCCCCACCTCTCCAGTACCTTCTCAGCCAATAGAAACATGTCTGTGTATACTGTGTGATTGTTTACTGTGTGTGTGTGTGTTTGTGTATACTGTGTGGCCCCATAATCTCTGATTGTCTGGGGGCCCGATAATCTCCTATTGCCCAGGGGCCCCATGAGTTGTCAGTCCACCCCTGTGTACACCTCTCCGGAGTTACATACCACAACAAATTGTGATTGACCCCCCCCCCCCCCCCCCTTTGCTAGCCAATACAAAAGATGGAATTTTCTGCTCATATTAATTTTTCATCTAGTTGCTTGTAATAAGTTGAAGAGCTTCATGCCACTTTCTTTGTTTGTAGCTTTCTGCATTTATCTTCACTGCAGCCTACATGACAAAGACACTCCATGGCAGAGGCACAATGCAGTCAGCTCTAAAGGCGCTTGGCAAGCTGGGTGGCCGGAGGTCTCGAGACCCCTAGCTCGGTTGGCATCCTGTGGTTTTGCACCAGCTGCCTGGCAGGATTTCAGCCAGATCGCCTGTGAGAAAAACGTTCTTACTACAAATTCTTTGCTACATTTTATTTTTTTTATTTTTTTTAAGCAATAACAAAAATAAAAGTTAAGCCGGCCATTGTTTCCGCCAAGGCAGACGGGAAGGTTTTGTAAAGTTGTGTAAACATGGCACAAATATGTACAGACTCTTCACATCTGCCAAGTGTTGTTGTAACGTCTCTGGAGATCAGAGAAAGTGAGGGGGTGGGGGGGATCAGGCTGCGCAGAGTTATCACCGGCACAGTTTTGGCGCACAGCGCGGGCCCTGCGTGGAGTGTCAGCGTGGGAATGTTGACTTAGCCGCACGGTTGCCTTGGGCAGGGCTGGGGATGCAGCGTGTGTGTGTTGGGGCAGAATGTCGCTCTGGCCTTGAAGTAAACTATTCAGCTCTGTACAGAGTATCAGGCACCATGGAAGAGTTTATTTAACCGCGATTTAGGCATTTGGTCAGCGGCTTTTCACACTCTATAATTATCACCCATTAGGGGATTTCCTCAGACTGCTCTGATTTTTAACTTTCTTGCTGTTACTAATATTATCATGAAACGTGTCCCGTGGGCTGAGAAAGTCTTTCTGGAAGAAAATGACGTTTTTTTTTTTCCTTTTCACATCACCATAGCCTAAAATATATCTAAGCCCTTGTACACACGGTCGGAGATTCCGACGGAATGTGTCCGATCGGAGCGTTTTGTCGGATATTCCGACTGTGTGTGGTCTCCATCGGACTGTTTCCGTCGGAGTATCCGACGGACCAAGTTTTCCAACTTGTTGGTAACATTTTCCGACAAAGTGCTCCGATCGGACATACTCCGATCATGTGTAGAGAATTCCGATCGGACAAAGTGCCACGCATGCTCATATCAAGTTCCTACATCAAAGCTATTGGCTACTAGCCTGAACGTAGTCCCGTCATAACGAAATTACGTCATCACGTTCTAAACGATCGGATTTTCCGACAACTTTGTCCGACCGTGTGTGTGCAACAGTTTCGGACAAAATCCGTCGGACAAAATCCAACGGACAAAATCCAACGGATTTGGTTGTCAGAATGTCCGACCGTGTGTACAGGGGCTAAGAAAGTAAAATGTGTTTTATTAAAAAGCCTGGCTTATTTTTATTCTTTTTTCATTCATTGATCTTATAGTATCAACATTACAATTTTTTTTTTATCTCTTTTGGATAAGGCTGACAAGGGTTACTGATTCTGTAAGGTTTTCATTGATCTTATATTATCAACATTACAAAAAAATTTTAATCTCTTTTGGATAAGGCTGACAAGGGTTACTGACTCTGTAAGGTTTTCATTGATCTTATAGTATCAACATTACAAATTTTTTTTTATCTCTTTTGGATAAGGCTGACAAGGGTTCCTGACTCTGTAAGGTTTTCATTGGTCTTATAGTATCAACATTACAATTTTTTTTTAATCTCTTTTCGATAACGCTGACAAGGGTTACTGACTCTGTAAGGTTTTACTGCCAGGAGCCGGATTAAGAGCATCATGTGCTTGGTGTTGAGGATTTTGGTGGACCTTTTACTGGGCACCCTTCTGCTTTCCAAAGAGCCTGTGCTGGTATGTGCCCAAACTCAAAAGGGCGCAGCCGCACAGGCATAACATTAGGGAAGCCTGGCATTTGATGTCAAAAGTTTCTGTAAGGGCCGCGCATCGGCGTGCACACTGAGCTGAAAGACTGCAGCTGCGCAGGCCCAACGCTATAGAAGCCCCACACTTCTGCAAGAGCCCTGCATCGGCATGCTCTAGGCTTCTGTTAGGACTGCTCATGCAGTGCCCATTATCAATCCCACCACCCTGCCCAGGTGGTGCATGTGGAATGCAAGGGAGATCTCTTCCCGTTGGCCCCTTGCTTTCCATGAGCAGTCTGTCCTTTTTGGGTGGTTGGGCCTATATTAAGGTAGGGGCCTGGAGCTGCAGCTCCAATAGCCCCTATGTTAATCCAGCCCTGTTTACTGCCATCTTTGTTCTTATTGGAGTATTTTCCTTATCACTTCCTGTCAGGTCAGGAGGGAGCTTTCATTTTATGATTGTTATTGTAAAATGACAATAACATTTTCTAATGCTAAATCAGAATTATTATTATTTTTTTTTTTTTTTGTGAAATGAGGTAGGATTTGAACTTTTGGAAGTTATAAATGATGTACATGCCTCCCTGTTTCAGCGACAACTGCTCTCTCCAACAGGGACAGGAAATGAGGGGACATCTCCCTAAGTCCCCTTTCACACCAAACCGCCGATAGCGTGGGCGGTAAAATGCGCTATTTTTAGAGGCGTTTTACCGCCGGATTTGCGGCGCATTTCGGCCGCTAGCAGGGCGCTTTTACCCCCGCTAGCATCCGCGAAAGGGTTAAAACCGCCGGCAATACGCTGCAATAGCGGCGTTTTGCCGGCGGTATTACAGCGCTGCCCCATTGATTTCAATGGGGAGCAGCGGTGGAGGAGCGGTAAACACACCGCTCCTTCACCGCTCCAAAGAAGCTGCTGGCAGGACTTTTCCCTGACGTCCTGCCAGCGCACCGCTGTAGTGAGCAAGCCCTCGGGGCTTTCACACTACAGACAATGGTGCAGCTTTTTTAGGGCGGATTGCAGGCGCTATTTCTAACACTATAGCGCCTGCAAAACGCCCTGGTGTGAAAGGGGTCTAATGGGGTCACAGACAGGAAAACATCTGATAAAAATGATAACAATTTCATGAAAAGAGAGGGGAATGGGGGCAGAAGGGGCATTGGGACTTTATGTGAAACACAACACTTTTTTGATAACAATTTCATACTCTATCCTATTTACCAGATAGTGGTTCAGATAAAAATACATTTAATTGATAAATAAAATATAATAGACGTTCAAACAATTGTGCCTGTTTTTTTTTTTTTTAAAAGCCAGCAGCTACAAATACTGCAGCTGCTGACTTTAAAAATAGTGACACTTACCTGTCCAGCGCGCCCGCGATGTCGGCACCCGAAGCCGATCTCTAGGTCGTCTGTCGGGTCCTGCCGCCGCCATCTTGGGTATGGGAATCAGGAAATGGAGCCTTTCGGCTTCATTTCCCGGTTCCCTACTGCGCATGCGCGAAATTGCGCTGCGCAATAAGGACGCTCCCCGCTGCCTCTGGGAGCTGTGTGTTTCCCAGCAGGCAGCGGGGGACTTGCGGGAAGGGGCGGGCACTTGCGGAAAGGGGCGTAAGTTACGCCCCTTTCCGCAGAGAGCTGTCCCGGAAGTGGGTGCAGTTACCTGGATTATCCAGGTAACTGCACCCCCCTCCCCCCTGAAAGGTGCCGATTGTGGCACCGGAGGGGGGGAGGGTTCCGATGAGCGGAAGGTCCACTTTAGGGTGGACCTCCGCTTTAACACAACCTGAATGCTGAACCAGTTATCATTAAAGTATATCTAAGCCTTTTTTGTTTTGTTTTTGTTTATATAAAAACTCCTGTCAGTTTTTTTACACCTGTACCCCATTGGGGAGATTTTCTTTAAAGTGGTTGTAAACCCATTACAACCACTTTAACCTAGCCTAGATTAAGGCTTACCTGTAGGTGCAAGAAATATCTCCTAAACCTAAAAGGTTTAAGAGATATTTGCAGAACTAGCTGCACCGATGTCTACCGTAGACATTAGGCACAGGAGCACTGAGCGTGCCCGTTTCTAAAGGCGATCATGACGTTAGTGGCGGTGTTCTGGCAGATAGTGTCCTGTCATCATATAGTGTCCGCCCCGTACTGCGCATGCGCAGTACGGGACAGAAGAAGCTTCGGAAAATCTCTGAAGATGAATGGCGCCTGGCGCCAGCGAGTGGAGGTGGTAGCCCCACCATCCAAGCGGACATAGGGTTCGGAAAATTAGATGTCCCCTTGCAGGAGCGAGCTTCGCTCGTCACGCTTCAGGCTCGGCCTCGCTGAGCTCGGCTCTTTTATATTCCTACTCTGTGTCCACTTGGATGGTGGGACTCGAACCTGGACTCACGGCGCAGGCGCCGTTCATCCTCGGCTATTTTCGGAATCTGTGTGTGCTGTGTACTGCGCACTATCCGATGGGGGACCATATATGATAAGACAGCGGTAACAGTGCGCATGCGCAGGAGTAACGTCATTGCGGTGCCGGAGCCGCGATACCTGGAAGTCACTCTGGGATAGATGGCAGCATTTTTGAAGGGGAACGAGGACCGCTTCAGGGGCTTCGATCTCATGTAAGTAATTCATAATGAGCTAGTGTGCTATAGATACTAGCTCATTTTGCCTTTGTCTTGCAGGGTGTATTTTTTTATTTTTTATTTCTGAGGCTTTACTTCCTTTTTAATTTCCTGTCCTCTAGGTAAAAAAGGAAGCAAAAAGAGGGGGAAATCCTCTAAAGCACCTTTCTCATGGGTGCCCCTGCGAAGCAGAAACCACTTGCTCTGCGGGGGGAATCTCTCCGCTGAGCAGGCAGAGGACAAGTCTGTGTTTGTTCCACTATGCAGAGCAGACACGGACACAGTCCCACTCTCCTCTATGGGGCAATTGGATGGCATCCAATCCGCCGGATGCATGGAAAATAGGACCACCATCTGTCTGTTTTTGGTGGACAGGATCGGATCAGATGGCCGGCGGTATCAGCGGACATGTCATCGCCACTCCATAGGGGAGAGTGCAATGTCCGATCAGCTCCTCCTGAAAAAACTGACAGGTGGACCTGATCGGACAGCCTGCGTGTACGGAGCATAAGAGTCCATTAACACCAGGAGCTGTGGGATTGTGCTGGAATAGCTGCCCAAATGCAGTCCCACTGCACCTGGTGTGAATGGCAAATTCCTTGTCTCCGGTGTGGCTGGTCCACACCACTGTGTTGGCGGTGGTGAGTGCTGGAAAAAAACTGCCCACAGTACTTTTTTACAGCGCAGCCCTAGTCACTGCACGCTGGCTGATAGAACTTTATGAAATGTCACTATGTGACATGGGCAGGTAAGTGTGCTTATTAAAAGTCAGCAGCTACAGTGTTTGCAGCTGCTGACTTTTAATTTTTTCTTAAAGCTGGCCCTTCTCTTTAAATTGGATAGGGGGGGGGGGATGGGGGTTCCAGCTGTGTATGTCCACCGCTAATTCAATGTCTGTCTCCATACCTCCCAACATTTTGAAATGGGAATGAGGGACACCTACTAGCAAACGTATGTGGCCATTTAAAGAGGAAGTAAAGGCATTTTTTTTTTTTAAATGCAACCTGCAAGGCAAAGGCATAATGAGCTAGTATGCATAGCATGCTAGCTTATTATGAATAACTTACCTGAGAACGAAGCCCCCAAAGCGGTCCTCCTTCTTCATCTTCACCGCTGCCATGTATCCCGGAGTGACTTCCGGGTCTTGCTGCTCTGGCGCTGTGATTCGCCGGAGCCGCGATGACGTCACTCCCGTGCATGGGCACGGGAGCCGACATGAGCGGCATATCGCCGTGATCTGCGGCCTGCTCAGTGCGCCCGCGTGCCGCTGTCTACGGCGCATGCGCCGTAGACAGCGGTGCCTGTCTTTTTGTAAATATCTCCTAAACCGTGTAGGTTTAGGAGATATTTCTTGGACCTACAGGTAAGCCTTAATCTTAATCTTAAACCTTAAGCCTTAAAGGGTTTACAACCACTTTAACCAAAAAAAGGTTAATTAAAGCGGAGGTCCACCTAAAGTGGACCTCCGCTCATCGGAACCCTCCCCCCCTCCGGCGCCACAATTGGCACCTTTCAGGGGGGAGGGGGGTGCAGATACCTGTACAGTACAGGTATTCTGCACCCACTTCCGGGATAGCTCTCTGCGGAAAGGGGCGTTGATTACGCCCCTTTCCGCAAGTGCCCGCCCCTTTCCGCAAGTGCCCCGCTGCCTGCTGGGAAACACACAGATCCCAGAGGCAGCGGGGACCATCCTTATTGCGCAGCCGAAAGGCTCCATTTTCTGATTCCCATACCCAAGATGGCGGCAGCAGCACCCGACAAGACGATCTAGAGATCGGCTTCGGGTGCCGACATCGCGGGCGCGCTGGACAGGTAAGTGTCATTATTTTAAAAGTCATCAGCTGCAGTATTTGTAGCTGCTGGCTTTAAAAAAAAAAAAAAAAACGCAGAGTCCCGGCGGACTCCCGCTTTAAGTCCACAAGGGCTTTTTTTTTTTACCACTACTATTCCTTTGTATTGGCTTTTAAAATGTACAAATGTAGCAATTTAGAAAATGTACAAATGTAGCAATTTAGAATTTGGATAAACAGTTTAGCACTGGGAAACACTTTTTCAAAGATAAAATGTGCATTTTATATACAACTATACAGATCAGACTAAAATGAGGGACAAATGAGGAGGAAAGAGGGACAGAGGGACAGAGGGACATTGCTTCAAATCAGGGACAGTTGGGAGCTATGCGTCTTCATCTGATTTCTTCTCCTGGGTTGTCCCCCCATCTGATCTGTTTTGAATTATCTCCCCGGATAAAAACCTGTGAAATGGCAGATCTGATGTCGATTTTGCAGTCCTTTTCTCATCTGGCGAATGTTTTCCTGAAATAAGGAACCAATAAAAATATTGTGTGTTTCCTTCCTTCGTGTCGGGGAAAGCAGATGTTGTGCAGTTGGAGTTTCTTCATCGTGTGATCCCGCTCAATGTGGGAAACTCTATTTTTTTTTTCACCAATAAAAACAAGGTAACGATCGTTTCTCAGTACACTGAGGGGGAATCTCACCTCGCTTACTCAGGAGAATATTTCCAAACTCAGACTTATATTATGTATACTATATAAAACTTCAGCAGCTGGTTGGAGCTGAAGATAAATTAAAGAGTCCCGAACAAATACCAAAACCTCCATTTTATTCCAAATTGACTGTATTCACTAACATATTTTAAACCTCGCTGCACACCGGCTAATATTCCAAATCAGGCTGACAATTTGAGAGATGACAGAGGACACAAGGAGCGGGGTTGAGTACGGAACCCTGGAAATGGTGTAAAGAAGAACTGCAGAATGTTTATATTTCTTTGTAATTTTATACAGGGTATACATGAGGGTAGTTATATTTGTGCAATACATATGCAGGCTCTGTTTCCTGCTTCGTAATGATGCACAATGGTTGTGCCCCGTCCATCTTCTCATCTCACCGTAAAGCCTTCCATAAATGGAACGAAATTTGGCCGGCTCAGTAAGGCCCAGCTTAATTTCGATCCATGTATGGGCAAGCTGATTTTATCCACATCTATCCATCAATTGACATGGGTACAACCAGCCTGTCGGATTTTTGGCATGTGATCACTACCGACGGCTATAGTCGTTAGCAGTAATAATTGTATTTTCACAGCCAGGAAGGTTTTCTGCCTCATTGAAAACATCAAACACCTTGCAATCTCTAAATACACAAATTCGCCACAATGTTTCAGAGACCGGGTAATCTTTGTCTGGACAGCGTCTTTTTATACTGTATACACGAGGGCAGCCATATTTATTCAATACATTTGAAGGCTCTGTTTCCTGCTTTGTAATGCTGCACAATGATTGTGTCTTGTTCATCTCCTAACCTCAACGGATTGAAGAGGTAAATCCTACATGTGGGGTTTAACGAGTGCTCATACTTGGCGTCTGCACTGTTTTCTGCAATGTGTTTTTGATGAGATATCGTGCACTCCAGTGAAATCTATGGGGCCAAACACACACTAGAGTTGATTTACTAAAACTGGAGTGGGCAAAATCTGGTGCAGCTCTGCATAGAAACCAATCAGCTTCTAGGTTTCAAAGCTTAAAGGGGTTGTAAAGGTAAACGTTTTTTCACCTTAAGACCCCTTTCACAATGGGGTGTTTTATAGGCGCTTTAGCCTTAAAAAAAAAGCACCTGTAAAGCGCTTGAAAGAAGCCTCATCTGCAGTCCCAATGTGAAAGCCCGAGTACTTTAAGGCCCCTTTCACACTGGGGCAGTGCGGCCGTCGGCGGTAAAGCACCGCTATTTTTAGCGGCGCTTTACCGTCATTTTAGCGGCGGTCTACGGGCACTAGCGGGGTGGTTTTAACCCCCGCTAGCGGCCGAAAAGGGGTTAAAACATATAGCCGCGCTGTCCCATTGATTTCAATGGGTAGGAGCGGTTTAGGAGCGGTGAATACACCGCTCCTTCACCGCGCCAAAGATGCGGCTAGCAGGACTTTTTTCACCGTCCTGCTAGCGCACCGCTCCAGTGTGAAGGGGCTGTTTTTTTCAGGTGCTACACAGGCGCTATTCATAGCTCTGTAACGCCTGAAAACCACCCCAGTGTGAAAGGGGCCTAAGAGCCCTTTCACAATGTCAGCGCCTGAAAAACGCGCGTAAAGCGCCGCTTAAACTAGCAGCGCTTTACCAGCCTATTTCTAGCATTATTGGGGCGCTTTTAACCCCTGCTAGTGGCCAAATAAAGGGTTAAAAGCGTCCACAAAACGCTGCTGCCAATAGCGCGTTTCAGGCGCTTTTCAGGCTTTTTCTAGGCACCTCCCATTGATTTCAATGGGAAGGGGAACGTTGTATTCACCGCTCCAAAAGCGCTGCAAAGAAGCTGCTTGCAGGACTTTTTTTTTACGCCCTGCCAGCACAGCGCCTCAGTGTGAAAGCACTCGGGCTTTTACATTGGGATTGCAGTTGCAGCTTCTTTCAATCGCTTTACAGGCGCTTTTTTTAACGCTAAAGCGCCTGAAAAACACCCGAAAAACGCCCCAGTGTGAAAGGGGTCTAATGCATTCTATGCATTAAGGTGAAAAAACATCTGACAGTGCAAAATCTTTGTTTTTGGAGGGCACGTTCAATTTTTGGATTGTTAGTGGGGCCAAACTGACATTCGCTTTCATCTTCGAAAAGAAAATTAGAAAACGTTTTCTCGAATGATTAGTTAACAATGCATGTGGTTCAAAAAAATTACATTGACTGCAAAACCAAATGGTAAACGCAAACAAAATTTAAAAGTACTTTCAAAGGACCTTTGTCAAGTCTTTGTAGGCATAATCGAATATACTGATTATATTTATCGCACCAGTGTTCATATGCAAATCTTCCAGTGTATGGACAGTGTTTTTTTTTCTTTTTTTTAATGAGTAATATTGTGATTTGGTAATGCAGAGAATAAAAATTCATCTGAAGTTTGATGAAAGAAATAACTCATATTTCTCCGGACTCTCGTGGGTTTGTAGCCCAAAAGATTGTCTATCAGACGGCTCATCAGGCGGAGCTGAAATCGACAATGACAAAGCAGGAAGCCGAGTATCTGAAGATATGCTGAGCAATCGGCTCCATTCTCGGGAGAATCATGCCTGGAATGGTCAGTCTGGACCTACAATTCCCATGAGAAAATCTCTGGTTATGATCGCTATTGCTGGGAGGATGGATGGAGGCCACTGGCCGCCTCTCTGCCACACATCAGGAAGTTGCAAGTCACCACAGTCTGCGTTATTTCACGTTTTCATCTGATAATACTCCCATCTTCTGCATATTCCAAGTCAATGGATTCGGATGCAGGAAAATATGTGAACGCCGGGGTCAAAGGCTCTTTCTAAGCCAGATCCACTTTTTTTTTTTTTCATACGCTTTCTAAGCCAGATCCACTTTTTTAAAGTCAGTCTCCCCAAATATTGTTTGGAAAGTAACAGATAAGTAACGATTTTATTACATAATCATCACATGTAGCAGGAGCGACCCGAGGGCTGTCATGTGAAGAACGTGTATAAAGCTGGCTCTACACTGTTAGTTCTGTTTATTTTTATTTTTTTATTTCAGCCAGTAGTATGGTTGCCACCTCATCCCTTTAAACCCGAACACGTATTAATTACACAGGTTCTGTGGCTGATTAACCTCCCTGGCGGTGATCCAGAGTCTGGCTCGGGCTGGGATTTCAGTACCACGAGCGGTAACCCCCCGAGCCAGACTCGGGATCGCATCGATGGATACAGGGAGAGTTACTTACCTTGTCCCCTGGATCCAGCGATGTCCCCCCGCTGTGTGTGGGAGCCGTCCTCCGCTCGAGTCACACCGTGCCCGAGTGCCACCGAGCTCCGTTCCCTGCGACGTTACGGCGCACGGGAGCGGAGATCGGCGCCAAATTCAAAAAAGTTAAAATACACAATACACACACAGTACTGTAATCTTACAGATTACAGTACTGTATGCAAAAATTACACACCCCCTTTGTCCCTAGTGGTCTGTCCAGTGCCCTGCATGCACTTTTATATTATAAATACTGTTTTTTTCTGCCTGGAATTTGGAGATTGTCCATAGCAACCAAAAACTGTCCCTTTATGTCAAAAGTGATTTTAGACCAGCTAGAAAACAGCGATAATAAATTAGAATCACTTGCAGAATTGAGCGATAGCGATTTGTGGGGAGATCCGTCATCAAACACTAAATCTAATGACAGCGACAATTCTGCAAATGAGCAAATTTCAGTGTTTTTGGAATTGATTACATTATTGAATCATTTTTATTATTATTTGTTATCATTATTTATAGTTATTTATTATATTATAAACTTTATCATACCCGGGATGTCTGCTAGACTCTGGGTTGAACAGATTTAAGTGAGTTATTCTTAAGAATTGCAGGCCTACAATATAAAAACACCAAATCACCAAATTTCCATGCAAAATAATTGTACCGCTTTCAGCACCTAAAATCAGAAATAATCATCCCGCCAGGGAGGTTAAAGAGGAAGTAAACCCTGTTGGGTTTTACTTCTTCTTTGTTTCCCTGCAAAGGAAAAGCATAATGGACTACTATGCATCGCATCGCATCGCATCTCATAGTAGCCCATTATGTGTCACTTACCCGACACAGGAGCCAGCAAAGTCACCGCTGTCCCCTCTTCCACGAAGCGTACATCTTCCTTCCGGGTATCGTGGCTCTGGCGCTGTGATTGCCCGCGCAGGGAGCCGCCACTAACAGCATGATCGCTGTTAGCCAGTGAGCGGGAGATGTGTGGAGGAAAATGCCTTGTTAATGTCAGAGGTCAGAGGAGAATGGGCAGACTGGTTTGAGATGATAGAAGGGCAACAGTAACTCAAATAACCACGACATCTCTATTCCTGTTATGATTCCAAGTAGCATTTTGAATTTACAGTAGCTTGTGTCCCTGCCCCTCCCACAATGGTAAGACATTCCCATACCTCCCAAATTTTTGAGATAGAAATGAGGGACACCTATTGTCAAACATATGTAGGCATTAAAGTGGTTGTAAACCCTTACAAACCACTTTCACCTGCAGGTAAGCCTAGATTAAGGCTTACCTGTAGGCCCAAGAAATATCTCCTAAACCTACACGGTTTAGGAGATATTTGCCAAAAGACAGGCACCGCTGTCTACGGCACATGCGACGCTGTTAACGGCGATATGCCACGAGTGGCGGCTCCCGTGTGCATGTGCAGGAGTGACGTCATCGCGGCTCCGTCGAATGACAGCACCGGAGCAGCGAGACCCACTGAGAAGATGGAGGCTCTGTACACAAGGGGAGAACGGTGACAGCGCTGGCTCCTGTGTCAGGTAAGTGACACATAATGGACTACTATGCGATGCGATGCATAGTAGTCCATTATGCTTTACCTTTGCAGGGAATCAAAGAGGAAGTAACACCCATCAGGGTTTACTTCCTCTTTAAAGAAGAATTTTACAAAAAATGATAAAACAAAAAATTGTGCTTTTTTTTAATCACTACTATTCCTTTATTCTGGCTTCTTAAATTTACAGATGCTGCAATTTAGAAACTGGATGAAAGGTTTAACACTGGGAATCACTTTTTGAAAGATAAATAGCGCATTTTATATACAACTTTATAGATCAGACCAAAATGAAGGACACATTAGAAGGAAAGTGGGACAAAGGGACTTTGTTCAAGATCAGGGTCAGTCCCTCAAAATCAAAGACAGTTAGGAGCTATGCATTTCTGTAGTAGTTTTGCAACTCTCACAGTGCTGAGATATCCCTGTTGTAGTTTGTGTCACCACCCCTCCCACATAGGTGAGATTTCTCTTCAATAGTTTGTGTCTCTGCCCCTCCCACATTGGTAAGATTTACCCCATGGTAGTTTGTGTCTCTGCTCCTCCCATATAGGTGAGATTTCCCCATAGTAGTTTGTGTCTCTGCTCCTCCCATATAGGTGAGATTTCCCCCATAGTAGTTTGTGTCTCTGCTCCTCCCATATAGGTGAGATTTCTCTTCAATAGTTTGTGTCTCTGCTCCTCCCCCATTGGTGACATTTTTCCCCCATAGTAGTTTTTGTCTCTGCCCCTCCTATAATGGTGAAATTTGCCCTATAAAAGTTTGTGTCTTGCTCCTTCCACAATGGTGAGCTTCCCCCATAGTAGTTTTTGTCTCTGCTCCTCCCCCATTGGTGATATTTTTCCCCCATAGTAGTTTTTGTCTCTGCTCCTCCCCCATTGGTGATATTTTTCCCCCATAGTAGTTTGTGTCTCTGCCCCTCCTATAATGGTGAGATTTGCCCTATAAAAGTTTGTGTCTTGCTCCTCCCACATTGGTGAGCTTCCCCCCATAGTAGTTTGTGTCTCTGCTCCTCCCACATTGGCGAGATTTTCCCCATAGTAGTTTGTGTCTCTGCTCCTCCCACATTGGCGAGATTTTCCCCATAGTAGTTTGTGTCTCTGCTCCTCCCACATTGGTGAGATTTCCCCCATAGTAGTTTGTGTCTCTCCTCCTCCCACATTGGTGAGATTTCCCCCATAGTAGTTTGTGTCTCTCCTCCTCCCACATTGGTGAGATTTCCCCCATAGTAGTTTGTGTCTCTCCTCCTCCCACATTGGTGAGATTTCCCCCATAGTAGTTTGTGTCTCTCCTCCTCCCACATTGGTGAGATTTCCCCCATAGTAGTTTGTGTCTCTCCTCCTCCCACATTGGCGAGATTTTCCCCATAGTAGTTTGTGTCTCTGCTCCTCCCACATTGGCGAGATTTTCCCCATAGTAGTTTGTGTCTCTGCTCCTCCCACATTGGTGAGATTTCCCCCATAGTAGTTTGTGTCTCTCCTCCTCCCACATTGGTGAGATTTCCCCCATAGTAGTTTGTGTCTCTCCTCCTCCCACATTGGTGAGATTTCCCCCATAGTAGTTTGTGTCTCTGCTCCTCCCACATTGGGGAGATTTCCTCCATAGTAGTTTGTGTCTCTGCCCCTCCCACAACAATAAGGTTTTATTTCAGTAGTCAGACAGCATGTGATCCAACTTACCAGCAACCATCCAAGGCTGCAATATCAGTTTGGGAAATGGCTGGCCTTTAAAGCGGTCTTCCGGCCTTCCCCTCCAAAAATTAAAAGTCAGCAACTGCACATACTGTAGTTTCTAACTTTTAATATTAGGGCACTTATCTGTTCTGGAATCCAGCAATGTCGGGGGCTGCCGCCACCATTGCCGGTAAGGGAACCCGACAATGAAGCCTTTATGCGTGAAGCGCGCTGTGCTCTCTTACTGGCCCGGCAGCAGGGGAAGGAGGAGGGAGACCAGACTTGTGAAGTACCCGCAGTAGCGAGGTCCGATGGAAGTGGGGGCAGGGTATCTATCAAACACAGGTACCCCCCGAAAGGTGCCACATGTGGCATTGGAGTGGGAAGGAGACAGATAACCTGAAGTTCCTCTTTTGGGTGAAACTCCGCTTTAAGCTCCTGCCTCCTGATTTCTGCCTGAACTCCAAATGCTTCCTAAACCCCTCAACCATTGATTGCACTGCATGGAATTTGAAAGTATCAGGACGCAGCATTCAACATATAAAGTTCCTGAACCATCATGGCTGCTTTCTTTGCCTTCTTCCCCGTAGTCCTTGTTCCTGGAAATGTAGCGTCTACAGCATCAGTCCATTCACCTCTGAACACCCTTCGCTGCCTACAAATCTGCGTGAAGATTCATCGGTGGCAGCGTTCCCAGGAGAAGAGACTCTGCTAGTAGAATGTGGAAACTTTGATAGAGCCATTTCCTGCTCTTCACGGCTCAGGAAACTGTGAGTAGAGGCTGGAAGAGGAAGTGGGTGTGGACCCGATTTAAGGTTAAAAAACAAGATTTGAGGGAAAACAAGAATGAATTATAAATATTCTATGTGACACATATTTGCCTTATTATTTTTGTAGAAAACATTCATTTTTATTCTAGCTGCTAGGGCATAATGGGGGTTGTGGTTCTTCTACAGGTAGGTTGTTTAAAGCCTTGCCCTACAGTATACGGACAGACCATTGTGAAGGACCAGTTAGAGGTCCCTGCAGATCTGTCCTGTACACGTAGGACGGCAATACGTTTCATGGGGCACGTTAAAGAACATCTTTGGTGTAATTAAAAAGCAGGAAATTGTAACAAAAAAAAAGAACATGCTAAAATCCCTATTGCTATCACATCTGCTAATGGGAGAGCCGCTTATCTGCCTGAAGAAATGTTGTGTTATGCCGCGTACACACGATCGAATTGTCCGGCGTACTTAGTCTGGCAAACAATCCGGCGGATAGTCCGGCGGACTTTCTACCGAATGGACTTGGCCACACACGGACACACAGAAAGTCCGGCGTTTGCTAGCGCGATGACGTACAGCACGTACGACGGGATTAGAAAAAGGAAGTTCAATAGCCAGTAGCCAATAGCTTCCTTCTCATACTTGCTTCTAAACATGCGTCATTCTTAGTCCGCCGGACTAGCATACTCACGAACGTATTGTCCGCTGAAACCCAAGATTGGACTGCAAAAATACTTTCTAAGTCCACCGGACTTTACGCTGAGAAAGTCCACTGAAGCCCACTTACGATCGGATTGTCTGGTGAAATGCGTTTCGGTGGACTAAGTACGTCGGACAATTTGATCGTCTGTACGCGGCATTAGTTTCCCCCTCACTACATTATACTTACTGATATAAGCTGGTCATATGCCTTTAGATTTTCATTCAAAATTTTATTGTTTTCGGGACAGAAAGTGATGGGAAATCCAAACTTTTACACTCATCTCTAGAACAGGAGGTAAATCTTAGCCCTTGTACACACGGTCGGACATTCCGACGGAAAATGTCCGATCGGACCGTGTTGTCGGATAATCCGACCGTGTGTGGGCTCCATCGGACTGTTTCCGACAGAATATCCAACCGACAAAGTTTTGGAGCTGGACTATAAAATTTTCCGACAGCCTGATCCGATCGGACTTTGTCCGATCGTTTGTAGAGAATTCCAATCGGACAAAGTGCCACGCATGCTCAGATCAAATTCCTAGACCAAAGCTATTAGCTACTAGCCTGAACATAGCCCTGTCGCAATGAAATAACGTCATCACATTCTAAACGATCGGATTTCCCGACAACTTTGTCCGACCGTGTGTATACAACAGTTTCGGACAAAATCCGTCGGACAAAATCCGACGGATTTGGTTGTCGGAATCTCCGACCGTGTGCACAAGTTCTAAGAATGTTGACAAAAGTGTGTTGTGAAGGAAGACGATTATTTTGAAGGATAATAAAGGTAATTTGTTTGTATCTTCAGGTTTGTTTGTTTTCTGATACTATTCACCAAACTTTTTTTTGACACACCTCGTAAATTGTAAATAACCTTCATTTACTTGCCAGTAAAATATCCCTTGAGGCTGGGTTCACACTGGTGCGATGCGGAAACCACAGCGATTACTGTGCGGGTTCCCGCATCACATCTGACTTGCAGGCAGTTCACATAGCTCTCTGCGAACCACTGTGGATGTCAATATAAAGTTAATGAGCCCCAAAACAGTTCGCAGATCGCAGAGTGATCTGTGGAATTGGATGGAATCAGATCGCATGGATCTGAACACCCAATGCGATCCGATTCCAGTGCGGACCAAAACAAGGGCCCTGCACCATTCTGGTTCAAATGCGATGCGATTTCAGCCAAACAAACTGTGTGTCTGAATTTGCATCGCACAGACACCGCATGTAATGCGCACAGCAATGCGGTGCAAATCCAATGCATCGCACCAGCATGAAACCAGCCTTAGCCCTTGTACACACGGTCGAACATTCCGACAACAAAATCCATCAGATTTTATCCGACGGATTTTGTCCGAAACTGGTGTTGCATACACACGGTCGGACAAAGTTGTCGGAAAATCCGATCGTTCGTAGCGTGATGACGTTTGTTCGTTACAACGGGACTACGTTCATGCTAGTAGCCAATAGCTTTGGTCTAGGAATTTGATCTGAGCATGCGTGGCACTTTGTCCGATCGGAATTCTCTACAAACGAAGTCTGATCGGATCATGTTGTCTGAAAATTGTATAGCCCAGCTCCAAAACTTTGTCGGTCGGATATTCTGTCGGAAACAGTCCGATGGAGCCCACACACGATCGGATTATCCGGCAACGCGGTCCGATCGGACATTTTCCGTCTGAATGTCCGACCGTGTGTACAAGGGAACTCCAACTGCATTTAAACAGTTATACCAGCTGCTGCCTTTCCATAAATAATATTTATTCTTTTCAGCAAGACCTAGCTTTTGGGAACCCTACCTAAGGCTGGATTCACACCTATGGCATTTTTAGTGCTTTTTGCATTTTGCACTACAGAACGTGTTCCATAGGAATCCATGGTAAATGGACTGTAGTGCAAATCTGTAAAATGCAAAAAGCACCAAAACTGCCATAGGTGTGAATCCAGCCTAAAGGCTGATACACACTATGAGAAAATCGGGTGAACAATCGTCCGACTTTCCTCGTTGTTTCACAGCAAGTCGGGACCAAGGAAGAAAATAATGTACGAAAATCCCCATGTGACAAAGGCTTTTTTGTTTTGTTGTTTATTGTTTGTGAATTGTGATCATGAGCAGTCTTTTGTTTCAGATTTTTCTCATACGAAAATGGTAAACATTAAACTAAAATCGTTTGTTCTGTTCATCGTACGAGAACATTTTTGGAGTTTATCCCTTAGGAAATTTACTTTTGCAAAGTCTGAATCGGATGTCGAAAGTTGTGTACACACTATACGGAAATCGAACGATCGCGCCTTGTACGGAATTTTTCTTCTGATTTTCTCATAGTGTGTACCCCCTTCAGCCCCTGTACACACGGTCGGACATTCTGCCAACCACATCCGTCGGATTTTGTCCGACGGATTTTGTCCGTCGGATCTTGTCCGTCGGATCTTGTCCGATACTGTTGCATACACACGGTAGGACTAAGTTGTCGAAAAATTTGATCATTCAGAACGTGATGACGAAATTTCGTTATGACGGGACTACGTTCAGGCTAGTAGCCAATAGCTTTGATGTAGGAATTTGATCTGAGCATGCGTGGCACTTTGTCCGATCGGAATTCTCTACACAAGATCGGAGTATGTCCGATTGGAGCAGTTGGTCGGAAAATATTTCCAACAAGTTGGAAAATTGGGTCCGACGGATATTCCGACGGAATCAGTCCGATGCAGACCACACACAGTCGGATTATCCGACAACACTGTCCGATAGGACACATTCCAACTGATTCTCCGACCGTGTGTACAAGGGCTTAGACTTCCATTTTCTGAGACTGGTAACACAGGATCTCTTGCAGCAGACCTCTTTTCAATTGTTATATCAAATTTCCATTCATCACTTGCTGTGTCTGTAGCCACTGGGGAGATATTCTCTTGCTTTCTGTGTGGTCACCGAGAGAAGGAAAATCTCTTTACCAGAGGCACAGATAGTAGTAAATCTTTCTTTTTTTTCAGTAGAGAGGGGAAGAATGAGAACCTCTGTCAGGGTCTCTTTGCTCTGGTGGTTTTTAGGCTGCAATTCCTATAGTGGTGCAGACAGTGTGCAGGTGAAATGAACAAACAGATGGCACCATTCAATGTCCAGCTATCGCGAGACATACACTCTGAGGCCGCGTACACACGCGGGGACTGTTCGCCCAACTTTGTCCGTCAAACAGTTTCGGCAAACAGTCCGCTCAAAATTAGCATGGACGGACATGGCCACACACGACGGACGAACAGTTTGCTGAAACCGTGCGCGATGACGTGAACGGCACGTACGACGGGACGAAAAATACGACGTCCTATACACTGCATTATAACTTTCGGCGTGTAAATCCTTTCTGAGCATGCGCGGAACTTAGTTTGACGAACAAGCCTACACACGAGCGCAGGGCCGCTGATAGGCCAGTACATCTGGCCCTGCTGTACCGGGCCTGACCAGCAGGGGGGCCCGGGCAACCTAACTGCCAAAAATTGTATGTATTAAAAAAAAAAAAAAGTTCCTCCTCCAGCACACCGCCACCCGTCCCACAACTAACCCGTGCGCAAAGTTTTTTTTTTTTCCAGTATGTTTTCTACGTATGCGGCTGCCTGTAGTGGGGGGGACTCTTTCTTCTTTTTCGGGCGCGGAGGAATACATCTTCTGCACCCTGTTAGGTGTGACCTCAACAAGTCACCTATTTGTCAGGTTATGTTACCGTTTCCCAATTGTTAGTTAGAGTTCTTATCTAAGCAAAGAGACACGGAGGTACTCAGTATTTCTGCTCAGAAGTCCGTACTTAACTCTGACCCTGAGGCTCTTTATTACATCTCTTTTATATACAGAAAAAGGCAAGCATCAGCAATGTAAAAAAAACAACAGTTTGCAAAGAAAAGGCAATTCTCCAGGTGTTATCAGCTGATAAGACAATCTTCTGGGCGTAGACTGCTTTTTAGGGCTGATGTGGCCTCTTCTTATGCGTACGTGACTAAAGATGATGAGTCCTTATTTTACTGAGAAGAATAAAGACAGACAAGTATTTAGTAAAACATACTGTCAACCATTTTGTTTCCACATATCTTGATCCTTACATTTCCCCCTTTGACATCACCCCTCCCTCTTGCCCTGGGTCCACCTGAACAAGTTCTAGTCGGCCTATATCCAGAGTACTCTCCCTGACCGCGAGTTGTCAGAGGGGTATACACCCATCCCCCTGGACAGTACCAACATCTAAAATTCAGGAAGAGTGGCTTTTCTGCAAGATGGGTGATGTCAAGGATCTAAATCCACCGATCTTCACAAAAGTTCCATCTTTTCCGCAGCATTTACCTTGGCTTTCTTGCAAAAGCACATGAGCAGTTTAGAGCATGCATAAAAGAAAAATACGAATAAGAGCACCACTATAATCGTCATTGCTGCCTTCTTAACCCAAGAGAATAACCCTGAGAAACTAAAAGTTCCACCAAACGGATCCCAGTCGCGACCAATATTTCGGGCCTTCTCTTGTAAATTCTTTACTTCCGTACGGTGTTGTGCAATGATGTCATAATAATCAGGTACCTCAATGCTGGTGTTATGTATCCAAGTACAGCACTCATAGTCCTCAGTAGTTTCACAGAGTCCTGTCAGTGCTGCACTCATACTTTCAATTGCTAATTCATGTAATTCTAATTGTTGTCTGATGGCTCTGGTCTCCAGATTTAACTTAGTAATGTCATCAGAGTTTTTCTCCAAAACATCATTAATAATTCCTGTATAGTTATTTAGTCGTTTCATTAAGTCTATACCCCATCCTGTCCAGGACGGGAACCAAGCCCATGCCATGTCCTTCTTCAGGAATATTTCTCTTTTACTACGATACCTGAGGGGATACCTAGGGTGCATGCTAGCTTCTAATAGGTGATCACCTCGTTCATCACCTACTACTCCCATTACTGGTACTAAACTTGCGAGGTAGCACCATCCCTGAGCTCTTCTAGGTATCCAAGTATAACATTTATCCTCACAACAGATATATATATTATTTCCCAGTGCTACTGATCTACTACCGATATTATTTCTATAAAGGGAGGTGTATCCATAAAGAGATAGGTTACTCACTAACCACCTGGTGTTGTTGTCTGAAATATTACCGAGGAACTCAGCTAACGATTGGTGTGTGTGGGTTATACTAGGGTAGAAGACCGTGTTTTTCCCCAGGAGTAGCTTCTGGTATGAAAATGGACAAGTTAAAACAAAAAGAATAAAAAGATACATGTTGTCATTTGCCAACTGGCTCCTTTTTACAGTGAGAAGCGTGGATCCAGGTAGGTTTCCCTTCCAATTTCACTGAGGTTGCTGTAATCAATAGCACCTGGAAAGGACCTTCAAACCTTGGTTCCAGTGTCTTCCTGGTATGTTTCTTTACATACACATAGTCTCCTGGTTGTAGATCGTGTGTACCTGTGACAGAATTAGGGTCTGGAAGAGAAGAATACACACTCTTGTGGATTTTAGTCAGACGCTGTTGCAACTGTATTACATACGTAGTTAAACTATCACATTGCAATTGCATACTTTGAGGAAAATATAAACCTAATCTAGGTGCACTTCCAAACAGTATTTCATATGGGGATAACCCGGTTTTTCCTGTTGGGGTGTACCTAATAGAGAACAAAGCTAAGGGTAGGCACTCAGGCCATGGTTTGTTCAACTCCTGCATGGCCTTTTGTATTTTCAGCTTGATTGTACCATTTACTCTTTCTACTGATCCTGAACTCTGTGGGTGGTAAGGAGTATGAAAACTTTGTTGAACCCCTAACATTGCCATCACATTTTGCATTATTTCTCCCGTGAAATGTGTCCCCCTATCTGATTCTATTGTTTCTGGGAGACCAAACCTAGGTATCAGCTCAGTAATCAGTTTCTTGGCGGTGGCTTTTGCCGTAGCTGATTTTACAGGATAACTTTCAGGCCAGCCTGAAAATAGGCAGATGCACACGAGAACAAATTCAAAGGGGCCGCTCTTAGGAATTTGTATGTAGTCAATCTGCAGTCTCTGAAAGGGATATTGGGCCCGGACCTGATGTTTACGTGGGGTTTTCACTCTCTGTCCTGGGTTATTAATCAGACAGATTTGGCATGCAGCACAGTAGTTCCTTGCAGTACTACTGAATCCAGGGGCTAGCCATCCTTGGCTTACAATCCTATACATAGAATTGGAGCTGACATGAGTGGGTAAGTGGACAGCCGCTGCCATTGCGGGGTATAGAGAAGCGGGTAGACATATTTTGTCTCCTTCTCTCCATACATTGTCAAGGCCTGGTGCAGCTCCCTCCTTAACCCAACGGTCCTTCTCAATAGCCCCTGCTTGTTTCTGTAGTTCGATTAGCTGCTGCCATGTGGTTTCGGGCATACTCACCTGTACCGTGGCTAAGGTCTCAGGGCTTACTTCCCCTAGAGCTGCCTTCTTTGCAGTTAAATCTGCAAATGCGTTTCCTTTTGCCTCAGTTGTTTTTGCGCTCGTGTGTGCCGCTATCTTCATGATGGCTACTCTTTTAACCTTTTGAAGATTGTTCAGGACTCTTTTGATTCCTTCACCATGTTTAACAGGTGTGCCTGCTGCTGTAAGGTAACCTCTAGCTTTCCATATTTGGCCATAATCATGTGCAACTCCGTAGGCGTATGCGGAATCAGTGTAAACGTTCCCTTCTTGTCCCTCCAAGTGTTCTAAGGCTTTCTCCAGAGCGGTTAGTTCCGCTTCTTGTGCCGACATGTGTGCTGGTAGTGACTTTGCCTCAATTACCTGTGTGTCCGTTACCACAGCATAACCTGTGTGATATTTACCTTTGTCATCGGCAAATCTACTACCATCTATGTACAGTGTGTGTTCTGCATTTGCAATGGGTATGTCTGTGACATGTGGGAACCCCGTGGTTTCTTGTTCCATAAGTTGAAAACAATCGTGTTCATCAGATGTTATGTCCTGAAACGAAAGTGTGTCAGGATCCTGAGTATCTTGTGCTGTGTCTACACCATTATCATCATTACTCCCCCCTGTCAAATCTGTCTGTAATGGTAAAAGCTGTGCTAAGTTAAAAGAAGTGCATCGCTGAAAGGTAACATTGGGGGGTAGGAGCAAGGTGCATTGTAGACGCAGCTGCCTTGCCATTGATATGTGTTTTGGCTGGACCTGTGACAAGATGGCGTGTATGTCATGTGTGGTATGTACCACTACAGGATTGTCTAAGACAATTTCTGAGGATTTGTCAATGATAATTGACACTGCTGCAACTGCTCGTACAAAGGACGGTGATCCTCTAGAGACAGGATCGAGAGCCGCCGAGAAGTATGCTACCGGCCTTTGTTTGATGTGTTGTTGTGTCAACACCCCTGTTGCGTGTCCCGTGATTTCAGCAATGTACAAATGAAATGTTTTGGTATAATCAGGGATCCCGATCGCAGGTGCCGAAATTAGTAACCTTTTTAAGGTGCTAAAAGATTCATGACCTGCTTCTGTGAGTACATAGGGTACTATTTTCAAGCAATCATATAATGGCTGCATCAGAGAACTGGCATGTGGTATCCATTGTCTACAATATGACACCATTCCCAGAAACATACGAAGTTGCTTAAAGTTGCGTGGGACATTCATTTGTCTTATGGCCTGGACTCGGTCTTCAGTGAGGTGTCGAGTACCCTGGGATATACAGTGGCCCAAAAAGACAACCTTTTTCTGACATACCTGTAACTTAGTTCTATTCACCTTGCACCCTTTTTCAGCCAGGAATTGTAACAATGAGAGAGTGGCTTTTAAACAAGTATCGTTATCCGGACAACATAACAATAGGTCATCTACATATTGCAACAATACACAAGTGTCAGGCGGTAGCCATTCTCCTAACACTGTCTGCAGGGCTTGTGAGTATAGAGTTGGCGAATGCGCCATCCCTTGAGGTAGGCGTGTCCAGGTTAGCTGACGGTTTCGAAGGCGGAACGCGAACCATGGTTGACATTCCTCCGCCAGGGGTACAGAAAAGAAAGCATTTGCCAAGTCTACAACTGTAAATGAGGAGCTATCTGATGGTATTTCTGACAGTAAGGTATGCGGGTTCGGTACTAATGGCGTTATTGGGGCCAATATTTTGTTTATTGCCCTTAAGTCCTGTACCATCCTATACCTTACTGGGCCATCCCCCAATGTCTTTTTCTTAACTGGATACAATGGGGTATTGGCTGGTGATTGTATTTCTTTTAATGCTCCACTTTTAAGTAGAGCCTCCACTTGTAGTTCTATAGCTGCTTCCTGGGGCGCACTGAGTGGGTACTGTTTCTGCTGAGGGAGAACTGCTCCTGGAATCAGCTGTAGAGTAACCGGGGGTATGGGCAGAAGCCCAACGTCTGCTGGATGTGTTTCCCATAACCCTTCCGGAAGGCTAGACAGAATTTGGTCTATTTCCGGTGAGGGCGTATTGGACGGTTCTGGTTCTTCTTCCAAGCATTGTATTTTACTACAGATTTCTATACCCTCTGGGTCATCTCCTATTGCTAGGGTGACCATGCCATCTGGGTGATAAGTAATGTTCGCTCCTATTTTCTGAAGAATGTCTGCTCCTAATAAATTAGTGGGAGCTCCTCTGGAAATCAAAAAGCGTGACAAAAACATGTGATTTCCTATCTTTACTTTTAAAGGTTTAGTCAGCGGGGCATCAGTCAGGAGTCCGTCGTAACCACTTATGGGTATGGTGTCACGGGACGTCATGTGTGGAGGGACTACTGAATCAGACAACAGACTGCGTGACGCTCCTGTGTCAACCAAACAAGGAATATGTTTACCTTCCACCTTCATCAACATGTGGAGCATTTTGTTCTCTGATTCAGCTAGGACCGGGGCAAGTCATGCCGTATCGTCCCTATCGTTGCCACTCCTCTGTCTGTTGTCCCTCTCGTCTCTGTCCGTGCTTCCTTCCTGTTCGTCTTTTATCCTTTTTCTACAATTTCTTTTTATATGTCCTACCTTGTCGCAGTAATAGCAGGTAAGAGGTCTACGGGAGGAGTTCCCTCCTTCCCTAACCCGGGCAACAGTGTTAACTCCCGGTGTCCTCCTAGGTTTAGTTTCTGTTAGATCAGCTTCGATACCTTGTGCTTTCTGCAACAGCGCTCCTCTGTCCTGTAAGGCTCTCCATTCAGGAGTACACGTCTTTAGTTTGTCACCTATTTGTGGTACTAATCCTTCCATAAACTGTCGATTGAAAGCCCTAATGGTGATGGGTAGGGCTAAATCTAGCCCTTCGTCAGCCATCATGCTTTCCATATTAAGGTAAAATTCGGTAACAGTCTGACCTGGGGCTTGTTTTATGGGCGCCGTTGAGCCCCTTTCCCGCTGTTTCTCTTGGCAAAATTCTCGTAACTGAGCAATAAACAGGGGTCTAGAATCTATATGACGAGGATGTACTCCTGGCGGGTCCGTGGTAGGATCCCCATTCGGTCTAAGTGGGGTAAGTCTAGTCATGAATTGATTAAACATTGTCAGTGTCATTTTATGTCTACATATATCTTCCCCATCTTGCCAAGCTGCTTCATGTGTGTCCAGCAACTGTGTCACAAATCTGCAGAAGGCGGCGGGTTTTGCTACGGGATCAGGAGCATTCTGTACCAGTGCCATAAGAGTGTTAGCTGTCCAAGGTGCCCATGCCCTCAAGACAACTTGTCAAGTCACCGTAGGCGGTTCTCCTTCCTGCCCGAAATTTGGATTATTTACTTGTATTACCCTAGTCCGACTATGGACTGGAGCTACGGGCTCTGGTCTTTGAGCGCCGCAATGCACACATTCCTGTGCCCAGTCTGGGTTCTGGGTACCGCATACTCGGCATACCCACCCTCTTCCTCTTAAGGAAGGATAAAGTTTTGGTCTTTCATTACCTGGTGTGGTGGTGTTATAAGGAGGTGGAGTATCTCCCGTATTTACCCTATCGCCGGGAGCAGAAGGAAGACTTTTGTGTCGGACCTTCATATCCCATCCACCCTTTTCCTGACAATACTCCCATCCCTCCTCTTTGGCCCTGTTGGATACCTTAATTAGACATTGTATTTGTGATACCCATCCGTTTTTCAATATCTCTCCCTGTCTGTCTTTCTTTATTTCTTCCCAACCTTCTACACTTAATCCATTTTCTCCATCCATCCCCAATTTCTTGAGAATCCTATTTGTGCCTTGTGCCTTATCCTTCCCATACAACATTGTAATTATGTCTTTAACACTATAACATTTCTGAGATTCCTCCTGGGGTTTACCCTGTGTCTGGCCCATTTTGACAGTCTTGCCTAGGTGGCGTTTGGATCACTTATTAAGTGTCTCGTTGCCTTCTCCTCCTAGGGTGCCAAAATATTAAAACTTTGTCCGGGGTATTTACTTTGAAACCGAACTACTTTATACCCCAACCAGACAATGAATGCGACTACTAATACAGCAGACACGACAATCACAATCATCACTTATAGGTGGCCAAACACATATGACTAGATCTCCGGGACTTTGTGGAGACCTTATTCCCTTCCCATTACCATGGAATCTCTCAGCATTCGTTTCTTATTCCTGCTTTATCGAGGCAGTCAGGACTTATACTTTCAACCCGTTTTTAGGCTCATGAATCAAAAAGCGTATATCAAACTTAAGTGTCGGACCCCCAAAGTACTCTTACGAGTTAAGGGCGCATTCCGTTACCCATTGGGATGATATATGTTTCAATTCACACCATACAAACAGGGCTTATTTCATTCACAACAGACAGATGACAAGTAGACAGACAAGAAACAACGGTAACATAAGCCAAAATATTAAGTTCAAGACCTGCTTACTACAGAGGTTGGTGTTTACCTGAAGAACAATATAGACAGACCGGGTGGGCACAGATCTAAGAAGCACAGAGTTTATAAGAAAATAAAACTTTTCTTACCTGCGCAGGTTTTTGTCTGTGGTTCCTGATATGCCCGACCACTTCGTTCCGTCCTTATGTTCGTTCGCCTCTTTGTAGTTTCTTTCTGCAGGTCCCTGTTCGGGCGCCAGACTGTTAGGTGTGACCTCAACAAGTCACCTATTTGTCAGGTTATGTTACCGTTTCCCAATTGTTAGTTAGAGTTCTTATCTAAGCAAAGAGACACGGAGGTACTCAGTATTTCTGCTCAGAAGTCCGTACTTAACTCTGACCCTGAGGCTCTTTATTACATCTCTTTTATATACAGAAAAAGGCAAGCATCAGCAATGTAAAAAAAACAACAGTTTGCAAAGAAAAGGCAATTCTCCAGGTGTTATCAGCTGATAAGACAATCTTCTGGGCGTAGACTGCTTTTTAGGGCTGATGTGGCCTCTTCTTATGCGTACGTGACTAAAGATGATGAGTCCTTATTTTACTGAGAAGAATAAAGACAGACAAGTATTTAGTAAAACATACTGTCAACCATTTTGTTTCCACATATCTTGATCCTTACAACCCGCTCCGCACATCGCACAACGCACAGCATTAACATAGAAAGGTTATGCTGCGGAGTGATATGCCCAATCCTCTCTCTCTCTCTCTCTACACATGACTAACCAGAAGCAGAGAGAGCAGGGGCCGGGCGATCGAGGTGAGAAGTTGGGGACAAGGTGAGGTGTCTGTGTATTCTTGATCTTGAGGCATAAAAGATAAAATAATTGTTTTGTCGATGTGGTAAAAAGTAAAAAGCAACAAATAAAAAGTGCCATCCGCCCCCAGCAGTGCCATCCGCCCCCAGCAGTGCCATCTGCCCCAGTGCCATCTGCCCCAGTGCCATCTGCCCCAGTGCCATCCACCCCAGTGCTACCTGCCCCAGTGCCATCCACCCCAGTGCTACCTGCCCCCAGTGCCATCCACCCCAGTGCTACCTGCCCCCAGTGCCACCTGTCGTCAGTGCCACCTGCCCCCAGTGCCACCTGTCGTCAGTGCCACCTGTCGTCAGTGTCACGTGTCATCAGTGCCACATAGTGCCATCTGTCATCAGTGCCACGTATCAGTGCCATTTGTCATCAGTGCCACCTGTCAGTGTCACGTGCCATCTGTTGTCAGTGTCACGTGTCATCAATGCCACTTATCAGTGCCATCTGTCATCAGTGTCACGTGTCATCGGTGCCATGTATTAGTGCCATCTGTCATCGGTGGCACGTATTAGTGCCACGTATTAGTGCCATCTGTCATCAGTGCCACGTGTCTTCAGTACCACGTATTAGTGCCACGTGTCATCAGTGCCACGTATAAGTGCCACGTGTCATCAGTGCCACATATTAGTGCCATCTGTCATCAGTGCCACCTGTCATCAGTGCCACGTATAAGTGTCATCATTGCCACGTATCAGTGCCATCTGTCATCAGTGTCACGTGTCATTGTCCTGGTGCTTCAAAAGTGTAATAAGTAGTCAACAAGTTAGATGTGTAATTTATGTTCCTAGAACACATGATGGCGCTACCTGCATGTTGGGCCTCTCTATGTGGCCAGGCTGTGAAAAAGTCCCACACATGTGCTATTGTAATACTCAGGAGGAGTAGCAGAATTTTTTGGGGGGTGTCATTTGTGGTATACACATGCCATGTGAGAGAAATAACCTATTACAATGACAATTTTGTGGAGAAAAAAAAAAATGAAAAATCTTAATTTTGCAAAGAATTGTGGGAAAAATATGACATCAAAAACCTCACTATGCCTCTTACTAAATACTTTGGAATGTCTACTTTCCAAAAAGGGGTCATTTGGGGGGTATTTTTACTTTCCTGACTTGTTCGGGTCACAAGAAGCGAGATAGGCCACCAGTACATCAGATGTGATCAATTTTGTGCGATTCGCACCACACCTTGTAGACTCTCTAACTTTCACAAAGACCAAATAATATCCACTAATTTGGGTTATTTTTTACCAAAGATATGTAGCAGTATAAATTGTGGCCAAAATTTATGAAGAAAAATTAATAATTTGCATAATTCTGTCACAGAAACAAAGAAATATGCGTTTTTTTTTCAAAATTTTCGGTCTTTTTTCATTTATAGCGCAAAAAATAAAAACCCCAGAGGTGATCAAATACCACCAAAAGAAATCTCTATTTGTGGGAAAAAAAGGACAAAAAATTCATTTGGGTACAGTGTTGCATGACTGAGTAATTGTCATTCAAAGTGTGAGAGAACCGAAAGCTGAAAATTGGTCTGGGCAGGAAGGGTGTTTAAGTGCCCAGTAAGCAAGTGGTTAATGAATTCTAGCACATGTAAACACAAAAGAATACCCTTTTTTTTTTTGTTAAATATAAAAGATGTTGCACCGAGTAAATAGATACCAAACATACCATGCTTTAAAACGATGCCCACCTGTGGAATGGCAGAACACTACGGTAAATTTATATTATCCATAGACGACGCTTTAAAAGCCTTTAGGCTGGGTCCACACCGCTGCGGCAGCGAGAACCGGATGTGATTCGCACCGCACTGCAGTTTCAGTGTTTCAAGGCGGGGTCTGGGGAGGGGCAATGGGTGGGGCCAGGGGTGGGGCTGGAGGAGGGACTAGGGGCGGGGCCAGGGTGGAGCTGAAGGGGGGCCCCGTCAGGTAGGCTGTACGGGGCCCCATGATTTCTATCAGCGGCCCTGCACGAGCGGACTGTTCGCTGAAACAAGGTTTCAGCGGACAGTTTTTCGGAAATTCCGAAAAACCTTGTTCGTCAAACTGTCCGCTGAAACTGTCCGCTGAAAGCCCACACACGAGCGGACTGTCCGCCCAAACACTGTTCAGCGGACAAAGTTGGGCGAACAGTCCGCCCGTGTGTACGCGGCCTTAGGATTGCTGGTGACCTTTGTATTGTTACAGGTTTTTATGGCAGTCAGTGTCTTCACCGAAGAGATGCTTTCATTTCCTCTTTAGTCATCGGGACAGGAAGTGATGTCAAATTTCAAAGGTTATAACCCCTCCACACTATAACCAAAACCAAAAAACAAATACTTTTGACAGAAGTTGGGCTTTAAACGGTTTTGCTGCAGTAGATAAACAAAGAGAACTATTAACAAAATACTGGATGGCCTCCCATTATATGATGAAAAACATGTTAAATGTAATCATAAGTGATTAATTTCCAAAATTTATAAAAATCTTAAAGTTGGTGTAAACCCTTACAAACCACTTTGTCCTACAGGTAAGCCTAGATTAAGGCTTACCTGTAGGTCCAAGAAATATCTCCTAAACCTATACGGTTTAGGAGATATTTACCCAAAGACAGGCACCGCTGTCTACGGCGCATGCACCGTAGACAGCGGTGCACAGGCGCACTGGGCAGGCCGCAGATCGCGGCGATATGCCGCGAGTGTCGGCTCCAGTGCGCTTGCGCGGGAGTGACGTCATCGCTGCTCCGGCGAATCACAGCACCGGAGCAGCGAGACCCACCAAGAAGATGGACGCTCGGAACTACAGGGGACAGCGGTGACTTCGCTGGCTCCTGTGTCAGGTAAGAGACACATAATGGACTACTATGCGATGCGATGTGATGCGATGCATAGTAGTCCATTATGCTTTACCTTTGCAGGGAATCAAAGAGGAAGTAAACCCATCTTTAACAAGTTCAATATGCCTGAAAAATCCCATTCAATGCTTCAATGGGAATCAGATCTAAACGTTTCATTTTCACCCGAACAATGGGATACCATTTTTTTTTTTTGAAAATATTTTTATTGAGTTTAAGACATACAAACAGACAATCAACAGGCAACAGTAAACATGCCACAGCATTGGGACTAGACCCACGTAGGGGTCAGTGGGTTGCTTCCAACATTATTGATCTACAGCTGTAGCACGTCCACAAGAACAAACAACTAACTTAGTGCTGGGTTGGCTCTCACTCAGTTGAGATAACTAAGGACCAAATTCTTCAGTCGGGCCCCAAGGGACTATAAAAGAAATGAAATAAACCCATATCAGACGCTACAATATATAAAAAAGTAAATAAAGAAATAAATCTATACTAATCACCTACTGCAACAAAATCACATCCACCCATAGAGTGGCATTATGTACATGCTCAGTTTGCGGACGCTGTGGAGGCCTCAGCCAGCCGCCTGGCCCACACTCTCGTGTATTTTTTGGGGCATCCTCTATTATGGTAGGTTTCCTTATAATGTGGTAATACTTTATTGACATGTGTTTTCCACAATAATATTGACGGCGGGGCCTGCTTTTTCCAGCATAGAGTGATCATTTTCCTGGCATAGAAAAGTAGGAGTCCTATCAGAGTTCTGTCCGCTATCCTGGGGGCTAATTCTTCTACTAAGCCTAGAAGGCATATCCGCGGGGTTTGAGCTACGTCTATTCCCACCACTTCTTGAATTACAGATAGAACCTGTGACCAGTAGTTTTTAATTGCCGGGCAGGACCAGAAGATGTGTATGAAGTCGCCCGGATCCCCAGTACATCTCCAACATTTCGAGGACAGGGAGGTTCTCATTTTATGCAATCTATACGGGGTAATATATGCCCGGTGTAGTATTTTGTATTGTATGAGACGGTCTCGACGTGAGACCAGGATTTTGAAGGGGAAGTCCCACATGCCCTCCCAGTCCTCGGAGTCCAGATCCGGGATATCCTGTGTCCATCTTTGACAGAGCTTTGACAGATCTGGAGAGGAGACCCTAATGAGGTGCGCATAGAGAACCGAAGTCGGCTTCCTGGTGCATTCATACCTTGTGACCTTTTCCAGATCGGATTGCACTATTTGCGTGTCGTTGGGTAATATTTGGGCTTTAAATGCATGAGACAGCTGCATATATCGGAATACATGCGAGGGGGGTACATTATTGTGGGATACCAGGTGATGGAAGGGGTGTATAGTTGTGCCGGTTGTGAGGTCAGATATGAGTTTAATACCACATTTGGCCCATATTTTGGGGTCTGGTAGTGAGTAGAGATGGGGTAAGGTAGGATTGTTCCATAGGGGGGCGTGTGGGGAGATTGCATTCCGTGGAAACCCCTCAAGTCCCAGTCCCGCCCTCCAGGCCCTTAGAGTCGTGTGCATGGAGGGTGTCAAATCGTAGGGAGCTTTGGGACCCCGCAGGGGTAAATGTGTTAAGGCCTCCACAGAACGGGACCACTGCAGCCTCCAGAATCGCCGCAGGGTTGGACGCGTTCGGCACCAGCAATGGGATACCATTAGGGAATCTGCCATCAAACTGCTCTATAGGTGGTATCTTACCCCCGCCAAACTCAACTCATTCTACCCATCAACATCTCCACTCTGTTTCAGGGGCTTCCCCACTCATGGGACACTACTACACATATTTTGGGACTACCCCCATCTAAAAAACATTTGGCACAATGCTAATCTCACGATTGATTGAAATTTCAGGCAGAAAGATCCTATTAACAGCCTAAATGTGCCCTCTATTCTTCCCCTTACAGGATATACCTATAGCCAGTTCTAGACTAATCCATACTCTACTTAGCTCTATCCACTGAACCATCGCTCCCAATTGGCGTTCATTCAACGTACCATGGCCTCAGGTTCTCAACCGTATGGCAAACATCAAATTATCAGAAAGAATACACCATAGGTTATATGACACCATGCATATATACAAAAAAAAATTGACTCTATATGGGAAACTTCACGTTTGATGTAATATTCTCTACTGTTATTTAACTTAATCACACCTACATTTCCTTCCCTACATTTGCTATATAGTTTTATAATTTTTGTCATATGATATGTCATTACCTAGTTATGAGGTATTACCTAATTGAATCTTTCACTTGTACATCTTCTACTACTGTCAAAATCTTGTATTATGACCTTACCCATAATAAAAACCGTTGGTAATCAAAAAAAAAATTTAATCATAAGTACCATCATCCAATTGAATAGAATAAGGATTTGAGAGTCTGGACCCCAACCCAGATCCATCAAAAAAGAGCAAGCGGACTATTACAGTACAGTTTAAACAGTTGTGGGACTTTTTGGGAGTCTAGCCGCGTACGGCACCCCGGCAACCAATCACTGCCTTCAGGATTTCTAAGGGTGCAAATTTTTGATTTCACTACCTATCACAGTTTCGAAAGCCATAAAATGCCAAAATAGCACAAAACCCCCCCAAATGACCCCATTTTGGAAAGTAGACACCCCAAGGAAATTGCCGAGGAGCATGTTGAGCCCATTGAATATTTTTTTTTTTTTTGTCCCAAGTGATTGAATAATGAAAAAAGTTTACAAAAAGTTGTCACTAAATGATATATTGCTCACACATGCCATAGTTATATATATTTGCACCCCAAAATATATTCTGCTGCTTCTCCTGAGTACGGGGATACCACATATGTGGGACTTTTTGGGAGCCTAAGCTGCGTACGGGACCCCGAAAACCAAACACTGCCTTCAGGATTTCTAAGGGTGCAAATTTTTGATTTCACTCCTCACTACCTATCACAGTTTCGAAGGCCATAAAATGCCAAAATAGCACAAAACCCCCCCAAATGACCCCATTTTGGAAAGTAGACACCCCAAGCTATTTACTGAGAGTCGCGGGAATATTACAAGCTTTTTTTTCTTTTTTTTGCACAAAGTTGTCACTAAATGAATTATTGCTCACACATGCTATGGGCATAAGTGAAATTACACCCCAAAATAAATTCTGCTGCTTCTCCTGAGTACAGGGATACCACATGTGGGGGACTTTTTGGGAGCCTAGCTGCGTACGGTACCCCGAAACCAAGCACTGCCTTCAGGATTTAAATATAAAACGCTACCAAAAAAAACTGTTAGCGATCGCAGGGATCAGGCCTGACTCTGGGAACGCTGCAGTTATGTGTTTAGTGTTTTGTAAGTGACAGTGATCGATCGATACTGCACTTGGGTGGGCTGGGCGGAGGGGCAAAACGCAGGTGCCAGCAGGTATCTGGGCTGATCCCGCTAACAATGCGTTTTTTTGGAACCCTAAACTGCTGGGAACGCTAGTATAGATCTGATCAGATCAGATATTGATCTGTTCAGATTCTATACCACTACGGGAGGTTTATGCTTTGCGCGTGGGTGTTAGCGGTACTGGCACTAACCTAGCGCTGCCTGGGGCGACGCAGACCCTGACCCTAAAACCTAATTGATATCACCCGCCGGGTGATCAGGGGGTTAAACCTTTATTGGGTAATAAATGGTGGGTGCCCTGATGCTATAAAAAGCAAACTAACCAGAGTCACCCGTAACACTTATACGGTGATCACTGGTGAAAGGGTTAACTAGGGGCAATCAGGGGGTTAAAACCTTTATTAGGTAGTATATGGGGGGTCCCTGGCGCTATATAAAAACCTGACGGGGAACCTAAATAACTAACTGGCTAAGCAGCGTCACCAGTGACACTTATACAGTGATCGCTGGTGAAAGGGTTAACTCTAGGGGCAATCAGGGGGTTAAAATCTTTATTAGGTAGTATATGGGGGTACCTAACGCTATAAAAATCTGGCGGTGAACATAAAAAATAACTAGCTACCTAGCGGCACCAGTGACACCAATGCAGCGATCAGAAAAACGATTGCTTAGTGATACTGGCAAAAGGGGGTGAAAGGGTTACCTGGGGGCAATCAGGGGGTTAAAACCTTTATTAGGTAGTATATGGGGGTCACGGAAGCTATATAAAAACCTGACGGGGATCCTAAATAACTAAATAACTAACTGGCTATCCAGCATCACCAGTGACACGTATACGGTGATCGCTGGTGAAAGGGTTAACTCTAGGGGCAATCAGGGGGTTAAAACCTTTATTGGGTAGTATATGGGGGTACCTAACGCTATAAAAATCTGGCGGTGAACATAAAAAATAACTAGCTACCTAGCGGCACCAGTGACACCAATGCAGCGATCAGAAAAACGATCGCTTAGTGACACTGGCAAAAGGGGGTGAAAGGGTTAACTAGGGGCAATCAGGGGGTTAAAACCTTTATTAGGTAGTATATGGGGGTCACGGACGCTATATAAAAACCTGACGGGGATCCTAAATAACTAAATAACTAACTGGCTATCCAGCGTCACCAGTGACACTTATACGGTGATCGCTGGTGAAAGGGTTAACTCTAGGGGCAATCAGGGGGTTAAAACCTTTATTGGGTAGTATATGGGGGTACCTAATGCTATAAAAACCTGGCGGTGAACCTAAAAAAATAACTAGCTACCTAGCGGCACCAGTGATACTAATGCAGCGATCAGAAAAACGATCGCTTAGTGACACTGGCAAAGGGGGGTGAAAGGGTTAACTCTAGGGGCAATCAGGGGGTTAAACCTTGATTGGGGGGGGGTAGGGGGCTACCCTGGACCTAACACTAACTGCCCTGACACTTTTTACTGTCACAACTGACACTAAATGCAGTGATCAGTAAATAAATGATCACTGCAATCAGTGACACTGTGACTGGGAGGGGGGCGATCGGGGGGGTGATGGGGGGGGGGATTTGTGTGCCTATGTGTACCTACATGTCAGTGTAGTGATTGGTGCACTTACTATGTGTTCTCCTCGCAGTCCAGTCAAAAAGACCGCCCCGAGGAGAGCAACATCACTTCCTCCCTGCCTGTGTTTACACTACACAGGCGGGGGAAGCTTCTCATTCGCCAGGAGCGTTTGAGAGGGGGTGGCCAGAAACCAACGGCCATCCCCTCATCCCGGATCGCTCCTGAAGCGAAACGGACCGCCGCAGCCAGCGGGAGGGGGTCCGATCGGACCCCCCACCTGCTGGAAGGTAAGCACGTACCGGTACGTGCTTGTGCCCGTCGGTGCCATTGTGCCGACGTATATCTACATGCGGCGGTCCTTAAGTGGTTAACTAGTCATGTTCCTCCCCCGGCCACCAGCTGAGCAGATGGAGCCCGGAGCCAACTCTAGGTAAAAGACTCTTGGTTATGGGCCCCAGTAGCCTCCCCAGCATCTGCGCTAGTATGGTTGCCATCTGTATGGTAATGACCCGGACAGTCCAGGTTTTGATGCTTGTGCCCAGGTTTCCGTCCTGTTATGCCCTGTACACACGGTCGGACATTCCGACCACAAAATCCGTCAGATTTTTTCTGACGGGTTTTGGCCGAACCTTGTCTTGCATACACACGGTTGGACAAAGATGTCGGAAAATCAGATCGTTCGGAACAAGGTGACGTTCATTGAGTACGACGGGACTACGTAGAGGCCAGTAGCCAATAGCTTTTCGTCTCGTCATTTATTCTGAGCATGCGTGGCACTTTGTCCGTCGGAAATTCTCTACACACAATCGGACAAAGTCCGATCGGATCACGTTGTCGGAAAATTTCATAGCCCAGCTCTAAAACTTTGTCGGTCGGATATTCTGGCGGAAACAGTCCGATGGAGCCAACACATGGTCGAATTATCCGAAAAAGTCCGATCGGATTTTGTTGTCAGAAAATTTTAGATCCAGCTCTCAAACTTTTTTCCCTTCAGAGAATTTTCAACGGAAAAAGTCCAAAAGAGCCCACACACGATCGGATTTTTCCGTAATCCAATCGGACCTTTTCCGTCTGAATTTCCAACTGTGTGTACAGGGCATAAGCCTGATCTACAACTTCAGCTAGTGTGCGGGTATTTAAAGGAAGCGTTTAAATACTGCATATTGTGGTGGTCATTGCTGAGCGGTGTCTTTTTGTGCCATGGCCAAGAAGCTAAACTAAAATTGGAATAAGGTTTCTAGCGCCTGCGTCCGTCTGAAGGATATTCACCCACCACGAGTGGCAGCCCCACACAAGACCAGTGTATGGCACTCCTGGTGATGTGGCCGATGTATGGTAATTATTTCCCGGCAAGCTTCACCATGGGAGAACGGCTGCAGAACGCTTGGATGTCTCTCTCTGCTCTCCTGCGACCTCCGCGCCATTAAGTTAAAGCATTCATGTGCCGGCTGGCCCGTCGCCAAACACAACAGCCAATTTATTAAACTCCCTTCCTTTCCCGCCTACCGACGCGATGCAAGAAGAGTGCCGGTCTAATTAACAAGCAGGATATGTTTTGCAGAGATTATCTGCTTGAAATTATTCAAGGGGTTCAATACGCATTTAAAGTTTATTTTAACTAACGTCTAGATTATATTAATATGATCGGCTAACTGTAACTAATAACGTGATATATTTATTGTATTGTACATTTTTTTGTGCTTGTTATCATGTTTCTGTTTATAGTGTGCAATGACATACACTCACTGGCCACTTTATTAGGTACACCTAATGCCGCGTACACACGAGCGGACTTTTCAACATCCAAAGTCCGAAGGACCGAGTCCGTCAGACTATCCGATCGTGTGTGGGCTGCAACGGACTTTTGATTCGCCAAAGTCTGACGGACTTTAGAAATGAAGCATGCTTCAAATTTTCCCGAAGGAACTCCGCCGGACCCGGTCCCCTTCGAAAACTCCGCTCGTGTGTGTGCTACTCCGACGGACTAAAACCGACGCTAGGGCAGCTATTGGCTACTGGCTATGAACTTCCTTATTCGAGTCAGGTCGTACGTCATCACGTTCGAATCCGTCGGAGTTTAGTGTGATCGTGTGTGGCCAAGTCCGTTTGGCCGAAAAGTCTGTCAGAACTCCGTCGGAACTCCGGCGGAACTCCGGCGGAACTCCTTTGGAAGTCTGTCGGACATAAGTCCTCTCGTGTGTACGGGGCATTACTAGTACCGGGTATGGACCCCCTTTTGCCCTCAGAACTGCCTTAAAGCGGAGGTCCACCCTAAAGTGGACCTTCCGCTCATCGGAACCCTTCCCCCCCTCCGGTGCCACAATCGGCACCTTTCAGGGGGGAGGGGGGTGCAGTTACCTGGATAATCCAGGTAACAGCACCCACTTCCGGGATAGCTGTCTGCGGAAAGGGGCGTAACTTACGCCCCTTTGCGCAACTACCCGCCCCTTCCAGCAAGTGCCCCGCTGCCTGCTGGGAAACACACAGCTCCCAGAGGCAGCGGGGACAGTCCTTATTGCGCCGCGCGATTCGCGCATGCGCAGTAGGGAACCGGGAAATGAAGCCGAAAGGCTCCACTTCCTGATTCCCATACCCAAGATGGCGGCGGCAGGACCCGAGAGACGACCGAGCGATCGGCTTCGGGTGCCGACATCGCGGGCACGCTGGACAGGTAAGTGTCACTATTTTAAAAGTCAGCAGCTGCAGTATTTGTAGCTGCTGGCTTTTAAAAAAAAAAAAAATCGCGGAGTCCCGGTGGACTCCCGCTTTAATTCTTTGTGGCATAGATTCAACAAGGTGCTGGAAACATTCCCCCAGAGATGTCGGTCCGTATTGACATGATAGTATCACACAGTTGCTGCACATCCATGGTGCGAATCTCCCGTTCCTCCACATCCCAAAGGTTGCTCTATGCTGTAACAACATATTCGACGACCCATTACAGTTTGCTACGAAAGTGACGTTCCGTCGCCGCCATCTTGCTTCACCCCACACTCGTCCACAGTAAGGATACACTTACCAAGGGGTAAAGCGGACATGATGTTACACCCACCGGAGTTTTGCATTTTAGACATATTTATAACATTAAAGTTAGTATATAGTGAAATACAGGACTTACAGCTCTGTCTGACTACTTAGATGTTGGATTTTAAAAGGGGCCCCCAGACCCCAAAGCACCTTGTCCCCATGTTGATGAGGACAAGGGCCTCTTCCCGACAACCCTGGCCGTTGGTCTGCGGGCGGGGGGGCTTATCGGAATCCGGGAGCCCCCCACCCCTAAATCCCCTTTTTTTTTCTATTCGGATGCTCGTTTTAAACTTCAGCAAATCGTCTTCACCATGTCTAGATACATAAATGCATTGAGTTGCTGCCATGCGATTGGCTGATTAGCAATTTGTGTTACCGAGCAATTGAACAGGTGTACGTAATAAAGGGGCCGGTGAGAGTTTGTACACGTATTACAAGATTAGTAGCACAGAAAGGCGTTTGGGCTTTTCTTTAGGAAGGATAATCAAATCTGCCGAGGTTCGATACGCTAAGGGCTCAGCAAATCTTGTTTGAAATTCAGTGATCCTGAACTAAGTGGCAAATCCAATTTTTTAAGACTAATAGAAAAACTGCCGTCAAAAAGTGCACTAGGCGCTGGGCACTGCCATGGGAAACATGTACCAATGAAGCCGGGACAAAGTCTTTTATTGCAGACAAAAAGGCAACAATAAAAATACATAAAACCTCTTAACCACTTCAGGATATGCAATTAGCGGACCTCCAGCTGTTGCAGAACTACAAGTCCCATGAGGCATAGCAAGACTCTGACAACCACAAGCATGACACCCAGAGGCAGAGGCATGATGGGACTTGTAGTTTTGCAACAGCTGGAGGTCCGCTAATTGCAGATCCCCGCCATAGGACATTCCAGTACATCCTCCGGTTAAAGCGGAGGTCCACCCTAAAGTGGACCTTCCGCTCATCGGAACCCTCCCCCCCTCCAGCGCCACAATTGGCACCTTTCAGGGGGGAGGGGGGTGCAGATACCTGTACAGTACAGGTATCTGCACCCACTTTCGGGATAGCTCTCTGCGGAAAGGGGCGTAAATTACGCCCCTTTCCGCAAGCGCCCCGCTGCCTGCTGGGAAACACACGGATCCCAGAGGCAGCGGGGACCGTCCTTATTGCGCAGCGCAACTCGCGCATGCGCAGTAGGGAACCGGGAAATGAAGCTGAAAGGCTCCATTTCCTGATTCCCATACCCAAGATGGCGGCGGCAGGACCCGAGAGACGATCTAGAGATCGGCTTCGGGTGCCGACATCGCGGGCGCGCTGGACGGGTAAGTGTTACTATTTTAAAAGTCAGCAGCTGCAGTATTTGTAGCTGCTGGCTTTAAAAAAAAAAAAAAAAAACGCGGAGTCCCGGCGGACTCCCGCTTTAAAGTGGTTATATCAGGATGATGGCCCGGTGCCAGAATTTTTATACAGTGATACTGTCTATAACACTATTTTATCACATCTACAGTTTAACCAAAAATAGAGATCCTAGCAACATAAAATAAAAAAAATAAAAAAAACAATAAAGCCCAGAAATAAATGAAAACCCCCAAAAACTACCCCTTTGAAACATACACATATTTTTTAGACAGAAGCACTGCAGGGAAAAAAAAATCTTGCTATGAATGAAACAGCTAAAAGTGACTGCTGACCTCCAACCAACCACAAAATAAAACTAAAGAGAAAAAGCCCCCCCCCCGCCCAAAAAAAAGGCAGCAAAAGGGTCTATTGCTCCGAAATTTAGCAATCACATTTAAAGTGATATTAAAGTCTTGTTTTCTTTTCTTTAAATAACAAACATGTTATACTTACCTGATGTGTACAGTGATTTTGCATAGAGCAGCCCGGATCCTCCTCTTCTTGGGTCCCTCGCCAGAAATCCTGGCCCCCTCCCTCCTGCCAAGAGCCCCACAGCAAGCAGCTTGCTCTGGGGGGGGGGGGGGTACCCAAGCAGGCACGCTCCGGAGCCGCAGCTCTGTGTACCTATTCACCCATGGAGCCGCGGCTTGAGCCCTGCCCCCTCTGTCAACGGCTCCTGCTGCTGCCAAAAAGCCATTCGGGAGTGCGAATCCCCAGAAAGGCAAGGCTCTCATGGACGTCGCTGGATCGAGATGGGACTCAGGTAAGTAACAAGGGGGGGGGGCTGCTGCACACAGAAGGTTTTTTTCTTAACCGCTTGCCGACCACCTCACACCAATATACGTTGGCAGAAGGGCTCGTACAGGCAGAATCACGTACCTGTATGTTGCCCTTTAAGTGCGCTGCCCACGGCAAGCTCTGTGAGTCGGGTCGTGGGTCCCGCGGACTCGATCGCCGCAGGGATACCTGCGATCGCCTCACGAGGAGGAAGAACAGGGAGATGCTAATGTAAACAAGCATTTGCCTAGTGACAGTGTCACTGATCTCTGCTCTCTGTGATCGGAGCAGAGATCAGTGACATGCCACACCCAGCCACACCCCCCCACAGTTAGAAACACGCCCCTAGGACACACTTAACCCCTTCAATGCCACCTAGTGGTTACCCCCTTCACTGCCAGTGTCATTTACACAGGAATCAGTGCATTTGTATAGCACGGATTGCTGTATAAATGACAATGGTCCCAAAAATGTGTCAAAGAAATGTCCGATGTGTCCGCCATAATGTCACAGTCATGATGAAAATTGCAGATCGCCGCCATTTAAAAAGAAAAAAAAAATATTAATAAAAATGCCATAAAACTATCCCCTATTTTGTAAACGCTATAACTTTTGCGCAAACCAATCAATAATTGCTTATTGCGACTCTGGGGTGTCAGGCCCCATTCACACCTGAGCGTTTTGCAGCTTGAAGCCTGAAACTACAAATCACTTGAGGGGGAAAAGAATCAATTATTCTCTATGGAGATGGTTCACATCTCCACTCCAAGTCGCCTGAAGCCCTACGCCTGAAGCTCAAACAAGTTATGGACCCTTTTTTGTTGCTCGAATTGAGCAGATTTGGAGCAGGAAGCAGATGACAAAATCTAAAAACATAGCAACAAATAATGAAACAGATGATAATTTCTCCTATTGGCTAATAAAAAAAAACGCCAAAGCTCAAAAACGCTGGAAAACGCGGTATGCAAACATGCAAATATGCGTGACAAAACGCCGGAAAAAAACGCTACACTCAGGTGTGAATAGGGCCTTAGTGTGGCTTGGGGGGTTTGGTAGGTGCGGGGTCGGCGGCAGGATCTGTGGTGCAAAGTTTTACTTGTATGGCTGTTTAACAACAATAATACTGTATATGTGAGGGTGCCGCTTGGGTATACATTTTGGTTGGGCTCTAGACCATTTTTTGCTTTGTATTTCCCATCCCCATTCTCACCTAGGTGAGAATGACATGTTCCTGTTGCCTTGGCCTTCTGGGATCCCAACTCACCTATCCCAGGAGGCCGCAGGAGTATTAACTGACTGTGGCTGGTGGGTAGAGTTGTGTACATCATCCGAGGCCAGCTGCTTGAACCCAGAAAAGACAGCCGGCTTCTGATGATTGAAGAGTACCAAGATGGCTGCATAGGACCTGGGCTGCTACACCTGATCAGCAGATTTCAGCTCTGTAAGCCCTTGTACACACGGTCGGACATTCCGATGGAAAATGTCCGATCGGACCATGTTGTCGAATAATCCGACCATGTGTGGGCTCCATCGGACTGTTTCCGTCTGAATATCCGACCGACAAAGTTTTAGAGCTGGGCTATAAAATTTTCCCACAACATGATCCGATCGGACTTTGTCCGATCGTTTGTAGAGAATTCCGATCGCATGCTCAGATCAAATTCCTAGACCAAAGCTATTGGCTACAAGCCTGAACGTAGTCCCGTCGTAACTAAAAAACGTCATCGCGTTCCGAACGATCGGATTTTCCGACAACTTTGTCCGACCGTGTGTACGCAACACCAGTTTCGGCCAAAATCCGACGGATTTGGTTGTCGGAATGTCAGACCGTGTGTACAAGGGCTTAGGCTTGATCTGCTGGGCAGGTGAGTTTTTGAATCAAAGACAGCCTAGGTAACAGGTAAGCAAGG
Source organism: Lithobates pipiens (assembly GCF_037356315.1). Classification (NCBI taxonomy): domain Eukaryota; kingdom Metazoa; phylum Chordata; class Amphibia; order Anura; family Ranidae; genus Lithobates; species Lithobates pipiens. The sequence continues at coordinate 5,975,199 of NW_027507696.1, forward strand.
GAGATTGAGGTTTGGAGTGACCACTCTACCACCCCCATCCATAGAAAGCACAGAGAAAAGAACAGATAGCCCTGGGACTTTTAATGAGGTGGGAGAGATTGGCACACGTTCACAAAAAAATTTAATATTTAACGTGTGCCAATCTCTCCCACCTTATTAAAGAGGAAGTAAACCCTGATGGGTTTACTTCCTCTTTGATTCCCTGCAAAGGTAAAGCATAATGGACTACTATGCATCGCATCGCATCGCATAGTAGCCCATTATGTGTCACTTACCTGACACAGGAGCCAGCGAAGTCACCGCTGCCCCCTGTAGTTCCGAGCGTCCATCTTCTTGGTGGGTCTCGCTGCTCCAGCGCTGTGATTCGCCGGAGCCACGATGACGTCACTCCCGCGCATGCGCACGGGAGCCGACACTCGCGGCATATCCGCATGCGCCGTAGACAGCGGTGGCTGTCTTCGGGTAAATATCTCCTAAACCGCATGTCTCCCGGAGTTATTTCTGGGTTTGCGGGCTCCGGCGCTGTGATTGACTCCCGGCACAAGCGAGACGTTTCTTCAATGCGCATGTGCCGATGACGGCAGCACATGCGGATGCAGCGAAAATCTCCTACACGGTGCAAGTTTAGGAGATATTGACGGTACCTACAGGTAAGTCTTATTATAGGCTTACCTGTAGGTAAAAGTGGTGTAACTGAGTTTCCAACCACTTTAACTGCAGCATTGAGGCTGGGTTCACACCGCTGCGGCTAGGAGAACCGGATGTGATTCGCACCGCACTGCAGTGCAAATCACATGCGATCTCTGTGCGATGCGAGTTCAGCCATACAGATAGTATGGCTGAATTCGCATCGCAACCGCCCCAAACTTGCACAGGACCCTTTTTTTGGTCCGCAGCAGAATCGGATCGCATGGGTGTTCACACCATGCGATCCGATTCCTGTCCGAGTTTGCAGATCGCACTGCGATATGCGAACTGATCTGGGGGTGTCATTAACGTTTCACTGACACTCCCAGCAGTTTGCATAGGGCAGTGTGAACTGCCGCCGGGAGGCATGCAATGCGGGAACCCGCTGCGGATTCGCGGCGTTCCCACATCGCTTCAGTGTGAACCCAGCCTAAAAGAGTTAATGCGTTCCCGCAGTCCGTCACAGCTGTCCTTTAGGAAAAAACTTTGATTTCAGTTAAGCAAACATTATTTTTGGACCTGAAGATGCCTGATTTATGACAACATGAAGTGGCAGAGAGTACGAACGTCCAATAAAAATGTTTTCCAGGAGAGGCACAGCATAGATATTGTCTAGACTGCCTGACAGCTACTGAGCGATACGGGTTTTGTATTCTTTATATTCTTGAATTTACATATATAATTGAAATATAAGTAAATAGTATATGCTATAATATAAAATTATTAAGGCAATAGCAATAATATAAGTTATTATTATTTATTATTATACAGGATTTATATAGCGCCAACAGTTTGCACAGCACTTTACAACGTTAGGGCAGACGCTACAGTTACAATACAATTCAATACAGGAGGAATCACAGACCCTGCTCATTAGAGTTTACAATCTAGGAGAGGCCACCTGTCCGGTTTTGACCTGGACATTCTGGGTCTGGACACATGTGCCAGGGTTTCAAGCCGCCTGAAACCCGGGCATATATAGCAATAGTTCAACTGTTCTGTGACCAGTGGACCCGGCCGCAAAATCTAGAGAGGCGCATCCCTATTCGGATGCCCGCCATCAATATTACACTGTCACGGCCTGTGTGCTCCGAGCCCAGCTCAGGGCTGGGCAGCGGGCGTCCTGTGATTGGCTGAATGGGTCACGTGTGGGTGGCGGACATGAGGGTCTGTGATTGGCCCGGTGGAGCTGGTCACATGTGGAGGTCCCTGCCCGGCATGCTCTGTGTGTCTCCTCACTGAGGTCTCTTTCCTATCTGCCCTCTCACCCCCCTCTGCTTGCCCGCCACTCTCTGTAAGCCTCCCCCCTCTGTCAGCTACTCCTCCTCTCTGTCGGCCATCCCTCCTCTCCGTCAGCCACCCCCCCGCCAGCTACCCCTCTTCTCTGTCAGCCACCCCCGTCAGCTACCCCTCCTCTCTGTCAGCCACCTACCTCTCTGTAAGCCCCTCCCACAGTTAGAACTCCTCTCTCTGTCAGCTACGCTCCCTCTCTGTCAGCACCCCTCCTCTGTCAGACACCCCCCCTCTCTGTCAGCACCCCCTCTCTGTCAGCTACGCCCCCTCTCTGTCAGCACCCCTTCTCTGTCAGACACCCCCCCTCTCTGTCAGCACCCCCCTCTCTGTCAGCCACCTCCCTCTCTGTCAGCACCCCCCTCTCTGTCAGGCCACCCCCTCTCTTTCAGCCACCCCCTTGCTGTCAGCTACCCCCCTGTCAGCCACTCCCCGTCAGCCCCCTCTTTGTCATCCCCTTTTTGTCAGACCACCCCCTCTTTGTCAGCCCCCCCTGTCAGCCACCCCCTCCTCTGTCAGCTACCCCCTCTGTCAGCTATCCCCCTCTGTCAGCTACCATCCTCTGTTAGCCCCCCCTTTAAGCCCACCCCCCTCTCAGCCACCCAATCCCTCTTTGTCAGCCCTCCTCTGTCATCCACCCCCTCTATGTCAGGCCACCCCCTTTCTGTCAGCCACCCCCCTCTCTGTCAGCCACCCCCTCTATGTCAGCCCACCCCCTCTCTGCCACACCCTCCCTGTCAGCCACCCCCCTCTATGTCAGGCCACCCCTCTCTGTCAGCGCCAGCCCTCTTACCTCCTTTTTCTCACCCCTCCCTCTCAGCCCCCTCCTCTCTCTCTCTCTCTCTCTCTCTCTCACTACCCTCTCTCACCTCTACTCTCTCACCCCACCCTCCATCTCACACCCCACCCCCCATCTCACACCCCCTCCCCCTCTCTCACCCCCCATCCCCCTCTCTCTCACCCCCTCTCTCCCCTGCCTCCTCCCCCTTTCTCTCACCCCCTTACCTTCTCCTCTCACCTCCCCCCACCTCTTTTCCCCCCATCAGGGTGTGGAGGCCCCAAAATTCCTAACAGCACCCCTTTGAGTGAGTGTACCAGTTTGGATGTGTCTTGATACTTTGATTATATTAATTTACAGTGCCTTGCAAAAGTATTCACCCCCCTCGGGTTTTTGCCTATTTTGTTACATTACAGCCTTTAGTTCAAAAAAGCAAAATGGCACATTTTGAGTTTGCAAAAAGGTATGTTGGATATTAGCACAACACATTTTGGAATGGATTTACACCTCTATAATATACAGTATTATATGTGTATGCTGATTGCACTGTATATGTTTAAATAACATTGGAGTGTATTAATACTTGGATTATCCTTTGCGGTTTCCACCATCCATTCCAAAATGTGCTAATATCCAATTTCCTTTTCAGTTAGGGTTTTCAGGAATGGTCTAAAAGCAAACAGAGTAGGAGATAATCAGATAGATTGGGGTAGGGAGTTCCATATGATGGGAGAGGCTCAGGAAAAAAACAGTTTTTAACATGTTTTCGAAAAAACAATATTTTACTTGCCCTTAAACAAACTATAGTCACTTGTGAAACATTTAAAGTCTCACAGACTGTAACTTGTTTAATATTCGGTCTTGTAACTTTGTCAAAAGGTGCAAAGTGGCAGCAGGGGCTGATCTGTGTTAAAAGATTTGCAAGCCCAGCCTCAAACAGAACAGACGCCAGGATTTACACGCTTGTGTCATCTCTGAGCCAATATCTCAGTTGAGAAAATAGATGCTAACCCTGGATAAAGCCTGAACAAAAATTGAATTGTTCAACTGAAGAAAAAAGCAGAAAGGGGCTGGAGGGTAAACAACCCCCCGGGACTTTTAAACCGGTACCAAGTGTAGAGGCAAGATCATCACATGCCAAAAATAAAATCAATAGAATTTTATTAAGAATACAAATACAATAAACATTTCCTAAAAGAATGATTATGGATGTATGTAACAACTACTAAAGTACAAAAAATGGTACAGAATCACAGATCACCATACATGTTACCAAACTTGTACATAAGTATGCTGCATTTTTCTCTACATGTTTCGCTCTCTTGAGCTTCTTCAGGATGTTGCAGCGTATATACAGTTACAAAAGACTGAAAAATAAAGTAATAAATAAAATTACCAAATACATAATTTTTTCATATGTATTTGGTAATTTTATTTATTACTTTATTTTTCAGTCTTTTGTAACTGTATATACGCTGCGATTCAGACGGAATGTGTCCAATCGGAGCGTTTTGTCGGATATTCCGACTGTGTGTGGTCTCCATCGGACTGTTTCCGTCTGAATATCCGATGGACCAACTTTTCCAACTTGCCGGTAAAATTTTCCGGCAAAATGCTCTGATCGGACATACTCCGATCATGTGTAGCCTACTCCGACGGACAAAGTGCCACGCATGCTCAGATCAAATTCCTAGACCAAAGCTATTGGCTACTAGCCTGAACGTAGTCCCGTCGTAACTAAATAACGTCATCACGTTATGTACAATCGGATTTTCCGACAACTTAGTCCGACCGTGTGTATGCAACATCACTTGCGGACCTCTTCCGGAATTAATCCGTCGGAATTACTCCGACGGCTTTGGTTGTCGAAATCTCCGACCATGTGTACAAGGGCTAAGAGGTATGGGCGGAAGTGACGTTTTGACGTCGCTTCCACCCTCCTATGGTATAGAGACAAGTGGGGGGCCATCTTAGCCTCACTCGTCTCTATACCCAGCTAGGAAGAGGACCCGATCGCCTCCACCGCTACCGACGGCTCCGGAAAGCGCGGGAGGGCGGCGGGAGGGGGGGTGGCACCTCTCCTGCCGCCAATAGTGGTGATCTCGCGGTGAACCCGCCATGGAGACCACCGTTATTATACAGATGACCGGCGCCTGAAGAGATGGCTATCTCGGTTGTGGCAGCAGCTGCTGCCGTTACTGAGATATCCCTCTTCAAAAAACGGACGTACATCGGCGTGCGCTGGTTGTTAAGCGGTTAAATGGCTCTGATGACAAAACTACTGCGCATGAGCATTAGGGTGCCCACGTGTCCTGGATTGCCCGGGATTGTCCCGCAATTGGCATTTGTGTCCCGTGTCCCGGGCACCTTCATTCCGGGACAATACAGTGTCCCGGAATGAAATGAGGACACATAGTCCCCCTAATAGAAGATTGCTAATCTGGTTACTAGGGCCACCCCGCCTGGTGTCTAGAAACCAGTGATGTCACATTCGCTCAGAGCAAGGCCGAAAGGGAGCAAGACCTTTACCCAGTGCTGACCTTAAAAGGTGAGCAAATGGAACCTGATTGGAGCAGGCCAGAGGGGCACTGGGGCTGGGGACAGTACAGTAATAAATGAGGCTGACAAAGTGGAGCCCTGCCCTGGGGGGCAATATAAAATGAGGCTGACAAGTGGGGGGGGGGCAATAAAAAAAATGAGGCTGACAAGTGGGGGGGGGGGGGCAGTAAAAAAAATGAGGCTGACAAGTGGGGGAAATAAAATGAGGCTGACAAGTGAGGGCAATAAAATGAGGCTGACAAGTGGGGGGGGGGGGGGCAGTAAAAAAAATGAGGCTGACAAGTGGGGGCAATAAAATGAGGCTGACAAGTGGGGGCAATGAAAAATGAAGCAGACAAATGAGGGCGATAAAGTGAGGCTGACAAGTGGGGGCAATACAAAATATATATGTAGAGAATGTATACCACCTGTCTAAACTGGTGACCACTGTTTGCTTTTGTTTTTCCAAAAATTGTCAAAAAAACCATATAAAAAATCTGCTTTTTTTTTGGCTGGCACGAGGGCGTGCGCGCTGGGGGGGGGGGGGTGTCCCTGAATGGCAGTTTCAAAATGTGGTCACCCTAATGAGCATGGGAGTTACTTTGTCCTGGCGCAAATATGTGCCGAAACTGAACACTGTGCTGTGCATGTGCAGCTCAGGGTACACCCAGAAAAAAAAACATTCTGAAAGGTAAGACGAAGCATTTATGAAAAAAGGAGACATACACAGTCTACAGTATTCTTTTGTTTTAAAAAATCCTATCTGTTTTTTTTTTTTAATACAGTGATTTACTTTTGTACTAGGCCTAATCATCAAACATTTTGGGGAAATTTGACTTGTCGCTGTGCATGCGTGTGATAACCCGTCATTTTTCATTATATGGAATTGCCATCATTCCGCGCACACCAGCTGACAGATCAGATCAGACTCGGCTCCTGTGCTGGCTGCTCAGATGACAGAAAAGCAGCGACTTCCTCCTTATATTCTGCTGACCTTCTGCTGTGCAGGTCAGGAAGTGCAGCTTTTAGGAAGGGATCAGTGTGGGGATTTTCGCTTGTGTGTCCACACAGACAGACACCTTACACAAGCACGGGGCGTTTCCTCCACAGAATGGGGCAATACTTGTGACAAAATGTCCCGCAAGATGAAATCCTCAACAATTAAAGAGCTACTCAATAGCAACCAATCAAAGAGCAGACAGAATATTTATCAGAGGATTGATTGTTGGTTGCTTAAAGTGTAACTCCACTTTTGTTGAGGAAAAAAAGCATCCCCCTCTGGGTGATCTATGCACATTGCAAGAATTTTAACAAACTTTTGTCGCAGATTCCTACCTTTTGCTATTCTAAAGAAATAGCTGTATGTTTGCCTGTGTCTGTGGAAAGTGAATCTATAATTATATATAGTGATTTTATAATTATAATTTGGAATATAATAATCATCAATCAGCTGCTGCACTTGCAGGGCTCTAATGAGGAAAGTGGCAGGGTTTGCATCGCTTTAATCGTGATTTCCCTTTGGGAGTATCACACCAAAAATTTAATGTTTGTTGCCTGGGATGCCCAAAATCTGGCTTGTATCTTAGTGCAAACTTCTGGGAAAATCAGTGAGCCAATCCCAGAAGAAGGAAATTACATTTCTGGGGGGTGTTCTCTATCCCGCAGACCACTAACATGAATTTTACATGCCTTATACACACAATGGTCTAGCTCCCTGTCCCCCCCCACCCCCGCCTCAGCATCACACTGCGGCCTTATGCCGCGTACACACGATCGAATTGTCTGGCGGAATTGGTCCGGCAAACAATCTGACAAACAATCCGCCGGACTTTATAACGAATGGACTTGGCCACACACGGACGCTCTGAAAGTCTGGGGATTTCTAACGCGATGACGTACAGCACGTACGACGGGACTAGAAAAAGGAAGTTCAATAGCCAGTAGCCAATAGCTTCCTTCTCGTACGTGCTTCATAGCATGCGTCATTCTTAGTCCGCCGGACTAGCACACTGATGAACGGATTGTCCGCTGAAAGCCAAGTCCGGCGGACAAATTTTGAGTCAAAAGTACTTTCTAAGTCCGCCAGACTTTACGATAAAAAAGTCCGCTGGAGCCCACACACGATCGAATTGTCCGGCGTACTGTGGTCCGCCGGACAATTTGATCGTGTGTACGCGGCATTACACAGACCCATCATTGGATCTCACCTCCTTATCTAACCATGTACTCGAGCTCCGTGCTCCCTCCCACAGGCTGTGATCAGCACTGCCATTGGAAGTCCCCTCTTTCACCTCCCGATCTCTGCACTACTACCGGCGCCTCCCTCTGAGTTTACAGGAGCCAGAACTACAGAGGAGGCATCAGCTATCAATGTGTGCTGACAGTACTGAGTGTCAACAAAACTGGAAACAACATTGGGTGGTATACATGCACCACAATGTTGATTTACAGCACAACCCCTGGGGACCACAAAAATGTTCTTGTGGACCATCAGTGGTCGACGAATCCACTGGTTGACGACCGCTGCTCTACACCATCTGTGTACAGAACACCTCCATGTAGGCATACTGAATTACATTTTACAGAAAATTACAGAGCTGCAGTGTCAGGTCACCTTGAGGCCAGGTGACAGATGCACACCATAGGGATCAGGAATGTACCGCAAGGTTGTGGACCCTACGGCTGACTGCTGCGGACGGGAGTCAAGGTGATAAGGAAGGCAGGGCCGCCGGAACACCAAGATGGATCCCACCGGGGTTAGAGCTTAAGATTCCCTGGGGTGCGGAGTCTAAGCCCTTGTACACACGGTCGGAGATTCCGACAACCAAATCCGTCGGAGTAATTCCGACGGTTTAATTCCGGAAGAGGTCTGGAAGTGGTGTTGCATACACACGGTCGGACTAAGTTGTCGGAAAATCCGATTGTACATAACGTGATGAAGTTATTTCGTTACGACGGGACTGTGTTCAGGCTAGTAGCCAATAGCTTTGGCCTAGGAATTTGATCTGAGCATGTGTGGCACTTTGTCCGTCGGAGTAGGCTACACATGATCGGAGTATGTCCGATAGGAGCATTTTGTCGGAAAATTTTACTGGCAAGTTGGAAAAGTTGGTCTGTCGGATATTCCAATGCAGACCACACACAGTCGGAATATCCGACAAAACGGTCCGATAGGAAACATTCCGACGGAATCCCAGACCGTGTGTACAAGGGCTAAGAGCCAGCAGGTGTTCACCAGAGCCTCTAGTGGTGAGGATGGACTGGGCTGCAACTGGCTCCAGGTTGCGACCCCCAGGGTCCCCCAGCTCACACCCACAGTAGGCAACAGGTGGATGGAGATAGTGAGGGATAAAGCCATGGTCGGGGCCACAAGCAGACAGGGATAGTCAGGGACACGCCAAAAGGTCAGTATCACAGGCAAACAGGGATAGTTGGGGACATGCCAAAGTCGGTAACAGAACAACAGAAGAGCACACGGCAGGTAACAGGAAGCCAAACACACAAAGGTTGATCAGCAGGGTTGGCCTGCAGTGCACAGGTTAATATAGAGTTCTCTGATAGGAGCTAGGGTGGAGCCATGCCAGAGGATGGATTACAAAAGCAGTCAGGTGAGGGTCGGCTGGTCTCTAGAGATGAACACATGGAGACAGGTAAGCAGACAAACTCTATTGCATAACCTTGAAATGCAGATTGAAAAAGAAAGGTAATTTTTAATATCATTTGAAGGCTTGTGGATTTAGATTGCTCTTCGAGAATGGTAGATGCCCTCATGAGAGCATGGAAGAGCAACATGAACAATATCTTCAACAAAGTCCGGCAAAATTCCAAGAATATGATACATCAGAAGTTTTCTCCAGGGAAGCGAGAGTTTTTCTGCTCCCGATGCTGGATTCTATTCCAAAAGTGGCCTCAAGATTCCATTCCAAGTCAAGAAATTGTGTTGCCTACTTTTATTTTGGAAGATGGAAAAAAAGTTAGCCCTTTGGATATTGGGGAGACACTGAAGATGTATATCCATGCTACCCCAACTTTCAGGGTATCAGATTGCCTCTTTATGATTCCTAGAGGTTCACGCAAGGGGGCTAGAGCTTTGAGCAGGGTGATTGCTTCTTGGATTGTGAAAGAGATTTCCCTCTCATATAAGGATAGGGGTTTGGCCCTTTTGGAAGGAATAACGGGACACTCCACAAGAAGCATCTCAAACTCCTGGGCAGCTGCCTGTAGCGACTCAATGAAGTCAATATGCAAGGCGGCATCGTGGTCATCCATACAAACCTTTATTTCTCATTATCCATCATTACTGACAATTGTTCATTTTGGGAAAACGGTTATCTCGTTAGCTGGAGGCCATGATAAACCCTATTTTGTTACCCGAATTATCCCACTCTGATTAGCTAGTTAGTTCCCAGTGGTAGGCTGACATGGAGCTGTCAGGAAAACGGAAAATTGAATATCAAATACTTACAATTTTTCCTTTCCTGACAAGCTCCATGTCAGCACAGACTCCCACCCAGGTACAGAGATCGAGTTATGGAATTCCGGCCTGAAGGAGGGTGTCACATTTATGAGTTAGGTCCTGCAGGTAGGGGGATGGGCGGAGCATACCCAGTGGTAGGCTGACATGGAGCACGTCAGGAAAAGAAAAATTGCGGTAAGTATTTAATGTTCAATTTTCCATTTTCTGGACTTGTATCTGGCAGATAAAAAAACGCAGGCCCTATTTCACCAGACCCAATGCTAGCTCTTCTCAATCTAAAACCGGATTCTCTCACACAGAACCAATTCAAACTATTCCTCACGTTTCTGATAGCCGCAAAACAGACAGTAGCCAATGCATGGAAAACATCTGTTGTGAATATTTCAGAAACCAAAACTAGAATGAACCAATCTTTCATACATGCCAAAATGGACGCTTTAGATAAGAATCGTCTGTCAAAATTCAATAACATATGGAGACCATGGATTAGATACTATATGTCAGATAATTTTGATAATCGAATGCTCTTGTCATGGTAATTTATATATATATATATATATATATATATATATTTTTTTTTTTTTAATTTTTTTTTTTTTTTCTCTCTCTCTCTTTCTGGTACGATATTTAGCTATATAAACTATAATTTATCCCTGGAGTTAAATAATTATCTCTCCCCTCCTTTCTGTCCCCATTTCCTTTTACCATTTTCTCTTCCATACTTCTTCAAAAAACCTTTAATTATACTACAGTATTTGTTATCTATATAGAAGTATACCTAAGGTCAGGATTTCGTTTTGCTCAAATATGTAAAACTGATATATTTCTGTCTTTTCTAGTTTATTGAGCTCCTGACATTTCAGATATAAACAACTTTATACTCTAGTCTTCTCTAGCTTATATAATAACCACACCTTATTTTTGGAGTGTTTATTATTCCTCCTTGGTATTTTACCAGTCGATCTCACCATCTGCTGCGCATGCTTCGCAGACTCATCCCTTTTATCCCAAAGAATGACAAAGCAGTGGTAGTTGGAACAATCATTAATTCACGACTGGACTACGCAAACTCGCTTTACATAGGATTACCACAATATCAACTTGCGCGATTACAACTGATCCAAAACACGGCGGCAAGGCTGATAACAGGAAAAAAAACCCCGGGAATCCATCTCTCCTTCGCTGAGGAGCTTACATTGGCTAACCGTAAAAAATCGGATCACGTTCAAGACCCTCTGCCTCACCCACAAATGCGTGCATAGAGAAGCTCCGCAATACCTAATGGAGAAAATAAATCATTACACACCAAACCGCAGTCTTCGATCAGCCAACAAAAACCTCCTCCTCGTGCCCAAAGCCCGGTATAAATCCAAGGGGGATCGGAGATTCGCTGTCCAAGGGCCTCGGCTATGGAATGCTCTACCAATCAACATCCGCCTGGAAGAAAATCACCTGGCTTTTAGGAAAAAACTCAAGACCTTCCTCTTTTAGCAGATGATCAAAGATCGCCACAGCGCCTAGAGGCGATTCAGTTCGCATTGTGCGCTATATAAGTATTTCATTCATTCATTCATTCATTCATTCCTTTTTACTTAGATATCTGTAGTTATAATTTGCATTCATCTCCATAGGTTGTAAATGATGGAGCAACCCTCTCTTGTTTTAGTGTGTTTATTTTTATTTATAATTTAATGTTATATTTTAATATTTTTGTTTTGTCAGATATTCTGTATTTGTTGTTATTTATTATTTCTAAAACAAATAAATCTTTTGAACGAGGAAAAAAAAACGCAGGCCCTACAAAAGGTTTCACATAACCCATTGTTCTTTTCGGTTGCTGCCATTTTACATACAGACAGCACACTGCACCGTTCTTTACCATGAATGCCAATGTGAATTTTACTGAGATGCCCAAGCCTGCACACATGATGGCTCTGCTATAAAATTTTCTTGGAATAAGTTTCTTTGTCCAGAATGCAGAAAACAGGATTTCCCAGAACTCCAAGCACTCAGGAATTGTGCTGTCAGACCTTTCACACTGTTGTGTCCAGGCTCATCGGCACAGGATACAAAAACACCACTGAAAATTCCTTTCTTTCGGCTGGTTGTCAGACGGCTGGGCAGAGGTCAGGCTGGGGCTTTCCACCCTGTGGTCGGAGTGCTGCCTGTGCGTCACAACGCAGGTGTGGATCTGTATCACGTGACCACCAGTGTTTATATGAACTCCGATACTGAGACATGCTGCTAGCCTGGGTGATGATTTATTTACTTATATAGCTTAGCTTATTATAAAATAAAATTTGTTGGTTTTGGATAAAGTGGGGAATGGTTGGATTTTTTCTTACTATCTGAGTGTCCCATTGGAAAGATTTCCCTTTGCTTCGTATTGGAGGCACAACAGGAACGAGAGAAAATCTCTCCAAAGTGAGGAGAAATCGCGCCTTAGAAACCTGTTCCCATTTATTCCTGTTTCAGTGACAATCGTACCATTTTGGATTTTCAATCACCTTCTTTCCCAGTCACAGTGGCCACCAAGGTAAAACTACAATATAAAAGTTATGGCGTTGGATATGCTTCAAGACAGGACTCCACACCATACTACTTGGGATGGTTTATGCTGAAAGGGCGCTTGTTAAGATACATAGTTAGTAAGGTTGAATAAAGACACCAGTCCAACCCCCCAAGTGAGTGTCTACAACTGTCACCATCCCTGTACTTTGCACACCCACATCAGTCCCCACCCTCAAGGAGCCCACAATCCAAGGTCCCCACTCATACACTAGGGCCAATCTTGGACAGAAGACAATTAACCTACCTGCATGTCTTTGGAGTGTGGGAGGAAACCTACACAGGCACAGGGAGAACATACAAACTCCAGGCAGGTAGTGTTGTGGTTGGGATTTGAACCAGCGACCCTTCTTACTGCTAGGTGAGAGTGCTAACCACCGTGCCACCCATACAAGTAACAAACTCTTGTGTGTGCTGCTGTACCCTGCGATGTGCTGTTACAAATACGTTGCAGTGCTTGTTTTTATTTGTAAATTTTTTTTTTAAGCACTTTAATTCCATGGGTAGCCCTGCTATAAGGGGAGGGGGGGGGGGGGGTCATATGAAGTTGCCCTCTCCACACAGGCCATGGCACTAACCTGCAGGTAACCAAATGAGCCAGAAACTTCACTAAAGGAAGAGTGGACTAAGAATATATAACTGGCAGTGCCTCCACCTAAAACAGGGCTCCAATGTAGAGACAACCCCTTTCTAGGGCAATAATCAGTAACTCACTCAATATAACTGACAGCAGGCTATCAATGCTGCTCGGCCGGTACCTATCTAAATGGCTGTCGGAAGCCTAGCCTGTTGCTACCCTGAGCTGTTTACCTTTCCATAGGCTAATACTAGCTAGGTACCACACTCACAAATACTGCAGCTGCTGACTTTTAATAATCGGACACTTACCTGTCCCAGGGTCCAGCGATGCGGGGGGAACGAAGCCGCCCCCCCCCCTCGTTCCCTGCCTCACTCACGGCGCCAGCATTTTTACTATGGGCACCCAGCTGTGGCTTCACAGCCGGGCACCCGCTGCGCATGCACGAGCGGTGCCGGCGCCGTGATACGTCGCACAGTCATCTGGGACATGTGACAGGTCCCAGATGACTGTGCGGCACGAGGGGAAGTGATGCCACCAGCCCGGGCATTGAAAAAGGCAGACTACGAGGGACCCCCTAGCAACAGGCATTTAGAGGTGAGTCAATTTTTTTTCCAATAATTTTTTGTTTATTTTTTTATGAATTTTAAGCTATTTTTTTTTTTTTTGGTGGCAACACCACTTTAAGCAGGGCAAGCACAGACAATAAAGTATTCTCATTGTTTTGGTATTCGGTAATTGGGTAATCGGTAATCCAGTCTGCTCAGCGAGGGATCCATGAACAGATCCCCTGCTGAATCTTAATAAAAAAAAGGACAAAAGTCACTTTTGTGACATCCGTGTCTGTCCAGTGCTTATCTCAATTTGAAAACCGTATCGCCCTGAACTTATATTTGATCTATGGACATCCTGATGTAAGCAGACCTGCATTTGTTTACATAAGACTACCTCCGAATCATCATGTTTGGGTGGGGAAAAACATAAAAGGATGAAGGTCATTTTATTTTCTGCTGATCAATGTGTGTGATAGTGCTGGACTAATATATTGATGTACTGGTCTACTACGTTACATACATGAAATACTTATATTGCGTTTCACCATTTTTGTGTACAATAGTCCTGAGGAAGGTACAGGCATTTCACCCAAAATGCGTTGGGTTCTCCTGATGCTCTTATTCAATAAACATTATAATCAGACCTCATGCATTTTTATACTGGGTGCTTCTTAATATGCACCCTAGAATTGGATAGATGAAGCACATCCATTTATATCTGCCTGCCCATGTACCTACATAGATCTTCTCATCAAGTCTGCCTGTGTAAAATATAACCTGCATTTTGGCAGCCCCTTTCTAGCTGTGGAAACTAAGATGCTAATATGTTTTGTTGAGAGAGATTTTTGTTTGGTTTCCACTAAATCTTTTTTATTGTAGGCAATAATCATTTGAATTGATACATTTTGCATTACATTTTTTTTCCTATTGCTGCTGTATGGCCGGTCTTCACATTGCCCTGCCTGCAATACTTCTCTCATGACCTTGTGTCAGCACACTGCAGATGGAAGCCAGCCAGACAGTGGCGGCTGGTGCACCAAATGTTTGGGGGGGGGCGCAAACAAACTGAAAAATTCAGAAAAAACCCCCATTAATCGCAGCCACTGTGCCATCAAACGCAGCCACTGTGCCCATCAATTGCCATCGCTGTGCCATCAAACACAGCCACTGTGCCCATCAGTTGCCATCACTGTGCCATCAAACACAGCCACTGTGCCCATCAATGGCCACCACTATGCCATCAAATGCAGCCACTGTGCCATCAAACGCAGCCACTGTGCCATCAAAACGCAGCCACTGTGCCCATCAGTTGCCGCCACTGTGCCATCAAACGCAGCCACTGTGCCCATCAATTGCCGCCACTGTGCCATCAAATGCAACCACTGTGCCTATCAATTGCCGCCACTGTATCATCAAATGCCCCCACTGTATCATCAAACACAGCCATTGTGCCATCAAACGCAGTCATGGTGCCCATCAAACGCAGCCACTGTGCCCATCAAACGCAGCCACTGTGCCCATAAAATGCAGCCACTGTGCCCATCAAACACAGTCACTGTGCCCATCAAGTGCCGCCACTGTGCCATCAAAAGCAACCACTGTGCCCATCAATTGCCGCCACTGTATCATCAAATGACGCCACTGTACCATCAAAAACAGCCATTGTGCCCATCAAACGCAGCCACTGTGACCATAAAACGCAGCCACTGTGCCCATCAAATGCAGCCACTGTGCCCCATCAAATGCTGCTACTGTGCCCCATCAAATGCTGCTACTGTGCCCCATCAAATGCTTCTACTGTGCCCCATCAAATGCTCCCACTGTGCCATATGAAATGCTCCCACTGTGCCCCATCAAATGCTGCTACTGTGCCCCATCAAATGCTCCCACTGTGCCCCATCAAATGCTCCCACTGTGCCATATCAAATGCTGCCAGTGTGCCCCCTGCCCACCGCCTGCACTTACCCTGTCTCGGTAGGACAGCTCCTCGATGTCTTCTCCCGTTCTCTCTTCCCATCCTCTGCTATTATTGGATCCCTGACAGGCGTCTAATCACAGCACCTGTCATTTCAGCCAACCAGGTGATGGGTAACAGAATATTCATTCACTTTTCTAACACAGCTAAGTGACCTGTGAGCACCCAGCATGGCGCTCGCAGGTCACCTTTTTTGACGCCTATTAGAGCCTATGACATTAATCAGGCGCTTCAAAAACACCCCCCGGCCGCTGTAATTCAGTTGCCCTGGCGCCTTGAATAGGGTGTGGCAGAGGCGGCCATGGATAGATTCATGCAATGCATGAATCTATATATTGGTGCTAGAGGGGGTGGCAGGAGAGAGGGAGCGGCGCCCATGCGCCCTTATGGACCCACCGCCACTTCAGCCAGATCCAGATGTCTGTCATTGCAAACTGATATACTGAGAACTGCTTTAGTCCACACACTTTCTGAGCTGCAGCAGAATGACAGGTACACGTTAGTAGTGATATGTTCCATGTAGCTACTAATCAGCTGAAGTTTTTCTTCATTCCAGAATGCTTTAAGCAGGTCACTCTAAGGTCTTGAGAACTGCAATAATACCCCTCTAGACATGTGACTTTAATTATGAACAGACCTGCAATTTACAGTGGCCAAGAACATTGCTTCTAGGGGTACAGAGGACCAAGGGGCATCTAGTGAAAATTGCACCTATGGCAAGCACTGAAACTGCGCCCCGGTTAAAACATTTGAAACCCATCTTTCAGATAACCGTAACAAAAAAACAGCTAACAAAACTACAAGTCAAGCTCTTTAATCTTCCAATTAACAAATTATGGATTGGCACTACATAAAAATTACAACTGCACCTTCCTTGCTTTCACTGATGCAAACTGGTCTATAATGTGCTCAAAGTCAGTTCACCCATAAATGCCGCCTTACCGGCACCCAAAAATGCAGTAACATCAGCACCCATAAATGCTACGCAAGCCAATCTGACGCTGTACAGAGGTAGAGAGGGAGTAGGACCACCAGCAGCCGGACGCCTTAGGCGGCTGCCTAGTTTTGTTAGTGCTAGCACCGGCCCTGTCTGCTTGGCACACACGCACAATCGCACATGGTGATGACTTAAAGCGGAGTTCCACCCATATATAAGTCAGCAGCTACAAAAAGTGTAGCTGCTGACTTTTATTAATTGGACACTCACCTGTCCCACTGTCCAGCAATGTGGGCGAACGAAGCCCCGCTCCCTTCTCTTTGCCCTCCTTCTCTCACGCACAATCGCACATGGTGACTTTAAAGCGGAGTTCCACCCAAAAATGGAACTTACACTTTAAGTGAAGGTGACCCCCTGACATGCCACATTTGGCATGTCATTTTTTTTTGGGGGGGTGGAGCGAATACCCTCTTTCCAGCTTTCACTTCCTCTCGGGGGGGGGGGCACTGCGGCGCCAGAAGGAAAAACACCTCTTCCCCTTCCCTCTTGGCAATCATCTGGGACACATCACAGGTCCCAGATGATAGCCTGGCCAGTCATGCGCATGCGCAGTGTGTGCCCGGCTGTGTGCCCTGCTCCCGGGGGGTACTGTGGTGCCTAAAGGAAAAACACCTCTCCCCCTTCCCTCTTGGCAATCATCTGGGACACATCACAGGTCCCAGATGATAGCCCGGCCAGTCATGCGCAGTGCGTGCCCGGCTCCCGGGGGGCACTGCGGCGCCTAAAGGAAAAACACCTCTCCCCCTTCCCTCTTGGCAATCATCTGGGACACATCACAGGTCCCAGATGATAGCCCGGCCAGTCATGCGCAGTGCGTGCCCGGCTCCCGGGGGGCACTGCGGCGCCTAAAGGAAAAACACCTCTCCCCCTTCCCTCTTGGCAATCATCTGGGACTTATCACAGGTCCCAGATAATAGCCCGGCCAGTCATACGCATGTGCAGTGCATGCCCGGCTGTGAAGCCACAGCCAAGCGCCACAGTGACAATGCCCGCGCCGCAAAGAGAAGGGGGAGAGGAGCGGGGCTTCGTTCACCCACATTACTGGACCATGGGACGGGTGAGTGTCCACATAAAAATCAGCAGCTACACTTTTGTAGCTGCTGACTTTTATATGGGTGGAACTCCGCTTCAAGTCATCATCGTATGCGATTGTGCGCGTGTGCTTGGCACACAGGCACAATCGCACATGGTGACTTTAAAGCGGAGTTCCATCCAAAAATGGAACGTCCACTTTAAGTGAAGATGACCCCCCTGACATGCCACATTTGGCAGTCATTTTTTTTTGGGGGGGGGGGGGGGGGGGAGCGGATAGCCTCTTTCCAGCTTTCACTTCCTCCCGGGGGGGGCACTGCGGCGTCGGAAGGAAAAACACCTCTCCCCCTTCCCTCTTGGCAATCATCTGGGGACATGTCACAGGTCCCAGATGATAGCTCGGCCAGTCATGCGCATGCACAGTGCGTGCCCGGCTGTGAAGCCACAGCCAAGCGCCACAGTGACAATGCCCGTGCGGCAAAGAGAAGGGGGAGAGGAGCGGGGCTTCGTTCGCCCACATTGCTGGACCATGGGACGGGTGAGTGTCCAATTAATAAAAGTTAGCAGCTACACTTTTTGCAGCTGCTGACTTTTATATGGGTGGAACAGCAGTCAATCAAATATAGTGCTCAATATGGATTAAATAAATATGCTTAGCCATAGATATCATTATTAAAGTGGAACAAAGTGATTTGTGCAACAGCAGGTACTACTTGCACAAATCACTTTATTACACTTTATTTATGATATCTATGACTAAGCATATTTATTGAATCCATATTGTTTGAGCACTATATTTGATTGGCTGCTTGCTTCACTTCTGGCACTGGTACACATGCACGTGATGATCAAGATCGTGATGAATTAAAGTGGAGGGCCACCCTGAAAAACAAAAGTACATTAAAATTTAGCAAAAAATCTGAAAGAAAAAAAATGAAAATTTTTTTTTTTTTAAACTTACCAGAAATGCCTGTTGCTAGGCATATCGTCCTAATCTGCCTCTTCCTACTCCGCGGTGATGTTCAGTCTTCTCTCCTCCGTGCGGCGTCTTCTGGGGAATGGGGCGCTGTGTGTTCCGGGAACTGTGTGTCCCAGAACACAGCGCGCCCCATTCACAAAGCACTGTGTGACTCGCGAATGCGCAGTAGGAAACGGGCAGTGAAGCCGCAAGGCTCCACTGCCTGTTTCCCTTAGTTGGAATGGAATTCCAATGGAATTGGAATTAAAGTTCATGTGAATGTAAAGGCAGGCGTCCCAATACTTACACACACACACACACTCTTATAAATAAATGTAAACACATTTTAAAGTGGTGTTTTAGCCGTAATATTTTTTTTTTAAAAGTCAGCAGCTAAAACAAAAGTAGCTGCTAACTTTTAATAAGGAGACTTACCTTTCCAGGGCGCCCACGATGTCGGCCGCTGAGGCTGACATGTCCCTCGGCTCTCGGGTCCCAGCGCTGCCATCCTCACTAAGGGAAATTGGCAGTGGAGCCTTGCGGCTTCACTGCCCGTTTCCTACTGCGCATGCACGAGTCACGCAGCGCTTTGTGAATGGGACGCGCTGTGTTAGGGAACACACAGTTCCCAGAACACAGCGCGCCCCATTACCCAGAAGACAATGCGGAGGAGGAGAGAAGACCGAAGATCACGAGGAGCAGTAAAGAGGCAGATTAGGAAGACTGTCTAGCAACAGGGATTTCTGGCAAGGTAAAAAAAAAATGTTTTTTTCCAAATGTTTTTTTTTTTACATTTTTTTAAGAATATTAATGCTCTTCTTTTTTTTTTAGGGCGGCCCTCCACTTTAAAATGTATTAAAACATGAATGGTGTTAGTAGGGCAATGGATAGTGTCAGTAGAGCAGTGGACATGTCAGTAGGGAAGAGGCTGGTGTCAGTAGGGCAGTGGACAGTGTCAGTAGGGCAGTGGACAGTGTCAGTAGTTTTTTTATTTTTATTATTTTATTTTGCCCCGTCGAGGGGCTTTGGTGAAATATCAGCAGGGGGAATCTGCACTGCATGGGATACAGAATACTTTATTAATCCCAAAGGGAAATTGTTGAATTTAATTGTTGATGATTAGGGTGTGCCCAGGCACATGCAGCACACCCCCCTGCGCATGCCTATGACTGTATCACTTTTGTGCTTTTTTTGATTGAATACCACTTTAAGCAGATCACAGTCGCATTCATGTCTAACATTTATATTAAAAACAAAAACCCTACAGGTTCCTTCTGAGGAAAGCATGACGGGTGAATGGGGTCTTGAAGTATTGGCGTCCTGGGTCCAGTTGCCTCCTCAGGCTTTGTCTGCATGGAGTTGGTACAGTATGTCTACCTGTGTCTGTGTGGAGTTTCCTGGTTTCCTGCGAAAATCTACACACATCCTTAGGGCCGGTGCTACCACTAGGCAAACTAGGCAGCCGCCTAGGGCGCACTGCTGCCTAGGGGCGCCCGGCCGATGGCTTCCCTCTGCGTTTGCATGCTGTGCAGGCTGCAGCATGTAACTAACTCAGTCCGACTGCTAGTTTAATTAGAGGTGCAGCACAGTACTGGAGCCAATGCTAGAGGAAGCAGAGCCGATGCTTCCTGTATAGCGGCACCTTCTGTCACATTAGCAGGGCAAAGTGGGTGGAGTCAGGGGTGGGGCCAATGGGGGCGGCAAAATGAGGTTTTGCCTAGGGTGTCAAAAATCCTTGCACCAACCCTGCACATCCTGACAGGCTACACGGCACCTACCAGAACAGGTCTTGTCCAGTGTGGTGGGAACTTTGCATTGCAAGCTCCTCAGAAAGCAGGACTGATGTGAACAGGGGCGGATTGAGAACTCATGGGGCCCCCGGGCAATAGAAGATTATGGGGCCCCCGGGCAATAGGAGATTATGGGGCCCCCGGGCAATAGGAGATTATGGGGCCACACAGTATACACACCCACACACACATACAATATACACACACAGACACATACTATCCCTGGTTTTATTGAGGCTGGCAACCCTGATGGGGCCCCCTAG
The DNA here is from genome assembly GCF_037356315.1 of Lithobates pipiens. Lineage (NCBI taxonomy): Eukaryota > Metazoa > Chordata > Amphibia > Anura > Ranidae > Lithobates > Lithobates pipiens. The sequence goes on from NW_027507696.1 coordinate 5,995,683, forward strand.
TGGCTCAGGGCCCTCGAGCAGTGCCCGAGTGCCCCAATGGTCAGTCCTCCCCTGGATGCGAATGGTCTGCACACTTTGCTGGGTGTTGTGGTCTTATATATGGTGAAAATAACTTGGACATCCCACACAACGTGGTCACTGTTACCGGTAAATCTCAATTTCTTACTTGTGTGGATTGCAACAGCTTTTCACAGATCTGACCTTTGAAGGCATTTTTAATAGTAATGAAATAAAAGGAAAAAGCCTGAGTGGAAAGAGATTGGAAAACAAATGATAGTTTTATGATACATATCCTGTTGTATAAATAGCACTACAGGAAGCGGAGAGGGAAAAATAACTTCCCCAACAATGACGGTATTTATAGGATGGGAGATCGAGGGACACCCTGCCAGACCCTCTCTGCTGAACCATCGCTTTGGTTTGAGGATTCCGCAGATTATAAATAACGCTGATCACATTCGCAGCTCCGCTGAGCACTATTTGGATGACAAATGGCCATTTCATATCCCTCGGTTATTAATATTGTCAGCCTCATCATTTTTAGTGGCTGAATCATGATGTAAAAAATGCTAGAAATTAAAAAAATACACAAAATATGTGGTCTGATGCACTCTGCGATGCGCCTCCATCCTTGTCTAAACATACGGCACAGTGGTGTAGTGGTTAGCACTCTCACCTAGCAGTAAAAAGGGTCGCTGGTTCAAATCCCAACCATGACACTACCTGCCTGGAGTTTGCATGTTCTCCCTGTGCCTGCGTGGATTTCCTCTGAGCCAATCACGCAAGAAGGAAATTATGTTTCTGGGGGTGGTCAGTACATTCTCTGTGTAGATAACAACTCCGTGTAGCCATATTGCAATGCATTCTCAGAAAATTACAGTGGCTGCAGATTAATCAGGAAAGGTTATTTTCTAATATCATTTATCGGCGTATAACACGCACTTTTTTCCCCTTAAAATCAGGGGAAAATCGCGTGTGCGTGTTATACGCCGATCCTCCGCGATTTGTGATCGATTTTTGGGCTCTGGGCGGCTTTCAACTGCCTTCGGCCCTGCTCGGGGCTATCGGCCGCCTTCGACCCTTCTCAGCGGCTTTGGCCGCCTTCGGCCGTTCTCGGCGGCTTTCCGCCGCCTTCGGCCCTTATCGCCGGCCGAAAACCGGCGAGAACTACCGGGCGCCGCCGAGATACACAGGACATCTCGGCGGCGCCATTTTTAAAAATAAAAGCTGACATCACTGACTGAGGGGACAATGATGCACAAGGCTGCAATGATGGACAGGCTGCAATGACAAGGCTGCAATGATGGACAGGCTGCAATGACAAGGCTGCAATGACGGACAGGCTGCAATGACAAGGCTGCAATGACAAGGCTGCAATGACGGACAGGCTGCAATGACAAGGCTGCAATGACGGACAGGCTGCAATGACAAGGCTGCAATGACGGACAGGCTGCAATGACAAGGCTGCAATGACGGACAGGCTGCAATGACAAGGCTGCAATGACGGACAGGCTGCAATGACAAGGCTGCAATGACAAGGCTGCAATGACGGACCGGCTGCAATGACAAGGCTGCAATGACAAGGCTGCAATGACAAGGCTGCAATGACAAGGCTGCAATGACGGACAGGCTGCATGACAGACAGGCTGCAATGAGGACAGGCTGCAATGACAAGGCTGCAAATGACACTGACAAGGCTTCAGATGGACACTGATAAGGCTGCATTGATGGGCATTTAAATGTAAGTTTTTTTTTCCTTAAATTTCCCTCCTAAAAGTTTTTTTCCTTAAAATTCCCTCCTAAACTTGAGGTGCGTGTTATACGCCGGCGCGTATTATACGCCGATAAATACGGTATATGATTAGTGTTGCAATTATATGTGCTATATTATTTTCTTTATTTGCTATTCCCCCCCCCCCCCCCCCCCCCAGGAAAGTGGAGTTGCATAGAGGTAAAAATAAAAATGTAATGACGTTACAACCAGTTTAATTTAATTTCAATCATTTCCACTCTGGCAGCCCTTCATACTACATGATGGATGGCAGATCCAAAGGATATTGTACATTTAGATTGCAGCGTGTGTGGCTGGCTTTAGAAGCAAACAGAAATCTGTGATAAGAAAACCGATTTTACCAGGGAAGCATGCAGACGCGGAATATTCACACCATTGAGAGATCTCTAATAGCACATCGTTCCACATTCCGGCGTGCTATCCTTTGGCGGCCGGCTATAATACTTGTGATTCAGATTAATCAGCAGTGGCAGAAAAGGGGCGATCGCTAATGTTTGTTGGCGTCATTATCCGGTTATCGCTCACTGTTAATTTACCATAAATTACACTTGTGGTAGTCAGTTCCTGGTCATGAGATTCAGATTAGAATTTTTTTTTTTTTGCTTTGAGATGAAAGTATTTGAAGTGCTGGATTTACAGCCCACTTAAAGAGGAAGTAAACTCTCCCACTCTGATGATTCTTTTCATTTAGTCCATTATAATAAGTCATTATCAGACTATAGCCACTGTAATCCAGCCCAAATCACATATTACTTACTGTTTAAAGAAACTTTAAAAAAAAACTTGTTTCCAGGGGTTAGGCAGCGCCATCTTAACCACCTCAATACCGGGCACTTAAACACCTTCCTGCCCAGACCAATTTTCAGCTTTCAGCGCTGTCGCAATTTGAATGACAATTGCGCGGTCATGCTACACTGTACCCAAAATTAATTTTTATCATTTTTTTCCCACAAATAGAGATTTCTTTTGGTGGTATTTGATCACCTCTACGGTTTTTATTTTTTGCTAAAAAATTTTGAATTTTTTTTTTGTTGTTTCAGTTTCAAAACGTTGTAAATAAGTACGTTTTCTCCTTCACTGAGGGGCACTGATAAGGCGGCACTGATGAGGTGGCACCAATGAAGTGGCACTGATGAGGTGGCATTGATGGGCACTGATATGTGGCACTGATAGGCGGCACTGATGGGCACTGATGATAGGTGGCACAGATGGACACTGATAGGTGCCACAAATTGGCACTGATAGCTGGCACGGATTGACATGGATAGCTGGCACGGATTGGCATGGATAGGCGGCACAGATGGGCATGGCTAGGCGGCATGGATGGGCACTGATAGTTGGCACGGATGGGCACTGATAGGTGGCATTGTATTGTACTGATGGATGCCAATCAGTGCCAAACAATAATGCATGCCAATCAGTGATGCCCATTGTGGGCACTGATTGGCATCCATTGTGGGCACTGATTGGCATCCATTGTGGGCACTGACTGGCATCCCTGGTGGTCTAGGGTGGCATACCTGGTGCTCGGCGTATCCCCGGTGGTCATCCTCGGGGGGGGGGGGCTGTGCTGATAATCGATCAGCACAGACCCCCCCCTGTCAGAGGAGCAGCCGATCGGCTCTCCTCTACTCGCGTCTGACAGACGCGAGTGAGGAAAAGCCGATCACCGGCTCTTCCTATTTACACTGTGATCGGCCGTGATTGGATACGGCTGATCACATGGTAAAGAGTCTCCGTCGGAGACTCTTTACCAAGATCATAGTTGCAGGGTGTCAGACTGACACCCCGCAACAACGATCGCCGTGATGCGCGCCCCCGAGGGCTCAAAATTCTGAGGACGTTCTATGACGTCCAGTCAGGATTTTGAAACCACTTTGCCGCCGTCATTTGACAATGTATCCTGGTCTGTATCCTGGTCTTCCCCTATAGTTGTGTCTATTCTATTAACATTTTGTTATTTATGCCCTCCACCAGACAATGTGCCCTTTGTGCTCTATATACCCCTGATGAAGGAGACCAAGATTGCTCCGAAACGCGTAGGGTCTTTGAGCATCGTGGCCTGACTTCTTGTCATATGGGTGACCTTCTATCTATGATTTTCATTACTATTACGGATATCATTTGCATGTATTTTTTAATTGTGCTTTGATTATTATACATGTTTTCTTCTTGTGTTCAACATACATTTATATTTTGTGTGTAATAAATTTTGTTATATTTTAAAACTTGAAATTGTGTACGTGCCGTAAAAGTCCTAAAAATAGGGGGTTGTTTTCCCTGATTTGCCCATTACTATATAAAAAATGAATAGTTCTTGATATTATTTTAAGATGTGGTGCCCGCTCTACCCTTGAGTTCCCCAAAACACTGTTGTTTGATTTCATTTATGTGTTGGGAAGTGAGTCAATGCATGCACACAGCTTTGCTATTTTTTTTTAATGATGCTAGTTCCCATCTGTGTGTTGCATTAATGTACATTGACGCATCTTCTATGCACCAATGGCGGCAACAGCAGTGCATGAAAATGCATGTACAGTGATATGCATTTTAGTGGGTTTCCATTTCATAGTACTTATCCCTTTCCATAGACAACCTTAACTATACTCAATATTTCTTATCCTGACAGAGCCCAACAAAGTAGTGCAGGGTACATTAAACTCGCAACCCAGCTTAAAAACAAATGGCTGCCTTGGATGATGTCATGTGAATCCAATGATTCAACGGACTCCATTTATCTGTTGACAAAATGGCAATTTTTTTTTTTTTTATCACTTTGTGAATGTGCTTCCCATGGAAAGATATACCGTAGTTGCTAAGAAATAATCTTTCATTAGTGGCAACATTATAGCAAGTGGTCTTTCTGCTTTCACACAAGTGGCTGGATGAATTTTTAACCACTGTGTGCGTCCCCTCCTCCTCAGGATGTCAGGGCTGATCTAATCTGAACAAAGAAAATAGCTTGTCTTCTATAATGCACTGGAATCACCCATGCTCTTTACTTTTCTGCCTATGTACAGTATATGCATACATTTACACATATGCATGATCATACACCTTTAAATCCAATGATGAGATCTCACCAACCAACTTGTCCTATTACATCTTTCTCTGACCTCACTGCAATCAGAGCTCTGGCATCATATTGGTGCCCTCCTTTCTGCCGCATTGATGGCAGGATCACCAGGTGAAAACCCAATATATTACATTTTTTGATTAAAGCGGAGGTCCACCCTAAAGTGGAGCTTCCACTCATTGGAACCCTCCCCCCCTCCGGCGCCACAATTGGCACCTTTCAGGGGGGAGGGGGGTGCAGGTACCTGTATAGTACAGGTATCTGCACCCACTTCCGGCGTAGATTCTGCAGAAGGTACGCCCCTTTCCGCAGAATCTACGCCCCTTTCCAAAAGTCCACCGCTGCCTGCTGGGAAACACACGGATCCCAGAGACAGCGGGGACCATCCTTATTGCGCAGCGTGACTCGCGCATGCGCAGTAGGCAACCGGCAAATGAAGCCAAAAGGCTCCACTTCCTGATTCCCATACCCAAGATGGCGGCGGCAGCACTCGAGAGACGATGGAGAGATCGGCTTCGGGTGCCGACATCACGGGCGCGCTGGGCGGGTAAGTGTCCTTATTTTAAAAGTCAGCAGCTGCAGTATTTGTAGCTGCTGGCTTTAAAAAAAAAAAAGTCGGACTCCCGCTTTAATAACACTCTATATTGTAAATGTTTTAGGTTGCTACAATTTATGTTATAAACAGTTCATAATTTATTGGTATGAGCATGCTGTATATGTATCATTTTCATTGTTTTTAGCTCTAATGAAGGTGAAGTTTCCTGACCAGGGCTGGGACAAGAGGTGGGCAAGAGGGGTGGTTGCTCTGGGCACTGTGGTATCATGTGAAGTGGGGGGGGGGGGCGCACCACAAGGAGATGGGGGATGGGATTTGTGTTGAGAAGTGGAATTTGGGGAGGGCGGAAGCGGGTAAGAAATGTCCTAGGAGGGCAAATATGGGGAGGTGTGCTAGACATGGTGATTTGGGGGGATTTGTGCTGGGAGGGGGGGGGGGGGTAGGTGAGGAGGATTTGTGCTAGTAGGGGTGGTTGTGGGTATCTGTGGAGGGGGAATTTGTGCCAGATAGGGGAGGTGACTTTGTGCTGGAAGGGGGGATTTGGAGTGGGGTGAGTGGATTTGTGCTTAGATGGGTAATTTGAGGGTTAGGGGATATGTGCTGAATGCCTGAATGGTCAGGTGTGCGGCACTTACTATTGCGAGCTGTGTCGGCAGCTTCTGGTGTAGCACCTGCCACACACCTCGCATACTTCAAAGTCTTGCAGGACGCGGCTGCAAACGGGAACTGAGTTCCTGTTGTGGAAAAAGTACAGGAACTCCGTTCCCATGCGTTCCCACAGGACTTGAGCCCTGCCTTTCCTCCATGGGGTCCTTCAGGGAATAGACCATCACTTCCCCAGACCCGTAGAGCACACTATGGATAACTGCACCTCAATGTACTACTTAGCCAAGGCTGAGCCCCAGTGCATGGTCCAGTGCCAGCCTGCATCTTCATGTAGGATTCCAGAGGCTGCTGACACTAAATCGCAAACTTCCAGAGGTAGCTGCAGTGGCTGTCGATGCAACTAGGTTGAGAAAAGGAAGCTTCTTGTCTTCCAGGTAGACTCATGCTCCCAGTATAGAGCAGGTATCCATCACCTAAGGACCATAACAAAATTGCTTGCTCTAGCATCCATTTTTTTTTCACAAGAAGTTCTAGCATCCATTTTTACTGAAATAATTACATGATACAAAGAGCAGAGTTTATGCAAATCATCATATAGTTGTGCTTAGGGTAGCCTGGTGTTTTAATAATGTATTGGGATTGCTTAGAAGCATCTCTTTAATGGCAAGACACAGAGGTAAAAGTGGTAGAATACAGTGCTTTTTAAAAAGTATTTATACCCCTTGAAATTTTCCACATTTTGTCATATTACAACCAAAAATGTAAATGTATTTTATTGGGATTTTATGTGATAGACTAACACATAATTGTGAAGTGGAAGGAAAATGATAAATGGTTTTAATTTTTATTTACAAATAAATATGTGAAAAGTGTGGCGTGCATTTGTATTCAGCCCCCCTGAGTCAATACTTTGTAGAACCACCTTTCGAAGCAATTACAGCTACAAGTCTTTTTGGGGATGTCTCTCCCAGCTTTGCACATCTAGAGAGTGAAATTGTTGCTTAGTCTTATTTGCAAAATAGCTTAAGCTCAGTCAGATTGGATGGAGAGAGTCTGTGAACAGCAATTTTCAAGTGTTGCCACAGATTCTCAATTGGATTTAGGTCTGGACTTTGACTGGGCCATTCTAACACATGAATATGCTTTCACCTAAACCATTCCATTGTAGCTCTGGCTGTATGTTTAGGGTTGTTGCCCTGCTGGAAGTTGAACCTCCGCCTCAATCTCAAGTCTTTTGCAGACTCTAATGCCGTGTACACATAGCCGGACTTTTCGACAGCATAGGTCCGATGGAACAAATCCATCGGACAATTTGATCGTGTTTGGGTTTCATCGGACCTTTGCTGTGGAAAAATCAGATGGACTTTAGATTTAGAAAATGTTTCAAATCTTTCCGACGGACTCGACCCTTAGACCCTAGACCAGGGATATTCAATTAGCGGACCTCCAGCTGTTGCAAAACTACAAGTCCCATCATGCCTCTGCCTCTGGGTGTCATGCTTGAGGCTGTCAGAGTCTTGCTATGCCTCATGGGACTTGTAGTTCTGCAACAGCTGGAGGTCTGCTAATTGCATATCCCTGCCCTAGACCATTATTCTAGTCCGGTCGTACATCATCATGGTCGAATCCGTCGGACTTTGGTGTGATTGCGTGTGGCCAAGTCCGTTCGTTCGGAAAGTCCGTTGGAAATCTACCGAAAGTCCGTCGGGAAGACCGTCAGACCTAGTCTGCCCGGAAAGTCCGGTCGTGTGTACACGGCATAACAGGTTTTCTTCTAAAGCCGCGTACACACGGGCGGATTGTATGGCCTACTTAGTCCGCCGAAACACATTTCAGCGGACAGTCCGCTCGTGTGTGGGCTTCAGCGGACTTTTTCAGCGTGCAGTCTGGCGGACTAAGTGTTTCGGAATTTCCGTAATATTGTCCGTCATACTTTGGTTTCAGCGAACAATCCGCTCGTGAGTAGGCTAGTTCGACGGACTAAGAATGGCGCATGCTCAGAAAGGATTTACACGGCGGAAGGTTGCATTGCTGTGTATTGGACTTCCTATTTCTAGTCCCGTCGTACGTGCTGTACACGTCATCGCGCAAGCTTTCAACGGACTGTTTGTGCATCCGTGTGTGGTCAAGTCCGTTCATTGGAAAGTATGACGGACTGTCCGTCGGATTGTATGACGGACTAAGTAGGCCATACAATCCGCCCGTGTGTACGCGGCTTTAGATTGCCCTGTATTTGGCTCCATCCATATTCCCATCAACTCTGACCAGTTTCCCTGTCCCTGCTGAAGAAAAGCATCCCCACCACATGATGCTGCCACCACCATGTTAAGGATGGGGATGGTGTGTTCAGGGTGATGTGCAGTGTTGGTTTTCCGCCACACACAGTGTTTTCCTTTTAGGCCAGAAAGTTAAATCTTGGTCTCTTCTGACCAGAGCACCTTCTTCCACATGTTTGTGTGCCCCACATGGCTTCTTGCAAACAGCAAACAGGATGTCTTATGGCTTTCTTTCAACAATGGCTTTCTTCTTGCCACTCTTCCATAAAGGCCAGATTTGTGGAGTGGACAACTAAAGCCTCGTAGACCAGCTTAGATTTTCGGATGACCGAACGTCTGTTTTTGTGGCATGCTAGTCTCATGTGGAAAGTGAAGAGGTTACTCACAATACGAAAATTTTCGTACGACAGAATACAACAATGTCAGACGTGACGTAATGTGTTTTATAGTTTTGTATGTATTCTTTCGTTTTTGAGCATGCGCAGTCTTGCTCTTGCGATATTTATTTTTGTGTATGAAAACCGTACTCATGGAACAAAAATCAGACATTGAGTTCACATCTAGCAAAAATGTTATAGTCTGCACATCCAGCTTTTGTCTGCCGAAAAAGCAAAATCGGCTGTCGAAAGCATCGTAGTAACGAATCGAAAATTGGCAGACAGCTCGTTGTATGAATATTTCCATCCGATTTTCATATCGTGTGTACGGGCCTTAAAGCGGTTCTGCACCTAAAAAAAAAAATATTAAAAGCCAGCAGCTACTAATATTGCAGGTGCTGACTTTTTTTTTTTTCTCAATCAAAAGTTTTATTGAAAACAAAGTCAGGTTTACAGTCAATGATCAAATACGTGTATTATAGCAGTCTATCTGTAAACAGTAAAAACAAATAATTACATCACCAGTGTGTTCAGATTTGGTTAACGATAAAGTATAAATAAGGTGTTTATTCAATAGAAGACGTTAACTAGCGTACAATATTTGAGGAAGGGTGAGTATTGAGTGGGATGTTTTGGGGGGGGGGGGAGGTGGTGGCAGAGGGTAAGGGAAGGGGAGGGAAATGTGGGATGTGGTTCGCCCCTTTGCAATAGTATATAACTCCGCTTGTTACATATACACTTTGTCATTCTGAGCCTGGTTCCTACTCTGTTGAGGGTCAAAAGATGCTGGAAAGGTTAGCCTTTAAGTGTGTGGAATTCATGAGAGAGTGTGAAGGCCAGCCATGGACTTTTAATAAAAATCACACTTACCTGTCCCAGGGTCCAGCGATGTCGGCGGCAGATGACGAGCGATCGCTCGTCTCTCTGCTGCCCCCGCTGCCATCCTCTGTCAGGGAATCGGGAAGTGAAGCGTTGCGGCTTCACTGCCCGGTTCCCTACTGCGCATGCGCGAGTCGCGCTGCGCGCCTCTTCTGGTCCCCGCTGTGTCCTGGGAACTGTGTGTTTCCCAGAGCACAACAGGGGGGGCGGGGCATCTGCAGGGGTCTGCGGTGGTCTGTCCCGGAAGTGGGTGCAGATACCTGGATTATGAAAGGTGCCGATTGTGGCACCGGAGGGGGGAAGGGATCAGATTAGCGGAACTTCCCCTTTAGGGTGGAGAACCGCTTTAATAGTTGTCCTGTAGACAGATTCTCCCCCCCCTGAGCTGTGGATCTCTGCAGCTCCTCCAGAGCTACCATGGGCCTCTTGGCTGCTTCTCTGATTAATACTTTTCTTGTTCGGCCTGTCAGTTTATGTTGGCGGCCATGTCTTGGTAGGTTTGCAGTTGTGCCGTACTCTTTACATTTTTGAACAGAGCTCCGTGAGATGTTCAAAGCTTGGGATATTTTTTTTTTATAACCCAACCCTGCTTTAAACCTCTCCACAACTTTATCCCTGACCTGTCTGGTGTGTTTCTTGGCCTTCATGCTGCTGTTTGTTCACTAAGGTTCTTTAACAAACCTCTGAGGGCTTCACAGAACAGCTGTATTTATACTGAGATGAAATTACAAACAGGTGGATTCTATTTACGAATTAGGTGACTTCTGAAGGCAATTGGTTCCACTAGATTTTAGGTAGGGGTTATCAGAGTAAAGGGGGCTGAATACAAATGCACGCCACACTTTTCAGTTATTTATTTGTAAAAAAAAAATTGAAAACCATTTGATCATAATAATTTTTCTTATACTTTACAATTATGTGCCACTTTGTCTTCTTTTAATACTCTTTATTCCGTTTTCCTTCACATTTACAAAACATCATAATACATGTCCACCTTTTTTTTAAAAAACAGTAAAATATCACTATTACAAGAATAATATCTCATTACAATAATTCTTATCTTCTATATTCCGTGTGTCCTTAATTATCATGCCACTTTGTATTGGTCTATCAAACATTTCAAGGGGTATGAATACTTTTTTCAAGGCCCTGAATATGTTTTTTACAAACACCTCATTTTAAAACAATTTCCAGTTTTTTCATTAGCCGTATTTTAGACCTAAGTTTCCTCTAAATCACAGGGATAAACTTCGTAGGTGCTGCGTTACATTGAGGGTGGATACAATAAAACTCTGCATTTGAGGACAAGAGATATGAAACCTCAGCTGGACGATGAAAGGCTGGTGTCGGCACAGGCGGCGCAGTCTCTGGCATCCAGAGCCTTTGATCTTTCAGCACTGGAATACGATCCCATAAGTGAGTAGGTGCCCCGAACCGTCTGCGAGGGCCTGGTGGCAAGCTGCCATAGGAGCACAGTGGGGCATTGAGCAACAGACAATGGCCTGTCCAGAGGATTATACCTGAGAAGAGGGGCACCGTGGCAGCTCTCTGAATGATTTGCACTGGCCTGCGTACCAGTCAGTCCTCGCTTCAGACTAGGACTGCCAAGGGCAACTAATAAAGGGGGCGCCGCATCAGCTCAGGTATCAGAGCCAAAGAAATATATGTATTATTGTCTATACAGCTCTTAACTTCGATTAGATACTATGTGCATTTATAATCTATTGAATCATCTTTCAGTTCAGAACATGCAGGTATCTGAAAGCTTTCCTTCTATTTAATGGAAAAAAGAAAAAAGAAAAAGATATCCCCTAGAATGGTTTTTTTTTTAGCAGCAATGTATTATCTGTAAAAACTTATGTTTGTACACAGTAGAAATAACTACTGAACTGTAGCGAATGGTTTGTAAATATTTATTAATATAAAAAGAGAATTGAAATAGATGACACAGTAGTCACGAATTGAACTCCACTTGGTGAATAAAAAATATATAATAATACACATATGGACAAAAATTGCTTATATTGTATAGACCCTATACAACTGTGTATACAGTAAAAGATAAATATGATAGCCCTGACGCGTTTCGACCCTCTCAGGGGTCTTCTTCAGAAGGTTTATCTATTGTAAAGAAGAAAAAACAAACATGAATATCAATACAATTTATTCATTATGGTATACTAAAAACAACCTGCTGTAAGCAGAGTGTGTATCTAATACAGCAATAATATGTAGTTACCAATTAATATGCATCACAGGTGATACAGGTATGGTCCACAGTGGAGATCCTCTTTAAAAGACATAAGCAATCTCTACAAAAAACTGCTGAAACGCGTCAGAGTTATCATATTTATCTTTTACAATGAAACGCGTCAGGGTTATCATATTTATCTTTTACTGTATACACAGATGTATAGGGTCTATACGATATAAGCAATTTTTGTCCATATGTGTATTATTATATATTTTTTATTCACCAAGTGGAGTTCAATTCTTGACTACTGTGCCATCTATTTCAATTCTCTTTTTATATTAATAAATATTTACAAACCATTCGCTACAGTTCAGTAGTTATTTCTACTGTGTACAAACATAAGTTTTTACAGATAATACATTGCTGCTAAAAAAAAAACATTCTAGGGGATATCTTTTTGTTTTTTGTTTTTTCTAATATACACTAGGGGTGATCAGCGCTCTCTGACCCTTTAGTGGGGTGTTACTGTTTTTCTCTTCATTCTATTTAATATCCCCATTTTATAAGCTGATGGACAAGAGGGGGAGATACATGAGTGGCATTACAGGAGGCTGTCTGTTGGATCGGGATATGAGCTCATATCTAGGGTGCCAGACAGATACCCACTGCTGACATCACCCAGACAGGATAGAAAACCAGAGTCCATCACTAGCACCCTTCCTTAAGGTAAGTGACCATGCAGGCATCTGCCTGCCACTCTCTATTTATGTGAATTTGCAGGAGGAAATAATATGCCTAATGCCGCGTACACACGATCGAATTGTCTGGCGTACTTAGTCCGCCGAAACGCATTTCACCAGACAATCCGATCGTGTGTGGGCTTCAGCTGACTTTTTCAGCGTAAAGTCCGGCGGACTTAGAAAGTATTTTTGCACTCCAATCTTTCCGCCAGACTTGGGTTTCAGCGGACAATCCGTTGGTCAGTGTGCTAGTCCGGCGGACTAAGAATGACGCATGCTCAGAAGCAAGTACAAGAAGGAAGCTATTGGCTACTGGCTATTGAACTTCCTTTTTCTAGTCCCGTCGTACGTGCTGTACGTCATCGCGCTAGCAAACGCCGGACTTTCCGTGTGTCCGTGTGTGGCCAAGTCCGTTCGGTAGAAAGTCCGCCGGACTATCCTCCAGATTGTTTGCCGGACTAAGTACGCCGGACAATTCGATCGTGTGTACGCGGCCTTATTCTGACTGTTTATTATAAGCCCTGAAGGGAATTTGTACTGCAGAGGAACAGAAGGCAGGCACTAACATTAACCCTTTCCCGCCGAGCGTACGCACATCTGCGTACTCGGCTTCCGGGGGTTATACCGGGATGATGCCCGCACCTGCAGGCATCATCCCGGTACCGTTTTTTACAGCAGGCGATTGGCTATCCAGGCATAACAACCGATGCGGCTAAAAGCCGCTCGGCTGTTATGCCGGAGGAGCGGGAGGGGACGTCCCCCCCTCCCGCCGCCTCTCGCCGCTGTTACCGGTGCTCCCGCTCGATCGGGAGCACCGATTAAACATCCGTCGGCTCTGGCTGCTGGGGAGGAACTGGAACGAAGCCGTAATCGGCTTCGTTCCAGTCTCCTCATCGTAAACACGGAAGCGACGTCATGACGTCACTTCCCGTTTACTCGGCTGCCAATGGCGCCGGTTTTAAAAAAATATCCGGTATTCAGAATCGCCGTTTTCGGCGATCTGAATACATTGAAGTGTAAAGGAGGGGTGGGGGGTCTTTTAGACCCCCGATCCCTCCATAAAGAGTACCTGTCACCACCTATTACTGTCACAAGGGATGTTTACATTCCTTGTGACAGCAATAAAAGTGATCAAATTTTTTTTTTTTTTTTTTTAAACAATTTAGTCATTTAAAAATAAATAAAATAAATAAAAAAATAAAAAAAAAAATTTCAAAGCGCCCGCCGTCCCCGCGAGCTCGCGAAGCAAAGAAAACGCATACGGAAGTCGCGCCCGCGTACGTAAACGGTGTTCAAGTCACACATGTGAGGTATCGCCGCGATCGTCAGAGCGAGAGCAATAATTCTAGCAGTAGACCTCCTCTGTAACGCTAACCTGGTAACCGTAAAAAAATTTTAAAGCGTCGCCTATTGAGATTTTTAGGTACCGTACTTTGTCGTCAATCTACAAGTGCGCGCAATTATAAAGTGTGACATGTTTGGTATCTATTTACTCGGCGTAACATTATCTTTCACATTTCGCAAAAAAATTGGGCTAATTTTACTGTTTTGTTTTTTTTTTATTCATGAAAGTGTCCCTTTTCCCAAAAAGTTGCGTTTAAAACACCACTGCGCAAATACCGTGTGACATAAAATATTGCAACGGTCGCCGTTTTATTCTCTAGAGCCTCTGCTAAAAAAATATATATAATGTTTGGGGGTTCCAAGTAATTTCCTAGCAAAAAATATGGATTTTAACTTGTAAACACCAAATTCCAAAAATAGGCTTAGTCATGAAAGGGTTAACATAGAAAAAAATAAATAAAAAAATAATATATATATATATATATATATATATATATATATATATATGGTACATATACTGTATATATACATATATATATATATATATATACACAGTGCCTTGAAAAAGTATTCATACCCCTTGAAATTTTCCACACTTTGTCATGTAACAACCAAAAATGTAAATGTATTTTATTGTGGTTTTATGTGATAGACCAACACAAAGTGGCACATCATTGTGAAGTGGAAGGAAAATGATAAATGGTTTTCCAATTGTTTTACAAATAAATATGTGAAACGTGTAGCGTGCATTTGTATTTAGCCCACCAGAGTCAATACTTTGTAGAACCACCTTTCGCTGCAATTACAGCTGCAAATCTTTTTGGGGATGTCTCTACCAGCTTTACACATCCAGAGATTGGAATTTTTGCCCATTCTTCTTTGCAAAATCGCTCAAGCCCTATCAGATTGGATGGAGAGCGTCTGCACACAGCAATTTGCAAGTCTTGCCACGGATTCTCAATTGGATTTAGGTCTGGACTTTGACTGGGCCATTCTAACACATAATTATGCTTTCACCTAAACCATTCCATTGTAGCTCTGGCTGTATGTTTAGGACCGTTGCCCTGCTGGAAGGTGAACCTCCACCTCAATCGCAAGTCTTTTGCAGACTCTAATGCCGCGTACACACGATCGGAATTCTCGTTGGAAAAAGCTCTGATGGTTTTCCCGACTGAAGTCCAGCGGAATTCGGCTCAAGCTGTCTTGCCTACACACGGTCACATCAAATTCCTATCGTTTATAATGCGGTGACGTACAACACGTACGCCGTGACTAGAAAAAGGAAGTTCAATAGCCAGTAGCCAAAAGCTTCTGTCTCGTAGTTGAATCTGAGCATGCGTGATTTTTGGGGTGTCGGAATTGCATACACGCGATCGGAATTACAGATAGAAAGTTTTTCCGTTGGGAAAATTGAGAACATGCTATAAATTTTTGGCTGGCGGAAATTCGGACAGCTAAATTCCGATGGAGCGTACACACGGTCGCATTTTCCGATGAAAAGCTCTCATCGATCTTTTTCTGGCTGGAATTCCAATTGTGTGTACGCGGCATAATGCGGCATAATTTCCGGTCAGGAAAGGGGGTGGGGATGAGTGAGCGCCCCCCATCCTGAGCCGTACCAGGCCGCGTGCCCTCAACATGGGGGGGTGCTTTGGGGAAGGGGGGCCGCTCGGCCCCCCCACCCCAAAGCACCTTGTCCCTATGTTGATGAGGACAAGGGCCTCTTCCCGACAACCCTGGACGTTGGTCTGCGGGCAGGGGGCTTATCGGAATCCGGGAGCCCCCTTTAATAAGGGGGCCCCCAGATACCGGCCCCCCACCCTATGTGAATGAGTATGGGGTACAATGTACCCCTACCCATTCAGTTGTGAAAAAAATGTAAAAAAAAAAACACAACACAAGGGTTTAAAATAATTTATTGCACAGCTCTGGGGGTCTTCTTCCGTCTTGGGGGGTCTTCTCGCCGGACTCCTCCGCTATCTTCTGCTAGCTCTTTTACTAGTGGAGGAGCCTGGCTTTCTTCTTTGTCGCCGCCCGGGGGTCTTCTTCCGACTACGGGGGTCTTGTCCCCCCTCTTCGGTTCTTTTTGCCGGGCCTCCGCTTTCTTCCTTTAGCTCTTTTACTAGCTGTGGCCCGGTCTTCTGTTGCCGTCTCTTCTTCCGACTTTGGGGGGTCTTGATCACTGTACGTGTTGTGAAAGTCCAAACAATAGGGGGTTTTCCTCCTCTTTTTCTGTCTCCATAGGATGTGGCACAACATTATTGCACAGTAATGCTGAATTAAAATTTAGATTTTACTGTTGTGGGTTAAGTAACACTTTAAATACCCTATTTTCAATTTATAAAAGCACACTTCAGAGTTCTTGTACTCTTGTATACACATCTGCCATCCCTCTCAGACTTCTTGGGGAGATAAATTGATCAAAGTACGATGTTCCAGTAAATAAAGTAATCAAAGTCTGACATGTTTTGCTTGTCATATTTAACTTCATTCATAAAATATTCATCCTGTACATCCTGTACAACTGCCAAAATTGTATGGCATGATACAGAATTATGCTTTGCATTGGTGCTAAATCTGAACTTTGCATATATACAGGGCCGTCTTTAAGGCAGGGCAAAAGGGGCAGCTGCCCTGGGCCCTGTCATTGTTGTGGGGCCCAAAGAAGCTGCCTCATACTTGCCAACTACCCCAGTTTAAATTTCCTTGTCCCTTGAAGTTTTAGCCCTGTTGTGTACAGATGACTCACCTGCAGACCCTGTGTTTACATGTAAATAACCAACATTCATATGTAAATAGCAGCAGTATTACTAAGCAAAGAGCTGTGGCCATCTGCATTGATATGTAAATAAAGGTGGCATTCATATGTATATCATGCCCCCCTGCAGTGAGAAGATGATGTGCTGTAACCTCTAGCAATCAGTGAGCAGTATTACTGTACAGTAATCTCTAGCAACTAATTAACAAGCAGAAATTATTTGCTGTAACCTCTAGCAACTAATCAGTTAACCGTAATGTGTGCTGTAACTTCTAGCAACCAGTCAGTAAGCAGTAATGATATGCTGTAACTTCTGGCAACCAATCACAATTGCTGCCTGATCTTATACAGTAAACTGATTTTAAGTCCAGCTTCTATTTATTGTATGTCTCAGAGCAGGTGGAGAGTGAAATTGCATGGGAGGGGGCCCCCAAATTTTTTTTTGCCTGGGGTCCAATCAATATTAAAGACGGCCCTGCATATATAAAGACTTTGCAAAAAATAAAATAAGAAAAAAAGATGCAAAATAGCTGTATGTAGGGCGTGAGAAGCAGCAGCATGAACATGTAAGAGGGCGGACACTCAATGTGGGATTGGTTTTATAGGTGATTCATTTCCATACATACATAATAGAGTGGGATGGGGGGATTTGGGTGCAAATAGGATGTTGGAGCTTTGAGTTTGCTCACCCAGACAGGTGGCACACCAAGTCATACTCAGCTGCCATCTTATCAGAGTGGAGTGCCCAGCTTGTCAGATTCCGGGTGGAGCACCCAGCTCGTCAGACTGTCACCACTCTCGCTATCTTCAAAGTCTTGCAAGATGAAGGCCAAAGCCTGGTGTAGTGAAAAGGATTGTGGGAAATGTCCTTGGTTATGTCACCTGCGTTCTGCAATCAGTCAGCTCTGCAGGATCTAGACAATGCCCCCTCTGTGGCACAGGGTGGATTAGTGACAAGAATATCAGCAAAGTGCAGTGCCAGAAGCATACTGAGGAAAAGGTGAAGAAGAAATAAACTGATCAGTTTGTGGTTTTTTCCTTTCACACTTAAGTCACAGGCTGGGGGAAGGACAAGACCTATATTATTGACCTGCAGAACAGAAAAATATCAGTTCTCCAGAGAGGCTACGGAGCAGCAGCCAAAGGCTGTAAGCGAAGGGACGGCATGACAGTTGCTTTGTATGCACTGTCGCCGTTTTTAGATACAATAATAGGTGGGCCGCTTTAAGAAGCCGGGTAGGCGGAGTTAAGGGCGGAGCCATTACGTTCGGCCGGGAAGCCGAGCGGAAGTTAGGGCACTTGGAGAGCGGAGGAGGAAGAGATTCCCACCCACCCTCCCCTGTTTGTTGGTAGGATTTTGTTTTTGAGGGGGTGTGTTTGCAGGGTGGGCAGGTTGTTTGGGGTTTTCAGTTTAGAAGGGTAAGTGGTGCAAGTGGTAATTAGGTTGTACCCATCCATGGGGATGGGGATGGTTGGTGATGTACTTCCTGGTTACAAGGGGGTAACCGGAGGAGAAAAGGGGTAGGTCACTGCATTAGTTTGGGTATAGCCTCCGAGACAGGGGATGCCATCTGGAGGTCAAGAGGTCAAATATATGGTGCAGTGACCAGTAGGGTCTTGGATATGCTAATGACCCATGTTCCAGTGTTAAAGGAAAAGTTTACAAGTTATTATTATTAAAAGTTATTTATTGAAAGTTTATATTTTATATTTTACATATTTTGGTTAATAAATCAAGGCCTTTGGCCCTTTACTCCAAACACAGTCTGGTCTGGTTAATGGGGCGTGAAGGGGTTTGGAGGAAAGGGGGGGGGGGGGGTTGGGGGGTATGTGGCGGATACGTGGGGGGGAAGTGTCAGACAATACAAATGTCATGCCATGCTAGACAAGACTGAATGGACATAAATACAAAGATCTCCCATATTTGTAATTCATCTGTATATTTACCTGTTTGCCTGGAGTTCAACTTAGTTTTTTATTTTCTAAATAGGTTCCTTTAAGCTAGTACATTGTTGGTTCACTTACCTTTTCCTTCGATTTCCCTTCTAAGACCCCTTTCACACCACACCGCCCATAGCGTGGGCGGTAAAACGGCGCCATTTTTAGCGGCGCATTTCAGCCGCTAGCAGGCCGCTTTTACCCCCCGCTAGCGGCCGCGAAAGGGTTAAAACTGCCGGCAATATGCCGCAATAGCGGCGTTTTGCCGGCGGTATTACAGCGCTGCCCCATTGATTTCAATGGGGAGCAGCGGCGGAGGATCGGTAAACACACCGCTCCTTCACCGCTCCAAAGAAGCTGCTGGCAGGACTTTTCCCTGACGTCCTGCCAGCGCACCGCTGTAGTGTGAATGCCCTCGGGGGCTTTCACACTACAGACAATGGTGCAGCTTTTTTAGGGCGGATTGCAGGCGCTATTTCTAACGCTATAACGCCTGCAAAACGCCCTGGTGTGAAAGGGGTCTAAATGTTTTTTTTCTTTGTCTGAATTTCTCACTTCCTGTTTCTCCTCAGTAAACTTCACACCATCATCCGAGCGGTGTTTAGTCAGCCAGAACAGCTTACTGAGGAGGAACAGGAAGTGAGAAATTCAAAAAAAGAAAACAAAGAAAAAAATAACATTTAGAAGGGAAATCGAAGGAAAAGGTAAGTGAACCAACAATGCACTAGCTTAAAGTAATCTATTGAGCAGGGCCGTCTTTAATATTGATTAGATCCTGGGCAAAACTTTTCTTGGGGCCCCCCCTCATACAGTTTTGCTCTCCACCTGCTCTGAGACATACAATAAATAGCAGCTAGACTCAAAATCAGTTTACTGAATCAGATCAGGCAGCTATTGCGATCGGTTGCCAGAGATTACAGTGTATCATTACCGTTCACTGACTGGTTGCTAGAAGTTACAGTGTATCATTACACCTCACTGACTGGTTGCTAGAGGTTACAGCACACATTACGGTTCACTGATTAGTAGCTAGTGGTTACAGCACATTAATTTCTGCTTGTTGCTTGGTTGCTAGAGATTACTGTGGATATGACCTCGGGGGGGATGAAATACATATCAATGCTGCCGGCCGCCGCTATTTACATATGAATGCTGTCGCTATTTACATATGAATGGCAGTAATTGGCATGTAAACACAGGTCTGCAGGTGAGTCATCTGTACACAACAATAGGGCAGAGCTGGGCAGCATTAGTAGCAGCACTTCACACTGAGATATCAGGACACAGCACAGGACTAAAACCTCAAGGGACGAGGGAATTTAAACCAGGATAGTTGGCAAGTATGAGGCAGCTGCTTTGGCCCCCACAACAATGACAGGGCCCAGGGCAGCTGCCCCTTTTGCCCTGCCTTACAAAACGGCCCTGCTATTGAGAAAATAAAAAACAAACCTTTACAACCTCTTTTAGTGCTCATGCACACGGACGTTTTAAAAAACTGGCTGCAAAGCTAGCTCCGATGCCTGGAAAAAATCGGCGTTAAAAACGTGATTTTTACTGCGTTTTGCATTGGCGTTTTTGCGCGTTTTTGCGCGTTTTTTAGCGTTAGCGTTAAGTAGCGTTTTTAAAGAAACACATCTCTTGGCTATAGCACTCAGAAAACAAAGAAAATATGTTGCGCGTTTTTGCGCGTTGTTGCGCGTTTTCCTGCGATTCGCGTTTTTACAGCTCTAGCTCCGCGCCAGGGAACGCACTGGTCCTGGGTTTTTTTTACAGCTTAAAAACGCCTATGCCATTTGCAGCTCAAAAACGCCTAGGTGGGCATGAAGCCATAGACTAACATGGACAGGCCTTTTTAAGCTGCAAAAAACGCTCAAAAAAGCGGCTGTAAAAACGTCCGTGTGCATGAGGCCTAAAGCTTATTTACTGTGAGGAACATGCCCACAACCTGACTGCAGTTCTACTTTTAATCTGGGAAGTTAGGACCTTAGAGACATAGTTAAAGTAATTTCATAGAGGCACTCATAGGAGGATTTTCTGGATAATACCAGTAATATAATGCGTTTATAACGTCTCCTTTCAGGCAAGTCTTTTATCTTTAAAATGGAGTACAGGTTCTCATTGGCTATTGTGTTTTAGATCAGGGGCTTGCTATTCCCGACATCTAGTGACTCATGAGAACCCTACATGCCAGTCTGGAAGCATTGTACACATCACTTCAGACTCAACATGGTGGCCACAAAGATGTTGGATGGGAATCTCCAAACTTTGTGTATCAAGCCCTTATAAGCTCCCTACCGTTTTAGGACAGAAGAAATGACTCCTTTCATTCTGTCTTCTATTTGTCTCCCACATGCTGGATTTGCTTCAAACCTCCTTGAGCCCAGCACGAGTTCCCATAACTTCTCCTGCAGTCATTCCCAGCGGCTCTGCACCAGGCGGCCAGGAACTTTGATTGATATGCCAATGTCTGGATGACAGCCGTCTGATGAAAGTGTGGGAAGACGGACAGGCCTCTCTGATCACATGTGAACAAAGCTGGTTGTTGTCACTGCACACCCCGAGCACCACTTCTGCCTGGCTGCCATTCTGAAAGTGGCTTGATAGGGAACAATGCCCATGTCTCAATAATCCCGCCTTATGTTGTTTTAAAGACCCGTCCACTAAAGCAGCTCACGTCTGAACATACAAAGAGGCAGATGCCCCAGGCTTTGGAACTTCACTACAGAGATTTGTTTACAAGACTAAAAGAAAATTCAATATTCTGCTATAAGATAAATTATCAAAAGAGAGATCCTAGAGAGACCCTGTCGGCTAACAACAGAAATCAAGAAGAAAATGACTTAAAATGTTAAACTTTCAATAAATAGAATTTTGCAAAAAGAAGAAAGAGTCCTTCCCATGTCACATGAGAGCCATGTCTCTCACGTCTCCCTTGGCATTCCACACTTTGGCCAGTGTACCCCAATCAGGGGCAGACTGACAACTCATGGGGCCCCCGGGCAATAGGAGATTATGGGACCCCCAGGCAATCAGAGATTATGGGGCCACACAGTATACAATCACACAGTATACACAGACATGTTTCTATTGGCTGAGAAGGTACTGGAGAGGCGGGGCAGCTATAATCTCAGGATTTTTAGACCAAAAGGATGTCGGTAAGGGACATTTCAGAGACAGATGTAAAAAAAAAAAAAACACAGATTTTTACATACTGTCCCTGGTTTTACTGAGGCTGGCAACCCTGATGGGGCCCCCTAGTGGCACGAGGCCCTCGGGCACTGCCCGAGTGGCTAAATGGTCAGTCCGCCCCTGACCCCAATGCACACTGTAAATGGTTCTTCTGCCACCGCATTATTACATGACCCACCAGAGATGTAGGGGTCAGAGGATGAAACCATGGTGCACACTGAGGGGACCCTCCTATAAAAGTCTGAATGCCGAAGACCAGGGCCGTCTTTAAGGCAGGGCAAAAGGGGCAGCTGCCCTGGGCCCTGTCATTGTTGTGGGGCCCAAAGCAGCTGCCTCATACTTGCCAACTATCCCAGTTTAAATTTCCTTGTCCCTTGATGTTTTAGCCCTGTTGTTGTGTACAGATGACTCACCTGCAGACCCTGTGTTTACATGTAAATAACCAACATTCATATATAAATAGCAGAGGTATTACTAAGCAAAGAGCTGTGGCCATCTGCATTGATATGTAAATAAAGGTGGCATTCATATGTATATCATGCTCCCCTGCAGTGAGAAGATGATGTGCTGTAACCTCTAGCAATCAGTGAGCAGTATTACTGTACAGTAATCTCTAGCAACTAATTAACAAGCAGAAATCATTTGCTGTAACCTCTAGCAACTAATCAGTGAGCCGTAATGTGTGCTGTAACTTCTAGCAACCAGTCAGTAAGCAGTAATGATATGCTGTAACCTCTGGCAACCAATCACAATTGCTGCCTGATCTGATACAGTAACTGATTTTAAGTCCAGCTTCTATTTATTGTATGTCTCAGAGCAGGTGGAGAGTGAAATTGCATGGGAGGGGGCCCCCAAATTTTTTTTTGCCCAGGGTCCAATCAATATTAAAGACGGCCCTGCCGAAGACACTGACAGAGGTTAAAGCGCTGGATCGGAGGGAAGGTAGGACACATGGGCTACCAGATAGGTGCATATAAGAGCTCTCTTTTCTAGGACACTTTACTCTTTTGTAAGCCGACAAAGTCACTTTAACGTCACACACCAGTAAAACTCTTTTTTGCATGGCTCACAGCAGCATTTGACTGCTTACTGAACCCTAATGCTTGTAAGTATCCCTTTCTTCTGAACGGCTCCGTATCTGACCTAGTAAAAATGCAGCCAGTAATTCTCCCTGTTTTCAGCCCCAGCCTCTTAGAAAAGTTTCTCCACACAGTTTCATCTCTCAACTGCAAAGAAATTTTAAAGTGCATTAAGTGGCCTTCACAAACAATATCATATTTCCGGGATAGAAGGCTTTTTCTGATTTTTTTTCCGTTAAATGTATAATCAGGTAGCATTACATATTTTCCATTACACTAGTTCAAGCTCTTGAAGTATATTTTGTGTCCAGTGGAAAATGTTCTACATTTATTTCCCCCCCCCGATGACATCACATATGACGAAACGGGATGGGTGGAGCTAAGGCACAAGATGCTGCCACGCCTATATGGACTGGTAATTTAGTGAAACATTGTCTGTAATTTCCTACCATGCATCCAGGGAATGTTTGACATACAAAGCGCATAATTATTTTACTAATGTGAGTAGTATTCAGACTTTCAAGTGTAATAATGTTTTTTAGTTGGATTTACACTATGTGGATTTTTCCATTTTGATTTTATGTGGAATTTCGTGTACTATATGGTTGCCATTGATGTCACCATTCATTGGAAAGCGAGATATACTGTGGAACTCAGGGGCGGATCCAGAGTCTAATCTCGGGAGGGGCACTGCTATAAAATATGTTTTTTTGGGGGCAATTTATATGGGAAATGGCTGGTATTTGTGCTTCAATCATTACGGCACCATGGTTGTTATGGTGTCAGGATGATTGGAGCGCATTATTTCTATTAATACATTGTAATATAAAATTAAATGGTTCAACTCACCATAATGCAGAATCAGTGGGAGCCCTGAGGATGTCACTTGCCATGTCGCCTGCCACCAAATGTGGATTGTCACTTGCCACATCACCTGCCACACATTGCGGATTGTCACTTGCCACGTTGCCTGCCACACATTGCGGATTGTCACTTGCCACCTCGCCTGCCACCAGATGTGGATTGCCACGTAGCCTGCCACACATTGCGGATTGCCACTTGCCACGTCACCTGCCACACATTGCGGATTGTCACTTGCCACGTTGCCTGCCACACATTGCGGATTGCCACTTGCCACGTCACCTGCCACACATTGCGGATTGTCACTTGCCACGTTGCCTGCCACACATTGCGGATTGCCACTTGCCACGTAGCCTGCCACACATTGCGGATTGCCACTTGCCACGTCACCTGCCACACATTGCGGATTGTCACTTGCCACGTTGCCTGCCACACATTGCGGATTGCCACTTGCCACGTCACCTGCCACACATTGCGGATTGTCACTTGCCACGTTGCCTGCCACACATTGCGGATTGCCACTTGCCACGTCGCCTGCCACACATTGCGGATTCTCACTTGCCATGTTGCCTGCCACACATTGCGGATTGCCACTTGCCACGTCACCTGCCACACATTGCGGATTGTCACTTGCCACGTTGCCTGCCACACATTGCGGATTGCCACTTGCCACGTCGCCTGCCACACATTGCGGATTGCCACTTGCCACGTCACCTGCCACACATTGCGGATTGTCACTTGCCACATTGCCTGCCACACATTGCGGATTGTTACTTGCCACATTGCCTGCCACACATTGCGGATTGTCACTTGCCACGTCACCTGCCACACATTGCGGATTGCCACGTAGTCTGCCACACATTGCGGATTGCCACGTAGCCTGCCACACATTGCGGATTGTCACCTACTGTGTCACTTTTCTGCAATCTCTCTGCTGCACACAGCTTCCTACACAGTGAGGGCAGAACTGGAGGGATGCAGGGCAGTGAGAGATGATGTCATCTCCCTGCTCCCCTGCCTGCTGGCTTCCTGATTGGCCAGCAGCCCTCCTAAGCCGCCCAGCTGCCCCCCCCTCACCGTCCACTCAGCGCGGGTACCCGCGGAACCGGCCGCGCGGGTACCCGCGGAACCGACCGCGATTGGACCCGCGGAACCGGCCGCGATTGGACCCGCGGAACCGGCCGCAATTGGACCAGCGGAACCGGCCCGCTGGTACCCGCGGAACCGGCCCGCGGGTACCCGCGGAACCGGGCCGCGGGTACCCGCGGAACCGGCCGCGATTGGACCCGCGGAAACCAGCCTGCCGGTATTCTCGGGGGGGGGGGCAATTGACCCGTTGCCCCCCCCTGGATCCGCCCCTGGTGGAACTCCATCCAAGCAACATGAGCTGAATTTCTGTTTGATGGGATTGTCATATATAGTCATATATATTCATAGTAGCTTGAAGAGCTCAGCCTTCCTAGCTGTAGCGGGAAAGGGCTCTCTGAGACTGGAGAAGGGGACAGAGGGGCCGTGAGGTCTTCGCTGCCAGGCCTGGGACATGGTTCTGGTGTTCTATACCCTAGGTACGATGTCTTGGAATTGAGTCTTGGTAGGCCCGAACCTATTGGGGGTGACATGAATTTCAAGTTTGCTTCTACTCCCTAAAGGTATATGTACCTAGTTGGTGCTCTTGTGGGTTTTTTTGTTTGTTTTTTTTACCTGGGGGAATATCGTCCAACCTGGTGCAGGGTGGACCTACTGAACTCGACTGACCTGGAGGAGAATGAAAGGTGACAACTTGTGAAGGGCTTGCTTACCTAACTTGAAGAAATGACTTGTATGGTGACTTAACAACAGGTTGCGGTTTGTCAATAATGAAATGAACGAAATGTTTGGCTTAATCATGAAATGAATAAAACATTTACCATGACAGAGGCACGACTCGGTCGTGCCGCAGCTGCGACTGACAGCGAACCGGACTCTGGAGCATGTATTGAAATGAGGCAACAGAAAACATTGGTACACACCGGAACGAATCGGAGATGCGACTGGATTCGAATCGGAGCGCGATAGAAACAGTGAAATTAGTGATACGTTTTTGTCCTGACCGAGGCACGAATCGGTCGAGCCGCGACCATGACTGACAACGAACTGAGCTCTGGAACAGGTACGGATAAGGTCGAAACAACTGGACACTCCGGAACGAAACGGTTCATCATGGATGTGATCGGATTCGAAACAGGGTGTGCGATACATGGGAGTGAAATGAATGATACTTGGTTCTCATGACAGAGATACGGATCAATAGCACTATATCTGCGACTGATAACGAACCCGAATTTCTTGAGCATGTACTGAAATGAGGCCGGACAACTGGGCACAACCAGGACGAGTCGGTACATCACGGATGCAACTGGATTCGAATTGGAGCGCAGTACCTGACAGTGAAATTAATTGATTGCCATGACAGAGGCACGAATCGATCATGCCGCTGTTGCGACTGACGACAAATCGGACTTTGGAGCATGTACCGAAATGTGGCTGAAAAAACCTGGGGTACGCCGAGACGAATTAGTGCATAGATGCGACCGTATCCGTATCGGGGAGTGATACGTGATAGTGAAATGATATGCCAAGACAGAGACAAGAATCAGTGAACCAAAACCTACGACTGAAAAAGACTCCGTCTCTGGAGCATGTACTGAAATGGGACCGTAAGCAACTGGGGCACACCGGAACGAATCGGTGCATCATGGATGCGACTGGATTCGAATCGGAGCACGGTACGTGACAGAAATGAATGAAACGATTCGAAAATGATTTGAAATGTTTTGAAATGGTTAGAAATGTCGTAAAAATGAATCGCCTTGATGCGGCACGGATCGGTTGTACAATTTGCGAACGACAACGACTTGTTTTGTGAGGCATGGTAAAAGGGTTTAGACATGCAAAACGACGGTATGAGTGGGAGGTATACGTTACGGCTACGTGAAATGTTTTAGCTAATAATTTGTACGCTTGATTCCGTGAAATGAAAAAGCCCTACCTGTGATAGCCGAACCAGACATGTTGTACGAATACGAATTGGTAACGAGAGCCTCGTAAAATCTCGAATACGGGAACACACGAACGCTGAGTCTCGAATAGTCGGCCTAGTGACGTAATATCGCGCACAGGAAACCGACAAAGACCACAGGTGAGCGCCCCCCCCCCCCGGGCTCCTCCCATAAATTCAGGCCACCATACTGGTCTTCCTATATATTACCAAAAAAAACTATGGTCACCAAGAAAAACAGAGAGTGTGAATCTGTGCAGCATGGGCAGAGGCAGAGGTTCTACCCTTTTCCCTACTCCATCCAAAACTAAAAGAACATTTCGGCTCATTTTAAAAATCTTTATAAATGGATTTATTTCCCTTTTCTGACTCAGGCTTTCTATACACTTAGCCCTTGTACACACAGTCGGACATTCCGACAACAAAATCCGTCGGATTTTGTCCGAAACTTGTGTTGCATACACACGGTTGGACAAAGTTGTCGGAAAATCCGATCGTACGTAACGTGACAACATTATTTCGTTACGACGGGACTACGTTCAGGCTAGTAGCCAATAGCTTTGGTCTAGGATCTGATCTGAGCATGCGTGGCACTTTGTTCGATCGGAATTCTCTACACACAATCGGACAAAATCCAATCGGATCATGTTGTTGGAAAGTTTTATAGCCCAGCTCTAAAACTTTGTCCGTCGGATATTCCAACGGGAACACGATCCGATCGGACATTTTCCGTTGGAATGTCCGACCGTGTGTACAGGGGCTTAGAACTAACCCTAGACGATTTTACAATTCTCAGTTCAAAAATTGATTCAAGTCACAAGAACAGTTTTGTCCTGAGAGCTGCACTGAGAACCCCCAGAATGAGACATGAGGGGTTGTATGCAGGGGTCAAGTCCTGGGGGAAAAAGTGTGGGAACTCCCACCCAAGATCCCCTCCCCCACCAAAAAAAAAAAAAATTATACGCTCATATGCATATATATTTCACAGAAAATACAGTGCAACATTTATTGTAAAGTGCCAGTTTACAAAAACAAAATAAGTTAACTTGTGAAACGAACAGAATAATCACCACAAGAACGGAGGGGGACATGGAGGAAAACTGGAGGAGGACAGCAGCAGAACGGAGGGGGACAGTAGCAGAACGGAGGGGGACATGGAGGAAAACTGGAGGGGGACAGCAGCAGAACGGAGGGGGACAGTAGCAGAACGAAGGGGGACAGCAGAACGGAGGGGGACAGTAGCAGAAAGGAGGGGGACAGCAGAACGGAGGGGGACACGGAGGAAAACTGGAGAGGGACAGCAGCAGAAAGGAGGGGGAGTGGGGGACACAGCAGCAGAATGGAGGAGGAGTGGGGGACAGCAGCAGAATGGAGCAGTAGACAGCAGCAGAACGGAGGGGGAGGGGGGGACACAGCAGCAGAACGGAGAGGGAGTGGGGGACAGCAGCAGAACAGAGGGGGAGGATGCACACTGTAACTAACAAAGTGTGTGGGCGGCAAACTCGCGGTGGAGCTTGTGGGTGGAAGGACTCGGAGGCTCAGCTCAGGAGAGGAGAAGTTGAACTGGAGAAGTCTGGCCGCTCAGAGTTGGGCTGCACGGCTGGCAATGTACTACAGCCAGCGGAGTAGTCGGCGGCGGCCCCCGGGACTGTCTGGCACTGACTGGGCAGTGGGCACAGGCTGGATCCTTACCAGCAGTAAGTGTGGCTCTGTCTGGTGTGGTGTCTGTGGCTGGCTGATCTCTCTTGGAGGCGCTGCTCAGCCTAGTAACCAGTTATTCAGGCATATGCGGGACACGGCTGCTAACGGGAACTGAGTTCCTGTTGTGGAAAAGGTACAGGAACTCCATTCCCATGCGTTCCCGCAGGACTTGAGCCCTGGTTGTATGTTCCAGTGACATTGGCAGTGCACAAACTAGGAGGAGGCAATAATATAATTGCTGCCCCTGACCACCCAGTGCTGAGGACTTCCACCAGTCCAACCCGTTTGTTCTCCCCCCCCCCCTCCACTCGTGGCCTGGCGGGCCGAGGGTTTGTGTTTTATCACAGGTTCACCGACTCAAGAGTCTCCGAGCGCAGCCCCACATCGGAGAGCGCTTCAGATTGTAACAGGAAGACATGCTGAAATTCGGCAGTGATTGGCTAGCTGGCCTGTCTATCCTCTCAGCGCTACCGAAGACCGAGTGAGGAAGGATCGGTTGTTTCGGGAAGGTATCGGTTTTGTCCGGGATTTCCCGTGCTGTCCGCACACGAGGACGCTCTGTCGGCTTGAGAGACCCTGGTGGAGCACGCGCCTGGAAGAGATACGTTTTTCCCTGCAGAGGGCTATTTCTGCCGGCGTTTCCAACTCCGATTATCTGGGAGTCCATCAGCTGCGGGTCCATATTTACTTATGTTACCTGGAAATTATAATGGTTCAAGACATGGGAGCATCATTCTGATTTAACCCAGAGAAAAAGATTGAACACTATTCTTTTGGGACTCTTAGCCCCTGTACACACGGTCGGACATTCCGACAACCAAATCCATCGGATTTTGTCCGATGGATTTTGTCCGAAACTGTTGCATACACACGGTCGGACAAAGTTGTCGGAAAATCCGATCGTTCAGAAAGTGATGACGTTATTTCGTTACGACGGGACTACATTCAGGCTAGTAGCCAATAGCTTTGGTGTAGGAATTTGATCTGAGCATGCGTGGCACTTTGTAAGATTGGAATTCTCTACACATGATCGGAGTATGTCCGATCGGAGCATTTTGTCGGAAAATTTTACAGGCAAGTTGGAAAACTTGGTCCGTCGGATACTCCGACGGAAACAGTCCGATGGAGACCACACACAGTCGAAATATCCGACAAAACGGTCCGATAGGACACATTCCGTCTGAATCTCCGACCGTGTGTACAAGCGCTTACACGTTTTGTATATCTGTGTATCACTTTTTGAAAAATGACATACACGGGGTTATTTTCTATTTTCTTTTTTCTTGTTTCGCTTCAGCACTTGATATTTAACATGGACTTTTTATAGGATTCACGTGTATTCACTATTTACCCATTATCATTCTAATTTTTATTGCTTCACAGCACTCATATACACTTAGCGCAATATTATATATTTTTTACATTTTTTTTCTCCATAGTGATATTTGATGGTGTTTTGGTTGCAGCTTTATTTTTCCTTTTAAATTCCCTAGCGCGATATTGTTTTATTTTATTTTATATGGTTTATACAAATAATATAAGAGCAAACATCTTTTTTAAATCTATTTCATTTTTAAAAGTGCTTTGAGGAATGCTTTGAGGAATGCATAATGCCACTACAGTGTCAAATTTGCTGTAAAGAAGCAAATACTGAAAGGTATCTGCATTCTCACCATGTTTAAATGTAAGTAGCACCAAAAGCAGTATACCATCCTCATAATCTTTGTATTATTTCACAGTTGGTCGCACAGGGAAAATGCAGTGAATACAATAGGCAGGCGACACATGGAATTTACATTTGAATTCCCCGCAGGATTCCTGTCCGTACATGCACACAGCCGTGCGCTCGCCTCCTCCCCATCATATGACAATAAAGCACAGGAGCCAGGAAAAATTCTGACAGACAATATAAGCAAAGAAACTTTTTTTCCTCTAATGCCGAATTTGTACAGACGATCAGAATTTCCGATTGGAACTTTTTCAGACAGTAAAAATTGAGAACCTGCTCTCAATCTTTTGCTGATGGGAATTCGGCCAGCAAAAGTCTGATGGAGCATGCACACGGTCACGTTTTCCGACCAAAAGCTCTCATCGGTCTTTTGCTGGCTGAATTTCCGGTCGTGTGTACGGAGCATTACTTTGTTCTATCTAAAATCAGATAACGTATTACAGCCTATACATAGCAATTAAGCAAGTTGAGCAGGTGCAGTAGAGATGGCTGACTAACTTGCAGCCCCTCTTGTGTTACTACTTGATTTCTGCATTCTTGTACAGGATCCTGAAGTATCCAGCGAGTTTGATGCTGCAAGGGAACTGCAGACAAATGCACAAATGTGTCAATGCAAACATTTGTAAATATACAGTATTCAACATGCCTTTGCTTTCCCTTCCTTCCTGTCATCTTTGCTTCCTCATCTTCTTTCCTTTGCTCTAGTATGTGGCCCGGAGCAGAAGTGAAACTGGGAGGAGGGCCGGCATGGCGGGGGTGGGCAGTGAGGCGGAGTGAATAAGGGGTATTTTTTGAAAAAGGGGGGTATTTACTTACTTGATTGGGTCCTGAAGCGATGGGGGGGGGGGGGGGGGGGTGTCCCACAGGATGTGGAGGTTAGGAGGTGTTCAGTTGGAGACTAGTCGGAGCTTCTCACAGAGTAAGGATGTTGTCTCCCACCCACCCTCCCTAGTTGATGTGTTTGGGGATATGTGTTGACAATTAATAAGGGTGTGGTTGGTTCTATGGTGGGATATGTGGGGGGTTTAGATTTTGCTTGATTGTTCAATTTGTGGGTTCTTTTGTTACTTGTCATTGCAGCAGCGGGTGGTCTATTGGGTCTTGGAAGGCGATACTGGAAAAAATACTGGAGAATTAGGGGGGTTGGGCCCATCTGGAGGTATTGGTGTCCCTTCCCCACATAACAATACAATGGTAACATCTGGGTTTTTTAAGTTGGTTGTATCTGGTAGTAAGTAAGTGGTACTTGTCCCTGAGTCGGTGTAAGTTGCGGCTGGGGGGCCTTTCATGGGTGATAGATACAACCGGTTGGCAAAACGAAAATAGGCCTTCAAAGATCTTTAGACCAGGTAAGATTAGGCTGAGGATTTTTGTTAATGGGTTATGTATTGTATGTAGTTATGCATTCCCTATTTATGGCATTTTTGTATTTCAATTGTTTGAAAGAATAAAACAAAGGCTGCTTTGGCTATTCGACTCCAAAATTTAATGTGTCATCTGGTTAATTTGGGAGGGGAAGGAAGTGGTCAATTGTTACTGTTATAGGTAGCCGGAGCCTCGGCAATCTGCACATCCATCTGTCATGCTTTTCCTTTACCATCTCTCCTTTTTCTTACCTTCTGCCTTCTCATCCTGCCAACCTTCTTCCTTTAATTTTTTTCTTCCCTCACACCTTTCAGTCTACCTTCCTTCACACCCTTCATTCTCTCACACCTTTCAGTCTTCCTTCCTTCACACCCCTCCTTCCCTCACACATTTTCTTCTTCCTTCCTGCATATCCTTCTCTCTTTCCTTCCCACCTTTCCTTCTGCCTTCCTTTCTCACTTCTTTCCTTCCCACTACTCTGTCTTCCTTCCATCCCTAATATCCTAATTTCTTGCTCCCTCCTTCCTTTTCCCTTTCCTTCCCTTACATTCGTCTTCCTCATTACTTTCCTTCCTTTCTCCATCATTCTTCATCTCCTTCTTCCCTCTTTCATTTTTTGAATTGTCGAAGTAAACCTGGTAAAACCTCATGGTGAACATACAAACTCCATGCAGACAGAACCCTGGCAAGGACTGAACCCAGTACCCCACAACTGCAAGAGAAGAGCACTTACTATATGTATTGCCTGAGAGAGGGGATAACGATAAGGTGGTGAAGAGGGTGCATAGCTGTGGCAGGAGTAAGGAGGGGATGTACAGGTACAGTGTTGGGGGGGGGGGGGTGCATTTTGTACAGGCATGAGGTGACAGATGGGCCTACAGATAAGGTGGTAGTAGCAAAGACATATTGAAGATAGGAGTAAAGAAGTAGCCATAAAAAGGTGGGGGGGGGGGGGGTTATGCAGGTGTGGTGTTGAGAGCAGTGGGATGAGGTGGATGGTAGATGGTAAGGGGGGGGGCTGCAGGAGTGGTGGTGGCAGGGTTGTTGGCATGGTGGTGAGAGAAAAGGTACAATGGTGGGAGCGGAGAGGGGTGTGCATGCAGGCATTAGATTGGATTAGATTTTTGTTGAGAAATACTATTTAGATGTATTGATGAAAGATCAAAAGAGGGCATGCATGTATGTGGTGGGTAATTTGTACACAGCATTCAACAATGTAACTCCCAAATTCAAATTACCCTGCTCATACACCACATATATACAGAGCCCTGGGTGTGTGTGTGTGTGCCCATATGGCCCCAGTAAGTTCAGTCCCTAGGGAGAAGAAGGCCTTGTATCTTCAGCTAGCTACTTTAGTTGGTGCACCTAGGTATCCAGTTTGACAGAGTACAATTGCAGTATACTGGCAGTATCCGGGTAACAAGTTGGATCAGTGCGACTGCTCAACAAGGGGGAAAGTGTGACCTAGGTTCTGGCAAGTGTGGGCAAATAGGTAACATTGTCTGCATACAGTGTCCTTGTTTCCTGCAAATGGGCAAGTACCCGCTCACCAATCCTGCAGTCAAGGCCAAGCAAGGTGTCCTGGAACAAGGCAGGCACTTTAGGTAACCCGACTGGCTACCTTACAACTGGAACACTTCACACCTTTGGTACAGGTGCCTCTGGAGATGCGCCTGGGATCCCCTCTCAGACAGGATGTCTGATACTTGAAAGGAACGTTACGCTGACTTGGGAGGCAACACCTCTCCCCTGGGTCCGGTCTTTTCCCCTGCCTCATGGCATCTGACCCTGCCCAGGCAGACAGGATGGTGTCCTTACTTCTTTTCCCCAGAGGATACTGTGGTGTGTAGATCTTCCTCATATAGATTGCTATGGGGCCATTTAGTGATCGGGACTACATGTCCCATGATCCTTTGCTGTAGCCTGCAGTGTCTTTAACAAATGGCTCCCTTCCTCCTGCCAATGAGGATGCAGGGGAGGGAGCAAAATGGGTGGCAGTGAGAGAAATGCTCGCATAATACACTGAGGAGGAGAGGGAGGGGGAGAAATCCCCTTCAGGAGCAGACAGGCTCTCTCTCCCTGACAGCCTGTGTAAACTCCGGAGGAGGCCGGAGGGAAATGGGGGGCCACGGGGCTACCGCTACATACTCCCCCACCAAAGAACCTTTGGTCCTCCAAAGGAATTAGCAGTCCTTGACCTGGTACATGCTTTCAAATTACAGGCGGAGGAAAACAGGTTAATGTATACAGGAAAACAAACAACTTACATTTGCATAAGAACCTGGCAGAGGAATATCCCACCATTTGGTATAGGAAGGAAGGTTGTCCCGCCTACAGGCCACTTCGATTGGAATGGCCCAGCTAGATGTGCCAGGGGGTGAGTTAGGGCCAGCCTTAACCAAATCTGTGGTGAAAAGGTCAGGCATGTCAATAGGCCCTTGAGAAGTGAGGATAACTTCTTTGGAGCTCTCACCCAACACATCAGAGGTGGGTCTCTTGGGAGAGTTAATAACTCTTCACTCTCTCCCCTGGTTCGGGCATGGTAGGCTCACTAGCCACTCCTTCCTGCTTGACTGTTTCTGCCTCCTGCAGATCAGCTTCTTCCTCCACTGTGGAAGAGTGGGAGACTTCTGACCTTCCTGCTGGCAGGGAGGGTAAGGGATCACATCTGAAGACAACAGGGGCTAACAGCCATTTTGCCAGATCTGTGTTAGTCCCTACGATCAATGAACTTCCTGTGGACCCTGGTAACAGAGGACACACAATGGCCAGTGTTTCGAAGTGCTAAGGCTGGCCAAAACTTATTGGATCACATGATAACTTGATCTGCAGGTAGCCGTCACAAGGGTAATCCTCCATTTGAACACCCTGGATCTCTATGTCCTCCAACTTCTGCAGGGGTTTGTACAACAGATACCTTTCATAAAAATTTCTAGTCAGCAAAGTAACCCGAGGACTTGAGTCAAGAAGGGCTATTGTGTAGATTCCTTTGACTAAGACACATACTACAGACAAGGGCCCTAACAACTTGGAAGTAAGGTTTGTAGAAGCATTGGAAATATCAGGTCTTGCTGACTGGTCTTGCACTTCATTTCTCTTACGGTGTTCGAAATGCTGTTTCTGGTGATAATTTGGAGGTTGGTAGTCATTCCTCCTTGCTGAAACCGCATACGTTAATACAACTGCAGGTGTCCTCCACTGTTCCCTTACAGTGCCAGGGAAAGTTCTTTTCGAAAGCCCAGGACATCTCTCCATCCTCATGTCACATGCTGTTAAAGTAACAGAGATAGCTTGACACCTGGCAGGAGATCTTCTACGGTACCCATCATTTCTTCTCTGTTGTCCCAACGCTCTGTCCTCTTCCACAAACTTGGGCATTCTCGCTGGTAATGATCTACACCTCCACAGATTAGGCAAATGTCTTGGTTTGTTGGCCTCTTGCCTAGTGCAGCAGACAAGGCTGGGGGTACATTAGGCCCCATAACACCCTTGTCAGGCAGCTAAGTAAGTTTTGCTGCCAGCAGGTTCATCATTTCCATCATCTGCGATATCTTTATCAGTGCGGCTATTTCAGACTTGATATCCAACTGCTCTGCTTTTTTGCACAACCTCGGGGTGGTGACTTTGGTGACTTGACTGACTTGACCTGACAACCCGGACATCATCTCTATCAGCTGTGATACCTGAGTCTTAAGAAGCCCAACCTCGGGGTCACCCATCAGCTGTACTGGTCAGCCTAACTTAGACAACCAATTCTCCTTGTTCTCCAGCATGGCCTCCTCCTATCGCACAATCCAGATCAAATCTGGATACTTCACCATCTGAACCAAATAAGTTTATCTTGGTCTCATCAGACCACAGGACATCCTTCCAGTAATCCATGTCCTTAGTCTGCTTGTCTTCAGCAAACTGTTTGTGAGCTTTCTTGTGCATCATCTTTAGAAGAGGCTTCCTTCTGGGATGACAGCCATGCAGACCAAATTTGAGGCAGTGTGCAGCGTATAGTTTGAGCACTGACAGGCTGACCCACCACCCCTTCAACCTCTGCAGCAATGCTGGCAGGACTCATACATCTATTTCCCAAAAGACAACGTCTAGATATGACGCTAAGCACGTGCACTCAACTTCTTTGGTCGACCAGGGCGAGGCCTGAGTGGATCTGTCCTGTTAAACTGCTGTATGGTCTTGGCCACCATGCTGCAGCTCAGTTTCAGGGTCTTGGCAATCTTCCTATAGCAGTTAAAGAAAACTTCCAATTAATATGTACTTCCACAGGGTGACATTGTGGGTACACGGGTAGCAGTGTGCCAACGTCCCTAAAATAGAATGGGTATGTGAAAACTAAAGACTAATAAATGGACTTTGGAGGCACACAAGTAGATTATCTAAAAAAGATACAGTTGGTTTATTAAATACAAAATTCATATGGTAAGAATAATAGATCCAAATAAGTACATATAAAATCCCAAATGGTTAGTCTTTTATACGCGCCACATAACCTTTAACACCATTTCAAACAATACAGAAAAATAGAGGTATAACCAGACAACTAGGAATCGAAATTCCGATAATAATATTCCTGTTAGGCCGCGTACACACGCGCGGACTGTTCGCCCAACTTTGTCCGTCCAACAGTTTCGGCAAACAGTCCGCTCAAACTTAGCATGGACGGACATGGCCACACACGACGTACGAACAGTTTGCTGAAACCGTGCGCGATGACGTGAACGGCACGTACGACGGGACGAAAAATACGACGTCCTATACACTGCATTATAGCTTTCGGCGTGAAAATCCTTTCTGAGCATGCGCGCAACTTTGTTTGACGAACAAGCCTACACACGAGCGGACTGTTCGCTGAAACAAGGTTTCAGCGGACAGTTTTACGGAATTTCCGAAAAACCTTGTCCGTCCAACTGTCCGCTGAAACTGTCCGCTGAAAGCCCACACACGAGCGGACTGTCCGCCCAAACACTGTTCAGCGGACAAAGTTGGGCGAACAGTCCGCGCGTGTGTACGCGGCCTTACAGGTGTAAATAGACGGGCTTGTGGGTCAGAATGTGAATCCGGGTATACATGTTATTTTAATTGCTCAAACATGTTGCGCATAGAGATACGCTTCTTCAGGAGCATAACAAATTCATGCAGTAATAAAACGCAGGATACATAGTATACTAGTTCACCGGTAAGCAAAGTTGTCTGCGTCTATCAAGAGGCAAACCGACAGCAGTGTAGCATTTAAGAGGTAAAGATACTAGTTGGTATCCCAGTATGGATATAGTTGTATGGTCTGTTTAGGTAATCATATAGAGAGGCAGACCAGCAACTCAAAAAAAATGTAACCTCAGGAGTAGTAGAACCAGATCATGGAGACAGAATTCATAACTTGGAAGCGTCTGCCTATAGCCTAGGCCATCTTTATGTAGAGCAACAATTCTTTTTTTCAGATCCTCATAGAGTTCCTTGCCATGAGGTGCCATGTTGAACTTCTAGTGACCAGTATGAGAGAGTGAGAGCTATAACACCACATTTAACACACCTGCTCCCCATTCACACCGGTGATCTTGTAACACTAAAGAGTCACATGACACTGGGAGGGAAAATGGCTAATTGGACCCAATTTGGACATTTTACTTAGGGGTGTACTCACTTTTGTTGCCAGCGGTTTAGACATTATTGGCTGTGTGTTGAGTTATTTTGAGGGGACAGCAAATTTACACTGTTATACAAGCTGTACGCTCACTACTTTAAATTGTAGCAAAGTGTAGTTTGTTCAGTGTTGTCCCATGAAAAGATATAATAAAATATTTACAAAAATGTGAGGGGTGTACTCACTTTTGTGAGATACTGTAACTTCCAAATGACCCCACTCATACACCACATATACGGAGCCCTGGGTTTGTGCCCATATGGCCTCAGTAAGTTCAGTCCCTAGGGAGAAGAAAAGGCCTTGAATCCTCAGCTAGCCACTTTAGTTGGTGCACTTCGGTATCCTGTTTGGCAGAGTACAATTTTCAGTATACTTGCAGTATCAGGGTAACAAGGTGAACACTGTGACTGCTCAACAGGGGATAAGTGTGAACCAGGTTCTTGCAAGTGTTGGAAAATAGGTAAGGTTTTCTGCATGCAGTGTCCCTGTTTCCTGCAAATGGGCAAGTGCCCGCTCACCAATCCTGCGGTCAAGGCTAAGTGAGATGTCCTGGAACAAGGCAGGCTTTTCAGGTAACCCGACTGGCTACCTCACAACTGGAACACTTCACACCGCCACTTCAGGTGCCTGTGGAAATGCGCCTGGGATCCCCTCTCAGATAGGAGGTCCCCAATCGGTCATGGATAATTAAAAGAAACAGTGCACTGACCTGGGAGGCAACACCTCTTCACTGGGTCCAGTCTTTTCTCCTGCCTCGTGGCATCTGCCCAGGCAGACAAGATTACTTCTTTTCCCCCAGAGGATACTGGGGTGTGTAGTTCTTCCCCATATAGATGCTATGGGGGTCGTTTAGTGATCGGGACTACATGTCCTATGATCCTTTGTTGCAGCCTGTAGTGTCGTTAACAATTGGCTCCCTTCCTGCCAATGAGGATGCAGGGGAGGGAGCAAAACAGGCAGCCGTGTCCCTGCAAGCGCCACTCACATAATACAGTGAGGAGGAGAGGGAGGGGTGAAATCCTCCACAGGAGCTGACAGGCTCTCTCTAAATAAGAGCCTGTATAAATTCTGGCAGCGGATGGTGGGAAATGTGGGGCCATGGGCCAAAACATTTGCTTGTCAAAGTCACTAACTAAACTCATGACAGCTTCTAACGGGGTGCTCCCTAAAAGGTCCCCCAAAGCAAACAGACCATTCTTGTACCTTTTAGTTTCTGTCATCAGTCAGTCTTCTCACCCAGCATCGGGCTCTCACAGTGAAGACAGTGAGAGAGAAAGAGACCTAAGTATCAGTCAGCTCACCTATAAAAATTCCTGTAGAAAGCTGAGAGCAATTAATGAAGTCTGGCTAACAGGTAAGAAATGGACCTAGGAATGGAGGTTTTATCAGTCCCAAAGCTCTACAAAGCCTCCCGACTGCAGAACTTAAACCAGAACTTAAGATCTGAGAAAACAAAAAGGTTTGTTTTCTCCTTATCAGACTCATTATTTTATTACATATATATATATATATATATATATATATATATATATATATATAGTGGCAGGGTGGCAGGGCGAGTCCGTGGAACTACTTAATATGGCGGTCTAGGCCCAGATTTTGTAGGAAGCAAGCGCACTAATGGCACAGGTGAGTGCCAGCTTCATATGAGAGTCAGGATTAGAGGTCAGAGCCCCACCCTTCTGATGGGGTCGGTGTGTGAAGAGAGCAGTGACAGATGCTCGTCTGCACTGTGGTGTCCAGGTCAGGACAGACCAAGGCTTGAGCCTGAGAGAGAGTCCATGGGGAACAGAGACGCTGGGAACCGGCAAGGAAAGACACAGAGCTGAGGTACAACATGTGTGCACGAACACTGGGATGTGTTTTATGGTCAGGTGGACCAAAAAGGTACTAATCTGAGCAGTAAAACTGCCAAGAGAACCAGGAGGCTGAATATTATGTTTTGCTGTTTGCGTAAACTCCCTGTTTCGAGCTACAAAACCCCAACTTGTCACAAAAAAAAAAAATATATATATATATATATATATATATATATGTCGAAGTCCTTCAACCGAGACCGATATGAACCACATAAAGACGCCACAAGACTTACAACATATAACATAGACCTGAGGTGTGCCCTGGTCGGCTGGCCAGTATGCCAAGAAAAGGGAGCATACCTAGGATAAGTAATGGATGAATGTAGAGAGAATGTGTTGAGAAGTGCCAACAATGAACCGACAAGGACTACAGGAGAGTGGTCTGCTTATGTAGCCCTGTAAATCGCATGTTAGCAACTCAATGCATTTAGGCATCTAGAGATGGTGAAGACGACTTGCTGAAGTTCAAACCGAGCATCAGAATGGGGAAGAAACAGTGTTTAAGTGACTTTGAACGTGGCATGGTTGTTGGTGCCAGACGGGCTGGTTTGAGTATTTCCAAAACTGCTGATCTACTGGGATTTTCACACACAACCATCTGTAGGGTTTAGAGAGAAAGGTCAGAAAAAGAGAAAATATCCAGTGAGTTACAATTGTGTGGGCAAAAAAATGCCTTGTTGATGTCAGAGGTCAGAGGAGAATGGGCAGATTGAGATGATGGAAAAAGACAGCAGTAACTCAAATAACCACTCGTTACAACCAAGGTATGCCGAATACTATCTCTGAATGCACAACACATCGAACCTTGAAGCAGATGGGCTACAGCAGCAGAAGACCACATCGGGTGCCACTCCTGTCAGCTAAGAATGAAATGAAACAGAGACTACAATTCGCACAGGCTCACCAAAATTGGACAACAGAAGATTGGAAAAATGTTTCCTGGTCTAAAGACTCTCGATTTCAGCTGCAACATTCAGATGGTAGGGTCAGAATTTGGCGTAAATAACATGAAAGCATGGAACCATCCTGCCTTATTACTTATCCTGGGTATGCTCAATGGTTAATTCAAAGGAGCAACGAAAGTGGGACTTTATATGAAGTGCGTGAGTGCCATAAAATCAAATTTGGTGAGCAATTGGAAAAATTTTAATAAATGGTTCATAAAATTAATCAATATAATTACAGTATACATTTAATATTATCAATTCCATATTCAAGGATATTGAGTACAATCAAGTAAAAATGATAAACGTTTATACAGAGTAATATGAACACAAGAAAATTTTCCACCGTACACCAAATTATGTTGATAAAAAAACATAGATTTAGGGTGGTGCTTGCCCAACAAATGACTTAGATATCCAATTGAAAAAAATCTTGATAAAATATATTAAAAAAATGGTCATAATTGAAGATAAACACGACAGTTGATATCTCTACGCGTTTCATGGCTGAGTTACAACTCGTCAGGAGCAAGCGCGTGTCTTCTCTAAAGATAAGAATAAAAAAATAATGCTCAATGGTTAAAGCTGGTGGTGTAATGGTATGGGGGATATTTTCTTTGCACACTTTGGGCCCCTTAGTACCAATTAAGCATCATTTATACATTACCGTCTACCTGAGTATTGTTGCTGACCATGTCCATCCCTTTACGACTACAATGCACCCATCTTCTGATGACTACTTCCAGCAGGATAATGCACCGTGTCACAGAGCTCAAATCATCTCACCACTGGTTTCTTGAACTTGACAATTAGTTCACTGTACACCAATGACCCCACCCCCCCCCACACTCACCAGATCTCAATCCAATAGAGGACCTTTGGGATGTGGTGGAATAGAAGTTTTGTATCATGGATGTGCAACCAACAAATCTGCAAGTGTGTGATGCTATCATGTCAATACGGACCAAAAATCTCAATCAAGAATGTTTCCAACACCTTGTTGAATCCAGTGGCGTAACTAGAACCTTCAGGGCCCCGATGCAAGAAACCATGAAGGGCCCCCCTGAACCCCAGCCAGGGCCCTTCCCTCCAAGTCCGGCGGTAGAACTCCAGGGCGTGGTCACAGGTATGACCTTTGTGAGCCCTGTAGTTCCACCACTGGCATCAGTCGTTTTTTTTAATTATTTTATTTTTTTCTCTGGCTGGGGAGAACAGACATCGGACTGAGCGGCAATGCATGGATTAGGAGAGGGGTACTCTGAGGAGCTGGGTAGTCACCCTCCACCTCCAGCCACCCGTGTGCATGGTGCACTGGTACCCCTAGCTGCCTATGCTGCTTCCGGCCATATGTAGAGGGGGTTGCGGTCGCGGCTGCTGCACCCCCTATAGTTACGCCCCTGGTTGAATCTATGCTATGAAGAATTAGGCAGTTCTGAAGGCAAAAGGGGGTCAAAACCAGGACTAGCAAGGTGTACCTAATAAAGAGGCCGGTGAGTGTACATGCAGACCCCCCCTTTTTTTTTTTCTTTTTTTACAAGATCCTATTCCTGCTTTATGGCAGCCATTGCAGCATTGTCAGGTCAGGTGTATTGTCTTTGACCTGTAACAAACGCTCTCATGCTCCAGTTTTCCCCAGTGTAAGCTCCATGCTGCGCCAGCACTGTCAGACCAATGGCTACAAGCCGCACATGCCTGATTAGCAGGTCAGGGGACTTGAGCGACCGCAAAGTGAGTGTTTAGGCGTATTAACTTACCACTTTAATGGCGTGAGCCTGACACGCATCTCCCAGGAGTCGTCAGATGGAATGGCGAGCATTAATCGCGTTAGTCACGCTGCTCCCGCTCGCTGGGGAATTCTGCACCAACTGGTGCTTTCAGAATCTCTGCCACGCCAGAATACGGCAAGCGTGTGACGGGTTCCAGCTGACCTGAAGGTTGTGTGAGGCCATTGTACTGCACTTAAAGGGCATCTGTTCTTCTGTAAAGCCCTTTGGAGGTTTGTTAGAAAACCTTAGTGAACAAACAGCATCATGAATGCCAAGGAACACACCAGACAGGTCAGGGATAAAGTTGTGGAAATGTTTAAAGCAGGGTTAGGTTATAAAAATATATCCCAAGCTTTGAACATTTCATGGATCACTATTTAATCCATCATCCGAAATTGAAAGAGTATGAGCACAACTGCAAACCTACCAAGACATGGCCGTCCACCTAAACTGACCGGCCCGGCAAGGAGAGCATTCATCAGAGAAGCAGCCAAGAGGCCCATGGGAACTCTGAAGGAGCTGCAGAGATCCACAGCTCAGGTGGGAGAATCTGTCCACAGGACAACTATTAGCTGTGCACTCCACAAATCTGGCCTTTATGGAAGAGTGGCAAGAAGAAGGCCATTGTTTAACCACTTGAGACCCTCGCTATAGTCGAATGACGGCTACAGCGCGGATCTCCTTTGCCAAGACTACGTCTATTGACTTCGTCCCGTGCACGAGCGGCCGGCGCGCTCTGTGATCGGTGAGTCTATGAGACTCGCCTGATCACCGATCCGTGCAAGGGGT
Organism: Lithobates pipiens; assembly: GCF_037356315.1. NCBI lineage: Eukaryota > Metazoa > Chordata > Amphibia > Anura > Ranidae > Lithobates > Lithobates pipiens. The sequence continues at coordinate 6,038,188 of NW_027507696.1, forward strand.
CGATCCCGACCCCTTATCACGTGATCAGCTGTCAGCCAATGACAGCTGATCATGTGATATAACGGAGCCGGTAATTAGCTATTATTCCTCCTCGTGCTGACAGCGCAAGGAGAAAAAAAAAGAGTTGATCACCGGCGGCCGTAATCGGGACATCAGTCCCGATCACGGCCGGCCCTGCCAGTGCCCACCTGCCCCCTGCTAGTGCCCACCTGCCCCCTCATCACTAAACATCATTAAATTATAAGTGCCCCCGTCAGTGCCATCCAGCAGTGCCCATAGTGCCGCCCAGCAGTGCCCACAGTGCCACTCAGCAGTGCCCACAGTGCCACCCAGCAGTGCCCACAATCTGCCTCAACAAAGGTGCTGCACCCCAGTGCCACATATCCGTGCCCATCAGTGTCATCTACCAGTGCCCATCAGGGCTCAGCAGTGCCGCCCATCAGTGCCCAGCAGTGCCACCTATCAGAGCCACCTATCAGTGCCACCTATCAGTGCCCATCAGTCCCATCTATCAGTGGTACCTATCAGTGCCCCTTAGTGCCACCCATCCGTGCCACCCATCTGTGCCACCCATCCGTGCCATCTTATCTGTGCCCATCGGTGCTGCCTTATCTGTGCCTATTAGTGCCGCCTTAACTATGCCTATCAGTGCCCACCAGTGCAGCCTATCAGTGCCCACCAATGCAGCCTATCAGTGCCCACCAATGCAGCCTATCAGTGCCCACCAGTGCAGCCTATCAGTGCCACCTCATCAGCGCACTTCAATGAAGGAGAAAAATGACCTGTTTGCAAAATTTTATAACAAACTATTAAACATGATTTTTTATTTTATTTTTATTTTGCATCTTTTTTTGTTTGTTTAGCAAAAAATAAAACTCCCAGCTGTAATTAAATACCACCAAAAGAAAGCTCTATTTGTGGGAAAAAAAATGATAAAAATGTCATTTGGGTACAGTGTTGTATGCCCGCGCAATTGTCATTCAAAGTGCATCAGCGCTGAAAGCTGAAAATTGGTCTGGGACTGAGGGGGGTTTAAGTGCCCAGTAAGCAAGTAGTTAAAGAAACCCATAAGACGTCCCATTTGCAGTTTGTGAGAAGCCATGTGGGGGACACAGCAAACATGTGGAAGAAGGTGCTCTGGTCAGATGAGACCAAAATTTAACGTTTTGGCCTAAAAGCAAAACAATATGTGTGGCGGAAAACTAACACTGCACATCACCCCGAATACACCATCCCCACTGTGAAACATGGTGGTGGCAGCATCATGTTGTGGGGATGCTTTTCTTTAGCAAGGACAGGGAAGCTGGTCAGAGTTGATAGGAAGATAAATGGAACCAAACACAGGGCAATCTTAGAAGAAAAGCTGTTAAGAGTCTGCAAAAGACTTGAGACCGGGGCGGAGGTTCACCTTCCAGCAGGACAACGACCCTAAACATCCAGCCAGAGCTACAATGGAATGGTTTAGATCAAAACATATTCATGTGTTAGAATGGCCCAGTCCAGACCTAAATCCAATTGAAAATCTGTGGCAAGATTTTAAAATTAGTGTTCACAGATGCTCTTCATCCAATCTGACAGAGCTTGAGCTAGTTTGCAAAGAAGAATGTGCAAAAATGTCACTCTCCGGATGTGCAAAGCTGGTAGAGACATCCCCAAAAAGACTTGCAGCTGTAATTGCAGAGAAAGGAGGTTCTACGAAGTATTGACTCGGGAGAGCTGAATACAAATGCACGCCACACTTTTCAGATATGTATTTGTAAAAAATGTTGAAAATCATTTATCATTTTCTTTCCACTTCACAGTCATGTGCCACTTTGTGTTGGTCTATCACATAAAATCCCAATAAAATACATCTATGTTTTTAGTTCAAGGGGCATGAATATCACCGGCATGCAGGGTTGTGTGGGAGCCGTTCTCCCAGTGATCGTGGAGGTGAAGAGAGAGGAGAGCAGGCGGCCGGAATATCAGAGAGCGGGGACATCGCTGTAACAGCTTACATTTCAATTGCAGTGTGTTTCCTGCACTCGTTGTCACATACAGTCCCATCTCCTGGCCCCAGTACTATGATAGACAGATCATCCGTCCAATCCCTGGACGTGTGGAGTATATCAAAGTCCCCAGGCCAGGAGGCAGGGCTGTATGTGACTGCAATCGGCGGGAACACACGGCAATTGAAATGTCCCTGATCTATGTTAATCCGGCCGCCTGCTCTCCTCTTTCTTCCCCTGATGGACACAGGTAGGCTGCATTATGGACACAGGTAGGCTGCATTGATGGACACAGATGAGACTGCATGATGAACACAGGCAAGCTGCATTTATGGACACAGGTAGACTGCATTGATGGACACAGTTAGGCTGCATTGATGGGTACAGGTAGGCTGCATTTTTGGGCACAAGTAGGCGGCATTGTTTGGCACAGGTGAAGCGGCATTGATGTATACAGGTAGGCTGCATTGTTGGACACAGGCAAGCTGCATTTATGGACATAGGTAGGCTGCATTGATGGACACAGGTATTTTTTAACACAATTAGGCTGCATTGATGGACACAGGCAAGCAGCATTTATGGACACCGACAGGCTGCATTGATGGACACAGGTGAGGCTGCATTGATGGGCACATTTAGGCTGCATTGTTGGGCACAAGTAGGCTGCATTGTTGGACTCAGGCAGGCTGCATTTATGGACACAGGTAGGCTGCATTGATGGACACAGGTAGGCTGCATTGATGGGCACAAGTAGGCGGCATTGTTTGGCACAAGTAGGCGGCATTGTTTGGCACAGGTGAAGCGGCATTGATGTATACAGGTAGGCTGCATTGTTGGGCACAGGTGAGGCTGCACTGATAGGCACTGATAAAGTTGTTGTTAATATTTATTTTTATAACTTTATTCTGCATAAAACATTTAAGTGTCATTTCATGAGATCATTTATAAGGGCGTGTTTAGGGTAGAGTGACCAGATGTCCCGGTTTCAGGGGACTGTCCCCGGATTGAGGACACTGTCCCCGGACCAAGTCTGTCCCCGGTTTTGTCCCCGGATTTGACTTCAACGGGAGCTGGGACAATTTTCAAAGACAGTCAGTGCAGAATAAAAAAATAATAATCTGAATTACACCCCCCCCCCCCCCCCCCCTGCTCCTACTAGCTTAGGTGGGTGTATTTTTTCCATTATCTGTGACCCTTTCTGATGATGATCTGTTGGTCGGAGCGGATGGACTAATTCTTCAGTTTCCAGCACACATGCCCATTCAGCTCCGCTCACATGTTCTTCTGCCTTGGCTCAAATCCCAGCCAGCCGCCTGCCTGCTTATCTCCTTGCATTCCCCGGCAGAGTCATTTTCCTCCGCTCCCCACCCAGTAGTAGCCGGGGCCCGGAGAGTGAGACCTGAGAGGCTGTGAGGCCGGCGGAGGCGACGGGCAGAGAGAGGCAGCTGAGCTCAGCCGATGATGTCCAGCAGCAGGAATAGAGGGGGAGGGGATCCAATCGTGGGGTGCCTTCAAGGCTTCAACACAGGAGTGCTTTGGGGGTGTCTGTGAATAGACTACATCGCACTGTGTCTGTCTCTCTGGCATAATGGATGATATCAGAACTCACAGGCAGCGGGGGGCACTTATTGGTCATAAGTTAACAAAATCAGCACCCAGCAGCCATGTTACGTGACAGAGCCAGCCAGAGGAATGTCCGACAGAAAAAGTCAGACGGAAATCTTTTCATCGGATATTCTGATGGTGTGTGGGCCTCATTGGACTTTTTATTTTTTTCAAAAATTCTGACGGACCTATAAATAGAACATGTTTTAAATATTTCTGACGGAATCAATTGTTAATCGGGAAAACCGCTCATCTGTATGATGTTCCAACAGACCAAAAATGACGCATGCTCTGAAGTACGAGAAGGCAGCTATTGGCTACTGGCTATTGAACTTCCTTTTTCTAGTCCCGTCGTACGTGTTGAACGTCAGTCACCGCGTTCTTGACGGTCGGACTTTGGTGTGATCGCGTGTAGGCAAGACCGTTTCAGTGGAACTCCGTCAGAAAAAACCTTCAGAGTTTATTCCGACGGGAAAACCGGTCGCGTGTACGCAGCATTAGTGTCCGATTTGTCCACCGCAATATCGCAGTCCCGCTATGAGTCGCTGATTTCTGCCATTACTAGTTAAAAAAAAAAAATGTCCCCGGGTTTCATTTTAAAAATCTGGTCACCTTAGTTTAGGGGCAGAGTTAGGGATAGGGCAGGGTAGGGGTTGGGTGGGGCAACTGGTGGCGAGTAACCCTTGAGGCCTGGCTAGTAGCTCAGGACTTGAAATGTTGACCCCTGTCTATATATATATATATATATATATATATATATACAGGGCCATCTTTAAGGCAGGGCAAAAGGGGCAGCTACCCAGGGCCATGTCATTGTTGTGGGGCCCAAAGCAGCTGCCTCATACTTGCCAACTATCCCAGTTTACATTCCCTTGTCCATTGAGGATTTAGTCCTGTGCTGCTTCTAATGCTGCCCAGCTCTGCCCTATTGTTGTGTACAGATGACTCACCTGCAGACCTGTGTTTACATGTAAATACTGGCATTCATATGTAAATAGCAGTCACATGCATATGTAAATAGCTGAGGCCAACTGCATTGATATATAAATAAAGGCTGCATTCATATGTATATCATGCCCCCCTGCAGTGAGGAGAAGATGTGCTTCTAACCTATCGCAACCAGTGAGCATTATTACTGTACAGTAATCTCTAGCAGCCAATCAACAAGCAGAAATGTGCTGTAACCTCTAGCAACTAATCAGTGAGCCTTGAGGAGTGCTGTAACCTCTAGCAACCAGTCAGTAAGCAGTAATGATATGCTGTAACCTCTGGCAACCAATCGCAATCGCTGCCCGATCTGATACAGTAAACTGATTTTAAGTCTAGCTTCTATTTATTGTATGTCTCAGAGAAGGTGGAGAGCGAAATTGCATGGGGGGGGGGGGGGGCCCTAAGAAAATTTTTGCCCAGGGTCCAATCAATATTAAAGACGGGCCTGTATATATACAGTATATATATATATATATATATATATATATATATAATTCCAGTCATAACACCATACACTTGAAGACAATTGAGCAACCACTGGTGTCATTCGACTTTTAATAAATAGAAATGGTTACCTTTTAGGCTAGTAATTTTGGCCGGTTACAAATACTATTGGCTGGAAAATCAAATTTCCAGCTTTCTCACGTTCTTGCTCAGGGGGGAAATGTGTGCTTCTAAAACAAAGTCCTGTCAGGATCAGGGGTCACAGCCTGAACCAAGAGGCCCTAGGAAGCTCTATATGAAAGGAAGGGAGCCAGCACGGACACTCAGAGCAAACGCTGTCCTTACAGATAAACTTGACAATGCCCCACCACCACCCAATGCTGGAAAGAGGAACACAACTAAAGGCTAACTCGATGTGACAGCACTTCAAAGTTTGTACAACTCCTCGCTCTTCTTTTGTTATATGTTTGCAATGAAACAAGGTGGCCGAAGTAATGAGCATCTATGACTATGCCACGTACACACGAGCGAATTGTCCGGCGTACTTAGTCTGGGAAACAATCCGGCGGATAGTCCGGCGGACTTTCTACCGAACGGACTTGGCCACACACGGACACACAGAAAGTCCGGCGTTTGCTAGCGCGATGACGTACAGCACGTACGACGGGACTAGAAAAAGGAAGTTCAATAGCCAGTAGCCAATAGCTTCCTTCTCGTACTTGCTTCTGAGCATGCGTCATTCTTAGTCCGCCGGACTAGCACACTGACGAACGTATTGTCCGCTGAAACCCAAGTCCGGCGGAAAGATTGGAGTGCAAAAATACTTTCTAAGTCCGCCGGACTTTGCGCTGGAAAAGTCCACTGAAGCCCGCACACACGATCGGATTGTCCGCTGAAATGCGTTTCGGCGGACTAAGTACGCCGGACAATTTGATCGTGTGTACGCGGCATAACAGAGTTGGCATCACTCCAACAATGCATGTTTAGGAGATATTTACAGAACCTATAGTCCGTGATACTTTTTTTTATTTGCACTAACATACAATTTTTCAGGACAAGCTTTCAGGGTATGTCCCCTTCTTCAAGGTCCAAGCAGTACTGCTTGGACCTCGAAGAAGGGGACATACCCCGAAAGCTTGTCCTGAAAAATTGTATGTTAGTGCAAATAAAAAAAAGTATCACGGACAGTACTCAACTTTCTCAGAACCTATAAGTAAGCCTTATTATAAGCTCACCTATAGGTAAAAGCAAGAGATGGAAGTTTACTACCACTTTAAATCCAAAGGGCAAGCACTACAAATGGCTGCTGTTACCTTTGCTAGCTAAAAAACCCTCCTTTGTGAGCCGTTTTGAAAGTTTTTTACTTTGTTATTGGGGCCTGGCAGCTTCGCCTTTCCAACCCAGTTTTGGTGGTTGCGCACCAAATGATTACTGTCCAGACTGTTTCTGCAAAAAAAATTCCTAGTGAGATCAGCACTGCTGCTATTAAGGCTCGGCTCACACTAGCCAACTCCAAAGATGAGTGATTTTCAGTCTAAGCCCTTGTACGCACGGTCGGACATTCCGACAACAAAAGTTGTCGGAAAATCCGATCGTTCGTAACGTGATGACGTTATTTCGTTACGACGGGACTACGTTCAGGCTGGTAGCCAATAGCTTTGGTCTAGGAATTTGATCTGAGCATGCGTGGCACTTTGTCCGATCGGAATTCTCTACACACAATCGAACAAAGTCCGATCGGATCACGTTGTCGGAAAATTTTATAGCCCAGCTCTAAAACTTTGTCGGTCGGTTATTCAGACGGAAACAGTCCGATGGAGCCCACACACGGTCGGATTATCCGACAACACGGTCCGATCGGACATTTTCCGTCAGAATGTCTGACTGTGTGTACAAGGGCTTAGAGTCTGACTTTGATACAACTTCAAAGTGACTTTGATAAGACTTTTATACTCTCTGGCATTGAAGCCGTGTCAAAGTCGGATCAAAGTAGTGCAGGAACCTTTTCTGAAGTCGCAGCAACTTCAGAAGTGCCAATTGGAACGGCCCTCATAGAGATACATGGCATTTCACATGTCCTGCGACTTTGGGTCTCAAAGTCAGATCCTAAATCGTGGGATTGTGAACCAAGCGTTAAGGATAGGAACCACTCCAGGGTTCTGACACCTTGCCATCTTCTTTTGACTCTTCAATCTCTGGGTTACCAAGGAGGCTGTTCTCCTTCCTCGCAGAAAATCCTGTACCTGCAGAGACGGTAAGACGCAATCTTCAACAGAATGATTTACAGTTGATCACTGCATCTATTCTTTTTTTAAATCAGATTAAAGTGGTTGTAAACCCTTACAACACACTTTGACCTACAGGTAAGCCTAAATTAAGGCTTACCTGTAGGTCCAAGAAATATCTCCTAAACCTACACGGTTTAGGAGATATTTACTGAAAGACAGGCACCGCTGTCTACGGCGCATGCGCCGTAGACGGCAAATATGCCGCGCGTGGCGGCTCCCGTGCGCATGCGCGGGAGTGACGTCATTGCGGCTTCGCCGAATGACAGCGGCAGAGCAGCGAAGACCCACTGAGAAGATGGATGCTCCGGACTACAGGGGACAGCGATGACTTCGCTGGCTCCTGTGTCAGGTAAGTGACACATAATGGACTACTATGCGATGCGATGCGATGCGATGCATAGTAGTCCATTATGCTTTACCTTTGCAGGGAATGAAAGAGGAAGTAAACTCATCAGGGTTTACTTCCTCTTTAAATTTGTCTCTCTTTTTATTATTACAGGTATTTATACATCACTGGAAATTTACACAGCACTATACATACTGTACATAGTACACTCACATCAGATCTGCCCTCAAGGAACATACAACCTAAGGCCCATATCTCACATACACACACAATAGGGCCAGTTTGGACAGGAGCCTATAACCTATCCAGAATACTGTATCTGTGGAGGTTGAGAGGAAATGTACGCAAGCATAGGGGAAATATGCAAACTCCATATGGATAGTGTCCTGGCCAAGATTTGAACCAAGGACAGCAGTGCTGCAAAACAGAAGTGTTAACCACTAAGCCACCGTGATACCACTTTCTGCCCCCAAAAAAATAAAAATAAAATAAAAAGAAGAGCTTCCAATTTGTGAACCTCCTGTATATACAATGTTAGAAGTACATACATTTTTAGATGTACTGTTGGGCATCTGATCCACTGCATTGTGCTTAAAATGTAGTTTTATATACACTATATTACCACAAGTATCGGGGCGCCTGCCTCTACACACACATTAACTTTAATGGCATCCCAGTCTTAGTCCGTAGGGTTTAATATGAGTTGGCCCACCCTTTGCAGCTATAACAGCTACAACTCTTCTGGGAAGGCTGTCCACAAGGTTTAGGAGTGTGTCTATGGGAATGTTTGACCATTCTTCCAGAAGCGCATTTGTGAGGTCAGGCACTGATGTTGGATGAGAAGGCCTGGTTTGCAGTCTCCGCTCTAATTTATCCCAAAGGTGTTCTGTCAAGTTGAGCTCAGGACTCTGGGTATGCCAGTCAGGTTCCTCCACCCCAAACTTGCTCATCCATGTCTTTATGGACCTTGCTTTGTGCACTGGTCCAAATCATTTTGTGGAGGGAGGATTATGGTGTGGGGCTGTTTTTCAAGTGTTGGGCTTGGCCCCTTAGTTCCGGTGAAGGAAACTCTTAAAGCATCAGCATACCAAGACATTTTGGACAATTTCATGCTCCCAACTTTGCGGGAACAGTTTGGGGATGGCCCCTTCCTGTTCCAACATGACTGCGCACCAGTGCACAAATACGGTTCATAAACACATGGTGAGCGAGTTTGGGGGTGGAGGAAGTTGACTGGCCAGCACAGAGTCCTGACTTCAACCCAATAAAAACGCCTGAAAACCACCTCAGTGTGAAAACAGCCTTAGATACAGAGGGTACTTCCTCTCATATCATAGAGTACATTAACTATACACTATAATAGTACAGCACCACCTGCTGGCATAGATAGGTATAATGCATACAGTATTGTCAGTTTATTAACAACTTGTTGTTGTTCTTCCAACAGAAAAAGGGGTAGAGGGATTTGGTTAGAAAATAGGGACTGTCTCTCCAAATAAGGGGCAGTTGGGAGCTATGTAAGTGTGAGTTCCCTCCGTGTGTTAATATGCAAATAAAATGTACTGTATATTATGTAAATTTTATATGCATGTTATATAATACATATTATTAGGCCATGCTTTCAGTCTTGAAGTCCTAGATTGGGTCAGTACATAATAGATCAAAGAATTCCAAAAGCTTTAAACTGTTTGAGTCGCGCTTTTATTTTACCTCTCTGGCACATTGCTAGGATTTGGGGAGGGTCTCTTCCTGGTTCCCAGGCCGGCAGACCACTGTCTATTCATGACACTAGACAATATTTATGATCGCACTGTACAATCCGCCAGAAACTAAACATGAGGAAGCCGGCTCTACAAGTAGAATCCCAGACTGAAAGATAAATAGTTTTTTTTTTTTGCTCATTTAAACAGGAAAAAGCAACAATTAAGTGAAGGAGGAGGGGGTAATCTTCAAAGATGGCGTAGCCTCCCCCTCTCGTGTCTGCTGCTACAATGGGGCAGGAAATAAACAAGAAATGTGTTTGTTTCAATTCATACATGAAAAATAAAAGGATATCCTATTGGTACGCATTAATGGCAGGGTCTATAGCCTGTCCGCCAAGGTTCCCAGCCATTCAGAAGATGCTGAAACTGACTGCATGTGAACATTGATCCGAGCATCATTCCAGTCAATGATCAGGTGATTACATACACCAAATTGGACTCATGGAAACTTTTACATTTCTATTTAAAAAAAGTGTCAGAAATGGAGTCAAAATGGATCGATATGTAAGAGGCGAATGAACGCAAATGATGTAAAATTATGGAACGGATAGTCACCAACTACCAACTTAGAAAAACTGCAGGTAAAAATATAAAATCAGAAAAATCAAGTATTTTAAATGCTTACTCCTTTCCATAAATCTTTTATGTAGCTGCCGGTGCAAGAGCGACATACTTTAGTGTCACTTGGGTAACAGCTATGAGTCGATAGGAAATGCTGACATCACATTCAAGATGGCGACACCCAGCAGCAGGCAAACAATATGCTTAAAGAGAAAGTAAAGGCAAAAAAACAAATAGAATAAAAAATACACCCTGTAAGGCAAAGGCATAATGAGCTAGTATGCATAGCATACTAGCTCATTATAATTAACTTACCTGAGAACAAAGCCCCCGAAGCGGTCCTCCGTCTTCCTCTTCGCCGCTGCCTTGTATCCCGCAGCGACTTCCGGGTCTCGCTGCTCCGGGGCTGTGATTCGCCTGAGCCGCGATGACGTCACTCCCGCGCATGCGCACGGGAGCCGACACTCGTGGCATATCGCCGCGATCTGCGGCCTGCTCAGTGCATCTGCGTGCTGCTGTCTACGGCGCATGCGCCGTAGACAGCGGTGCCTGTCTTCGGGTAAATATCTCCTAAACCGTGTAGGTTTAGGAGATATTTCTTGGACCTACAGGTAAGCTTTAATCTAGGTTTACCTGTAGATCAAAGTGTGTTGTAAGGGTTTACAAACACTTAAAATACGATAATGCACATATAATGTTACGGGAAACTATGGGGGTTATTTACAAAAGGCAAATCCACTTTGCACTACACGTGCAAACTACAAGTTCAAAGTGCACTTGAAATTGCACTTGGAAGTGCAGCTGCTGTGAATCTGAGGGGTAGATCTGAAATGTGGGGAAGCTCTGCTGATTTTATCATCCAATCATGTGCAAACTAAAAAGAAAATTTTTTGCCCAGGGTCCAATCTATATTAAAGATGGCCCTGCCTGGACAGCAGAAACAAGACTGGAAGTGGGAGATTTTGCACTCAGGCAAACTCCCAAGGATTACAGGATGCTACCAATTGTATCTAACATGTTTCAGGCTCTAGTGATCTTTAAAGGGATGCATTCAGGCAGCTTATAGGAGAAACATAGCACAGGAGCATATGATGACCATCATTCATAGAAAATAAAGAGGTTACCCTCCTAGTTATTATTATTATAATAAAGGATTTATACAGCGCCAACAGTTTGCATAGTGCTTTAGAATATAAAGGGAGACAATTCAATACAAGAGGGTTAAGAGCGCCCTGCTCCTGCAAGCTTATAGTCTAATAAATTAGGAAGGAGTGTGTAAATTATAAGGCTGGCTGGAAAAATAGTAGATTTATATTTAAAAGTGCTGTCTTTTACAGTCAGAGATCTGATGTTCTGTAGGAGACAGCCCGCTGTGTTGATGAGTAGTCTGTGAAACGCTCAGGTATGCGTGTGAAACGTATATAAAAATTCTGTCCGACTGACAAGATTCCCCTCAAGGGCAAAACAGCCCCAGGAGACGAGTGCCAATCACACCGACACTGACGGCCAGTGAGAAAAAGTGAAAATATTCTAATAGTATATTTGACTTTCCCTGCCTGTGCCCCAGGCTGCGCCAGAACATTTCCCATTGGCTGTGTAAGAGGTGTGATGTCATTACAACATTTAAAATTTTTCAGTTTTCATTCCTAAAAATCTGTTCTGGAAAGAAATTTGTCCAAAAATTAACTCTCAGGCTCAATCATAAACCTGGTAACTAAATCAGAGAATTTAAAGCGGAGCATCTGCTGGGCAAGTTGAATGACTTATAGGGGGGGTATTTACTAAAACTGAAAGTGGAGGGCAACCCTGAAAACAAAAAAATGTTAAAAATTAAAAAAAAATCAAAAAAAAATAAATCAAAAAAAATTTTTTTTTTTACTTACCAGAAATGCCTGTTGCTAGGCACATCATCCTAATCTTCCTCTTCCTCCTCCGCGGAGATCTTCTGTCTTCTCTCCTCGTCGCGGCGTCTTCTGGGTAATGGGTCGCGCTGTGTTCTGGGAACTGTGTGTTCCAGAACACAGCGCGTCCCATTCAGAAAGCGCTGCGGGACTTGCGCATGCGCAGTAGCTGCGGGACTCGCGCATGCGCAGTAGGAAACGGGCAGTGAAGCCATAAGGCTCCGCTGCCTGTTTCCCTTAGAGGGAATGGCGGCGCCGGGACCCGAGAGCCGAGGGACGGGTCGACCTCGGGCGGCCGACATCGCGGGCGCCCTGGGCAGGTAAGTGTGTTTATTAAGTCAGCAGCTGCAGTGTTTGCAGCTGCTGACTTTTTTTTTTTTTTAAACGGCCCTCCTCTTGAAGCACTCAGAATCTGGTGCAGCTGTGCATAGTAGCCAATCAGCTTCCAACTCCAGCTTCTTCAATTAAGCTTTGTCAATAAAATCTGGAAGCGGATTGGTTTACATGCAGAGCTGCACCAGATTTTGCACTCTCCACTTTTAGTAAATAACCCCGCTGATGTCTGGTTTAAGCGCTACAGAGGATAGGCACTGCTCTTGCTGCTCGGCATCTCTCAAGCTGGCTATACATGGGTAGAATTTTGAATGAAAATTCTTGGAAAAAGAAGGTTCTAAGAAAGTTTGTAAATTTTTTCCAATCAGTGGTTCAAACCGACTTTATTTTCTATCAGCGAAGAGAAAATTTTCGAAGGAGCAGGATGGAAAAATGTTCTCGAAGGAACAAATTTCTAACAGTGTATGTGGTTTTTTGTATAGGAAAGTCTATTCATTGCAAAATCAAATGTTAAAGCGGGAGTTCCGCCGTTTTTTTTTTTTTTTTTAAAGCCAGCAGCTACAAATACTGCAGCTGCTGACTTTTAAAATAATGACACTTACCCGCCCAGCGCGCCCGCGATGTCGGCAACCGAAGCCGATCTCTCGATCGTCTCTCGGGTGCTGCCGCCGCCATCTTGGGTATGGGAATCAGGAAGTGGAGCCTTGCGGCTTCATTTCCCGGGTTCACTACTGCGCATGCGCGAGTCACGCTGCGCAATAAGGATGGTCCCCGCTGTCTCTGGGATCCGTGTGTTTCCCAGCAGACATCGGGGGACCTTCGGAAAGGGGTGTAGATTCTGCGGAAAGGGGCGTAGATTCTGTGGATATCTATGCCGGAAGTGGGTGCAGATACCTGTACTGTACAGGTACCTGCACCCCCCTGAAAGGTGCCAATTGTGGCGCCGGAGGGGGGGGGGGGAGGGTTCCAATGAGCGGAAGCTCCACTTTAGGGTGGACCTCCGCTTTAAAAGCAAACAAAATCTTTCAAATGACAAACAAATGTTCTGTGAATTTTCATACGAATTTTCCTAAGTATTTTCGTTTCAAATTCTCTCCATCTATGGCCAGCATAACTGCAAGATCTGTACACTCTCCCAGGTCTGCATACATTCACAGAACAAAGAGGGTATGCCAGGAGGAAGAAGTCTCTCTTGGCAAAGCATAGACACGACACTTGTGTCCACACCAGTTTCGGATGGACTGAAATTGTTGCATACAATGGTGATATGATCGGCACAACCATTACCCTCCTTTGGCAAGCTTGCTTTCAGTTCAGCACATTCCACTTGTCAATAGAGGTGATAACTCTTTCAAGGCTTCCATTATATGTCCGCACTAATCCAGGATCAATAAATAAATGTTGCAATTCATTGTCCCCCCTCCACCCCTGGGAACCCATAAATTACAGCCAAAGCTGTGGATGAATATAACAGCTGGCCTGGAGTGTCATTGTCTTCTGTCACTATAAAAAGGGACAGATGGGCATGGGGCAGGTCATGTGACCATCGGACTGGCGACTAAGTGGCTGTTTTGAAAAGCGTGCTTGTGTTTAGATGGGAGGAACCTGGTATCCTATATACGGGGTGTGATCTGACTGTGACCATACTGTGCCATGAATGAAGTCAGACAAAGCAATATTTTTTTCAATATGAATGATGTCTGTGGCCAGCTTTCCACCGACCTTGGCCAGATACAAGGGTCAACAATGGGCTTTATGATTTCCAAAAATGAGCTCTGGCGCTAAGCAAGTGAATAATGTTTTTACAACTCGGTATTAGCTAAGCTTTACAGACGACTTGGGCAGGATGGGGGGGCGAGCAGATATTGTACCATCCACCGTTCTCTATGAGATGTGTGGCCATCAGGTCAGTGAACTAGTCTGTGGCGTCTCCTGTGTCCTGTCAGCAATCATCCAGACACAGCGACCAGCAGGAAAAGTAAACGGCAAAACTGGTTGGAGATTTGCTGGGTAAGAACAAAAGTTTGTACTTGGTCTATATGTGCACAAAAGGATGACTTTCCCAGACCCCCCTGCTGTGAATTCCCACCACCCCCCACTTTCCTTCAATACAGATGTGTATACAGCCCTCTCTCAGATAACATACTATACAGAGTACATAGACCTATTAACATATTATACTAAGTGCATAGAACCAATAACATACTATACAGAGTACATAGAGCTATTAACATATTATACTAAGTGCATAGAACCAATAACATACTATACAGAGTACATAGAGCTATTAACATATTATACTAAGTACATAGACCCAATAAGATATTATACAGAGTACATAGAGGTATTAACATATTATACTAAGCAGGGCTGTTTTTAATATTGATTGGACCCTGGGCAAAAATTTTCTTGCCCCCCCCCCCCATGCAATTTCACTCTCCACCTGCTCTGAGACATACAATAATCAGCAGCTAGACTTAAAATCAGTTTACTATATCAGATCAGGCAACAGTTGCGATTGGTTGTCAGTGGTTACAGCATAAGTACATAGACCCAATAAGATATTATACAGAGTACATAGAGCTATTAGCATATTATACTAAGTGCATAGAACCAATAACATACTATACAGAGTACATAGTGCTATTAACATATTATACTAAGTACACAGACCCAATAAGATATTATACAGAGTACATAGAGCTATTAGCATATTATACTAAGTGCATAGAACCAATAACATACTATACAGAGTACATAGAGCTATTAACATATTATACTAAGTACATAGAACCAATAACATACTATACAGAGTACATAGAGGTATTAACATATTATACTAAGTACATAGAACCAATAACATACTATACAGAGTACATAGTGCTATTAACATATTATACTAAGTACATAGACCCAATAAGATATTATACAGAGTACATAGAGCTATTAGCATATTATACTAAGTGCATAGAACCAATAACATACTATACAGAGTACATAGAGCTATTAACATATTATACTAAGTACATAGAACCAATAACATACTATACAGAGTACATAGAGGTATTAACATAATATACTAAGTACATAGAACCAATAACATACTATACAGAGTGCATAGAGCTATTAACATATTATACTAAGTACATAGACCCAATAAGATATTATACAGAGTACATAGAGGTATTAACATATTATACTAAGCAGGGCTGTTTTTAATATTGATTGGACCCTGGGCAAAAATTTTCTTGCCCCCCCCCATGCAATTTCACTCTCCACCTGCTCTGAGACATACAATAAATAGCAGCTAGACTTAAAATCAGTTTACTATATCAGATCAGGCAACAGTTGCGATTGGTTGTCAGTGGTTACAGCATATCATTACTGCTTACTGATTGGTTGCTAGAGGTTACAGCAAATGATGTCTGCTTGTTAATTGGTTGCTAGAGGTTAGTGTACAATATTACTGCTCACTGATTGGTTGCTAGAGGTTACAGCACATCATCTCCTCAATGCAGGGATGCATGATATACATATGAATGCCACCTTTATTTACATATCAATGCCGCCAGCCACAGCTATTTACTTATGAATGCCACCACTATTTACATATGAATGTGTTATTTACATGTAAACACGGGGTTTGCAGGGGAGTCATCTGTACACAACAATAAGGCAGAGCCGGGCAGCATTAGTACCAGCACTTCACACTTTTTTTGTATTTTTTTTTAAAGGGCCAGTATTAAAAAAACTTTTTTTTAACTTTTTTTTGTGACTGCCTGGGGGGGGCAGTGCCCATGCACCCCCTATGGACGGGCCGCCACTGTTCCTTACTTTTAGCTCGGCCGGACTACAACTCCCCCGAGGGCTTTCACACTACAGCGGTGCGCTGGCAGGACGTCAGAAAAAAGTCCTGCCAGCAGCTTCTTTGGAGCGGTGAAGGAGC
Source organism: Lithobates pipiens (assembly GCF_037356315.1). Classification (NCBI taxonomy): domain Eukaryota; kingdom Metazoa; phylum Chordata; class Amphibia; order Anura; family Ranidae; genus Lithobates; species Lithobates pipiens. The sequence continues at coordinate 6,054,353 of NW_027507696.1, forward strand.
GGTGTGTTTAACGCTCCTCCACCGCTGCTCCCCATTGAAACCAATGGGGCGGCGCTGTAATGCTACCAGCAAAACGCTGCTATTGCGGCGTATTGCCGGCGGTTTTAACCGTTTCGCGGCCGCTAGCGGGGGATAAAAGCGCCCTGCTAGCGGCCGTAATGCGCCGCAAATCCGGCGGTAAAACGCAGCTAAAAATATCGGCGTTTTACCGCCGACGCAAAGGGCGGTGTGGTGTGAAAGGGGTCTTATGTTAGAGTCCCCAGAGTTCTCCCTTACATCAGAGTCTGCAGAGTCCCCCCCTTACAGTGTAAGGGAACTCAGCGAGTTCAGTATGTAAACAGGGGAACTCTGTGGACTCTGATGTAAAGGGGGAATCTTGTTATTAACTTCATATGATTAGAAATGTCATTTAATAGCAAAATATATGTATAGTTTTTACTATAAAACAAAAATTGGCGTGCTCCGCTAAAGTGTTCGGGTTTGACTTGAACAAAAGGTGGCAACCCTAGGTAAACAATGCCCGCGAGTACCCAAAGCCACGCAAGCATTAAAAAAAAAAACTAAAAAGCAAAGACCAGTATAAAGTCTGTATCTTCTGCTATTTTATCCTGGTGTCTCTTTAAAAGGGTGTGTTGTGTTGCAGACACTTTAAGGCCTAATCCCCAGTGACATCTGGCTACTGGTAAGGTGAGTGGGGAAGCTGACCAGACGTGTAATCTGTCACTGGCAAGCTGCACAAACACTTCCAGGATGGAGAAGCGGCATCACATTAGTCTGCTGGAGACCTACAAGACAGCACTGACCATCTGAGTGGGGAGAGCCCGGGGCCATCTCACGGCTATCACTTACCAACCCCGTGCCGGATAGACATTAAAACTCAGCCTTACGCATAGGATAAATATCTGTCATCTACCGAGGATTCATCAAATGGCTCTATTGTCCTCTCACTAAATTATATAAATATATATGCTTTAAAAATAGAGGAAATGGGATCTATATTTTCCATTTAAAAAACACAATCAGAGTTTCATTTTGTTTTTATAACAACTTTCAGCCCCCCGGACCATTTTGCTGGCCAAAGACCAGACCACTTTTTGCGATTCGGCACTGCGCCGCTTTAACTGACAATTGCGCGGTCGTGCGACGTGGCTCCCAAACAAAATTGACGTCCTTTTTTTTCCCCACAAATAGAGCTTTCTTTTGGTGGTATTTGATCACCCCTGCGTTTTTTTTTTTTTTTTTTGCGCTATAAACAAAAATAGAGCGACAATTTTGGAAAAAACGCATTATTTTTTACTTTTTGTTACAACAAATATCCCCCAAAAATATATAAAAAAAAGTTTTTTTCCCTCAGTTTAGGCCGATACGTATTCTTCTACATATTTTTGGTAAAAAAAAATCACAATAAGCGATTATTGATTGGTTTACGCAAAAGTTATAGCGTTTACAAAATAGGGGATAGTTTTATGGCATTTTTATTAATATTTTTTTTTCTACTAGTAATGGCGGCGATCAGCGATTTTTATTGTGACTGCGACATTATGGCGGACACATCGGACATTTTTGACACATTTTTGGGACCATTGTCATTTATACAGCAATCACTGCTATACAAATGCAGTGATTCCTGTGTAAATGACACTGGCAGTGAAGGGGTTAACCAGTGGGTGGCAGTGTAGGGGTTAAGTGTTTCTGGGGGTGTTACTAACTGTGGGGGGGTTGGGCTTTCATTTAGTGAACATTGATCTCTGCTCCAATCACATGGAGCAGAGATCAGCGTCACTAGTTGCTAGGCAGAACGGGGAAATGCTGTTTACAACGGCATTTCCTCGTTCAGCCGCCCCGTGAGACGATCGCGGGTATGCCCGCGGATATCAAGTCTGCGGGACCCGCGACCGGACTCACGGGGGGCCCCGACCAGCATGCGAGTGCGCCACCGCCGGCTCGCTCGCGATGGCAGGGCGGCATTAAAGATTGGACGTACCTGTACGCCAATATGCCTGCCTGTGCCATTCTGCCGACGTACATCGGCGTGCGCTGGTCGGGAACCGGTTAAATAGGCTTGAAAATGTGAAGTCAAATTATTAATGTTTAGATAGAGACAGATAGATAGATGAAAACAAAACACTAATTATGAAACTTCATTATGCAAACACCCAGCCACATGTTAAACAATTCAAAATAATTTAAATTTGCGATGTCATAGCTCAGCCCACCCACAGGACTCACCTGTGGTTTATAGAACCTGTACTGTCCATCACCATGATGTAGAAACTGGGAGGAATCAAACTGCATACATTGAGAGGGTGTCAGCCCCTGTACACACGGTCAGAGATTTTGCCAACCAAATCCGTCGGATTTTGGCGGTCGGATTTAGTCCGACGGATTGGGTCGGAAACTGTTGCATACACACGGCCGGGCCAAGTTGGCGAAAAATCCGATCTTTCAGAACGTGATGACGTAATTTCGTTACGATGGGACTACATTCAGGCTGGTAGCCAATAGCTTTGATGTAGGAATTTGATCTGAGCATGCGTGGCACTTGGTCCGATGAAAATTCTCTACACATGATCGGATTAAGTCCGTCCGGTCCAGTTGGTCGGGAAATATTTCCAACATGTTGGAAAATTGGGTCGGACGGAGATTCGGACGGAATCAGTCCGATGCATACCACACACAGTCGGATTATCTGACGACACGGTCCGATAAGACTCATTCCGACAGATTCTCCGACCGTGTGTACAAGGGCTCAGACACCTGCTCCCTGTGGAAAGTTGTAATTGGCACATTTAGTAATCTTAGCAGCTTCTCACTTAGAAATGACCCCCCCATCCCAACAAACACACATACACAGTTACTCCATTCACACTTGTACGACTTGTACGACTCCAAAGTTATGCTGACTTGGAGTGCAACTTTGACGCAACTTTGGATGGGTGCAACTTGGATACGACGTTGGCTTTGACCAGTGATAATGGACAACTGTTGCATTGCACAGGGTGATTCATACAGAAGTATACAGTTTCAAGAACAATGTAAGATATTTTATGTTACCTGTAACAGAATTGTAGGGGAATGTTTTAAGTTTTTTTAGAGACAGTCACAGATGTTCTATGTGTGCACCCTTATGCCGGCCATACACGGTTCGAATTTCGAAATAATTTTCTTTTCGAAAATCGTATCTAAGAATTTTCGTTTGAATTTCGCACCATTAGTGGGGCTGCAGCAACAGCCGATTTTCGTGCGGAAATAAAATTTGAGGAATCGGACATGTTGGAAATTTTTAGAAAAACGAACGGTTTTCTAATCAATGATGGGAGAATCGTGCGAGAAACGTAATAAGAAAAGAAAATGTACGGAGATAAAAGAAAATTTACAGAGAGAAAAGAAGATTCCCAGCCAAGAAAATTCTTTTCTGTAGCAACATGAGGTGAAATTGAAGGCTTGGTCGGCCGAATTTCGGAAATCAATGGTGGCGCCATCGGATCACAAAAAAAAACAAATTTTCTGATTTTGAAAAGAAAATTCATTCGAAATTCGACCGTGTATGGCCTGCATTAGTCATACGACACACATTGAGCCAGTAATCCATTTCTGCGCAAACGTGAGTGAAGATATCTAAATCAAGTGCAGTGATAGTGGCTGTGATACTCTGTTTCAGCTCCGGTAGATCAACAGGAAGGGGAGGTGTCCTTTACATTCCCCCCCACAGGAAAAAGTCACAAGGTGTCTAGTACTCTCTCTCTAGGGGCAAATGGACCCAGTTCTTCTGACCAGTATCTGTGGCATAAGGTTGTTATCTGTTTTCACCACGAACGTGGCTCCATATAGGTAGTCCCGTAGGTTGTCTACTATAGCCCATTTGAGGGCCAGGAACTGCGACTCACATAAGCCACCGGAGGAAGCTTCCCTTCTGCCTCTTGATATAATCCCCCTAGCCCATCTCTGCTAGTATCCACATGTAATTCGTAAAGGTTTTGAGGGGTCAGCATAGGCCAACACAGGCGCTTCAATCAGGCTCCCCTTGAGATGTTCAAAGGCCCTTTCACACCTCCTGGTCCATTGTTCTAGAATATACTCCCGGGCCTTCCTAGGACGTCAAGAATGAGCCCTCTTTGGGTCCCCTTCTATCTGTTTCTTCAACAACTCATTCAGAGGCTTGGCAATCTGTGAGAAATTCTTCACAAATCTTTGATAGTAGGAGCAGAAACCCAAAAACAACCTTAATTCAATGACAGCGGTTGGACGAGGCCAGGAGGTAACAGCTTCCAACTTCTGATGGTCAGTGGCTACTCACTTGGGATGAAAATACATGTCCGAGATACGTGACTGAGGTCTGATAGAATTGACACTTCTCTAACGACAACTTCAGCCCCTCTGCGTGTAGTCATTGGAAAACCTTCTCCAATTGGGCTTCATGCTCCTCCAACATTTTGCCAAACACGATGATGCCATACAGATACACTAGCACTTGTATCAAGTTCATGTCTCCCACTGTGTTCTCCATCAGTCTCTGGAAGGTGACGGGGGCCTCTGTTAACCCCTGTGGCATGCGGTCGAATTCAAAGAATCCTAGAGGACTGATAAAAGCTTTCTTCTCTCGGTCATCTGGGTGCATGGGTATCTGATAATATCCACGCTTCAAATCCAGCACACTGAACCACTTAGCTCCCGCTAAGTAGGGGAATGTTTTAAGTTTTTTTTACAGACAGTCACATATGTTCTATGTGTGCACCCTTAGTCACAGTGAGCCGGTAATCCATTTCTGCCCAAACGTGAGTTAAGATATCGAAATCAAGCACAGTGATAGTGGCTGTGATACGCTGTTTCAGCTCCGCTAGATCAACAGGAAGGGGGAGGTGCAAATACCTTGTCCTTTATGTACCCCCATAGGAAAAAGTCACAAGGTGTTTAATCAGGACTTCTGGGTGGCCATTGGGTCAGTGGCATGTTGTAGTCCATGGCTTGTCCAATCCATCAGTGAGGAAGATGTTCATCAAGGTAATCCTGCATACAGGGCCGTCTTTAATATTGATTGGACCCTGGGCAAAAAAAATGTTTGCCCCCCCCCCCCCCCCCCCCCATGCTGTTTCGCTCTCCACCTGCTTTGAGACATACAATTAAAAGCAGCTAGACCAAAGCTAAAAGCATTAGTTACAGTGTATCATTACCACTCACTGGTTGCTAGAGGTTACAGCACATCATTTCTGTTTGTTGATTGGTTGCTAGAGATTATTGTACATCAATACTGCTCACTGATTTTGGAAAAGGGTTTGGGAGTTTCTTCCACATTTGTAGTGCATAGAGCAGCCCATTGAAATGAATGGACTGCACTACACATGACCTACATCTTTATCCACCCTGTCAGTACACCTTTTCACCCTTAAACCCTGATAACATCTGCACCCCAAACCTCCCCCATCCTCTCCACTACCCCTCCCCTTTAACTCTACCTGCCTCCTCTGTTCATCTTTGCACCCACCTTACTTACCTCTATACATCCCCCTCCTTGCTCACCTGTGCACCCCAAACTGTAATTCCTTCGCTGCCTACCTCTGCACATCCCACACTACCCTCCCCTAATTTGCTTACCTTTGCAGAACAGGCTGTTTATAGGCTTAATGACCACAGTTGTAGGCAGGACTTTCAAGCATGCCCCTTTACTTCCCCAGTGGGCAGCATTCAGTATAGGTGATGGTGGATATGACCTCCAGGAGGGCAAGATATACATATGAACACTGCCTCTATTTACATATGAATCCTTCCGGTCTGCCGATATTTACATATGAATGCCATCACTATTTACATATAAACACAGGGTCTGCAGGTGAGTCACCTGTACACAACAATAGGGCAGAGCTGGGCAGCATTAGTAACATAACTTCACACTGAGATATCAGGACACCGCACGGGACTAAAATCTCAAGGGACCAGGGAATTTAAACTAGGATAGTTGCCAAGTATGAGGCAGCTGCTTTGGGCCCCACAACAATGACAGGGCCCAGGGCAGCTGCCCCTTTTGCCCTGCCTTAAAAACGGCCCTGCCTGCATGTCATCTGATCAGTGTGGTGGTGCACCATCCAATTGAAGAATAAAGTTGACACTGTCATCTTGCAACTGTGGCATCAGCCAAAGACTATGCCAATCGTAGATAGACTTTCTGGTTGGAGGTTCTTTTCCGAATTGTGATTGAAAATGCCATTGCACAACAATTACAGATTCCATTTTACTCAATTAAAGAACACAAAAAGCCTTCTCTACTGCAGACACTGCCACTTTGACTGCCTACTTCACTTCCCTCAACAGCGGGACACAAACTTTTGATTACATCTACCTAAGGGTTTGAAGTTGTGGTCCGTATCTTCAACTGTTGTTGTTTTATAGCATCTGGAGACTGTATATTTCTTTATGAATTCTCACTGTATAACATTCAGGTACGACTTTCATGCAGCTTCTGAGAGTTAACATTGAAGTCTGTGGTCCTAAAGTTGCATGAAAGTCTAACCCAAAGTAGTGCATGAACCACTTTGCAGTCGCTGCAACTTAAAGTCACACATATATCAATGAGCATCATTGGAAAACATGGGGAACAACTTGCCATGCGACTTTGGGAGTACAATCGTTGTCCTCCTAAAGGGCTTTGTTTCCTTGTGTCTAAATAGGAAAATTCTACTCTATAATTTCTCATTCACATGAACATTGCCAATTGGTTAGTTTGGAAGGAAGGCAGATTTTTTTTTTCTCTTCTACTTTATTTAAACTGCCAGTTAAGAAAAGATTTGCCGAAATTGATCGATTTCACGGTCCCGGCCATGGCTTTGTCATTATCCACTTAAAATCCGCCCGGGATGAATAGACATAGGATTAGTGAGGATCACACTGCCACTTCATCCGTTCCCAGCCTGAGCTGCTCTGTTCCGTTCAGTCTCTGCCTCTCCTGGACCCGACCCAGGGTGGATTTACAATGCTTAATTGGAGCTAACTCCACCTCAGCCTTTTCAGCGATCAATATAAACTACAGCTTAGCAGTTTATCTGTTTTCCTCTTTTTTCATTTGCTGCAGAGATGTCCTCACTTTTTTGTCCACTTTTTTGACACTTTTAAAGGTTAAAAAATAATAAATGCATGTTTTTTTGCAGGAAAAAAAATTACATTTATTATCTTTTTTTTTACAGGAGCCTGCAAAGCACTGCAGTAGATCACAAGTGCAATGTCAGACTCCTGCAGACACTTCCACCAGTTTTCTGCCTGTACCTCTGAACGGGCTGTCTGTTGGAAAGATGAAGGAAGTATCAATGGACAACGAGCTGATTACCATACTCATAGTCCATTGAGAACCATATGTCCTTCTGCCGCAGGAGCAGACAGGACTTCACTACTCAATGGCCCGGTAATCTATTTTTCATTAAATTGTTTTTTGTTATGTGTTCTTCTGCCTTTTTGTAATGTCCCTTGTGAGCTCTTGAACCTCTTCTCTCCCCCCACCTCCATTTGTTTGGAACAAGCATTGTACTGCTCTATGTGCACTACAATCCCAGGATCCCTACTAGTCCATGGTTCATCTTAGGAGTGAGCAAGAGGAGGTGGCTACATTTCTACATGCAGTGGTAGTACCATTATGAAGGAATGTAGCCACCCTCTAAGCCCTTGTACACACGGTCGGAGATTCCGACGGAATGTGTCCTATCGGACCGTTTTGTCGGATAATAAGCAACTTTCTGAACTCCACAGTGAGCAGCAAAAGGTGCTTATTGAGGAGCATTCCACTGAGGAAGACAGGTTGGAGGTTAGCAGTGATGCCATAAAATACATTATTGAAAAATGGAATGAGTGCCATGATTTTTTTGAGAAGCACCACCCCAACATAACTGTAGTGAACAGAGTGTTAAATCTGGTGAATGATAACGTGGTCTCTCATATCCGGAGGGTTATGCAATGCAGGAAAAGACAAGTGACATTGGACAGATTTTTCACCAAAACGGAGCTTGCGGCTAAGAGACAAAGTAGAGAGGGAACCCCTAAAGGAGATCTCCCCAATGTCCTTTTGGAGGGGGACTCTCCCTCCAAACAATAACTGCCTCCCACCTGCCTTCCTCCACGACAGAAGTTGTCTCAAGCAAGGTTATTGTTCTCTCTCTCTTCATACTGTACTCTACTCTGTTTAATTTTTTGTGGTTTAAAAAAAGTTCAGAACGGATTAACCTTATTTACAATGAACCCTATGGGAAAATTTGCCTTGGTTCGTGATCAATTTGATTTACAAGTAGAGTCGTTACACTAATTACGTTTGTGAACCGAGGTATCACTGTATTGTAGTCTTTTTACTAAAATGCCATTTTATTTTAGTCATCTAAATTGTTTTAGTTTTAGTCATATTTTAGTCTCTTAAATTCTGCAGTACATCTAATGCCGCGTACACACGTATCAGACTATCCGGCGGACTTAGTCTGGCGGACAAACCGCCAGACTGTCCGCCGGACTGTCCGAACGAGCTACCTGCCCACACATGGTACTTTTGCGGCGGACTAGGTCCGGCGGACTATCCGCCATACTTTTGAAATGAACGGACTCGCCCACACACTCGGAGGAAAGTCCGTTCATTTTGAACGCGGCTTCAGGTAGCTGGGACTAGCGAAGGAAGTGTCGCTGGCCCCGTCACCTGGTATGGAGTTAAAGGGGAAGCCCTACGCTGAAAAAACGGCATGGAGTCCCCCTCTAGGTCCATATCAGACCCTTATCCAAGCACGCTACATCAGGAAAGGGAGTGGAGATGAGCGAGTGCCCCCCCTCCTGAGCCGTACCAGACCATGTGCCCTCAACAATGGGGGGATGCTTTTGGGAAGGGGGGGCAGCACAGTCCCCCCACCCCAAAGCACCTTGTCCCTATGTTGATGAGGACAAGGGTCTCTTCCCGACAACCCTGGCCGTTGATGTCTCTGCCCATTATGATGTCACAGTCCCAGAGGATGCTGGGACTGTGACATCATAATGGGCGGGGACAGTATCCGGCGATGTCCCTATATAAGTCGCCGCACGCTACGTGCCTGTCTTTGTGGCCAGAGTGCCTCATCAGTCCACATAAATGCAACCTCACCAACGAGCGCCGGCAGATTACATTCAGTGAGACTCTCCTATGATAGACAGAACATGGTCCAATGGCGGCTCAGGAGATGGAACTTCCTATTACAGAGGCTGCCAAGTAAACAAGAGATTCTCACTGTATGTAATCTGACGGTGCTAGTCCCGCCCCCTCCCTGTCCTCTCCGAGGCAGCTAAAATTGAAATATTGCAGTATAATGCCACGTAGACACGACCGGATTTTTTGACAGCGATTGTGTGTGGGCTCCATCGGACCTTTGCTTGCCAAAAAACTGGTGGACTTTAGAAATAGAACATGTTTTAAATTTTCCCACCGGAACTCCGCCGGACCGAGAAATCCGTTCGCGTGTATGCTAGTCTGACGGACAAAAACCGACGCTAGGGCAGCTATTGGCTACTGGCTATGAACTTCCTTATTCTAGTCCGGTCGTACGTCATCACATTCGAATCCGTCGGACTTTGGTTTGATTGTGTGTGGCCAAGTCCGTTCGTTCGGAAAGTCAGTCGGAACTCCGCCGAAAGTCTGTCGGAAACACCGTCGGACCTAGTCCCTCGAAAAGTCTGGTCGTGTGTACGCGGCATAACACGCACCTGCTATTTGCACCCGATTTTTATTATGAAAAAGTGACTGTTGCCAATGCCAATAAATACAGTATATCATAGTTTTCGGCAATTGACTTAATTCAAACGTTATTCTCATTTAGTTTTCGTCACTGAAAATATGCAGCAAATAATGACGAAATTTTTTTCTAACTAACATATAATTTTAACACTTTCCTGCCACAATATTCCAAAAAAGGAACCAAAAGAAAATACCTGGTACTCCAGGGTATGGAGGATCATGTGATTCATCCATAAACCAGTTGGATCAATCAGCGGCGCTATCACACGGGGAGTCCATAGCCTTGTATAATCTTTGACTCTGGGGACTTTTAGCTCACACAGGGCTTTACTGTGGCAGAGAAGTGATGGAAGGCAGTATGTATGTCTGCTCCACATTAACGTGAACCTGTTGCATTGTCTAGCATGTGCACAGCACAGATTCACTGTAAGCCAGGCAGCACAGCCTTATATCCATAGAACATAATGAAGTGTCCATGTTGCTGCAGAAGGCTTATACATTGGGTGGGGAGGCAAAAGGGATACTCTGGGTTATAGCGCAGCCCAGTCCACCATTATCTTTTTAGTTGACTACCACCATTGTTTCAACAACTTTTTGGACCAATGAAATTATAATTTTGGAACTGCAAGCTGCTGGGAATGGCTCAACCAGTTAGGAGGAGTAGTGTAAGAGTTAATTGTTATTACAAAGGTGCACTTTCTTGTTAATTGGAAGTGTGTGTGGATGGGGTGGTGTGGGGTGGGGGGGATTTGTAAGTGAGCTCTTCTGGAGGTCTGGAATATATTGTGAAGTATTAATAGGATGAGGTCAGGAGGTTTTCTTGTTCAGCAGACGCCGGATAAAGGCCAGAGCCCTCCACTCTTCCATTATGATCAATTTGCATTCCTGGCACTCCCCCAGGATACTAGTAAGTTTTTAACTGCTAAACTCCAAAACTCCAGATGTATTCCCACCACCAAAGACCCCTCCCCCGATCCCTCGACACACTCCAACACCTCCAACCAGGCGAGGTCATGAGACCGCAGTGTACAACAGGAACCAATCCCATATGTCCTCTATAGGAGGGATTCTGCACTGTAATTCAGTAACTTGTCCCTGCAGATACGGTACCGGCATGGGAAAAAATTCTGCCTCGCTCGCTATTTTATTTGCAGTCGATTTATGTGAAATACGTTTGCAAATTACGCACAGGCCAAAAGTGTTAAGTCAGCTATTCCCCGGGAAAATTCTGTCACTCATTAGCAAGTGATCTTAGCTAGAAAAGATGGTCCTTGTGGTGACATTTATTTTCTGCAGAAACAAAGTTTTGATTTTAAAGAGGAAATGCAGTCTGCTCACACAATTTGTAATAAAACCATCTTTGCCTTTCTGAAGCTTCCCTCCAACCATTTTGCATATTATTTTATATATACTGTGATTTTTGTACTTGCCAAATATGCTGCAAAAATCTCCCTCCACTGAGTCTGGCTGCAGCCATTTTAACTGTGGGCAGCTGAAGCTGCTGCCTGTTCACTTCCTGGATTGGCACAGACACACAGAGGCACACCTCCATCCCTGCAGCTCTCATTGGCCCTCTTATGACCCCCCCCCCCCTCCCTTCCTGGCAAACTCTCACGAGAGTGAGTGAGAGAGATGTGCGTGATGTCATAAGCATAGGCCAATGACCAGACAAGAAAGAGGAAGTGGGCTGTATAAGGTATTTACTGGCAGAACATTTTTTTTTGACTATTCAAAGTTAAAGGGGTTGTAAAGGTAAATTTTTTATTTTCTACATAGGTTCCTTTAAGCTACTGCATTGTTGGTTCACTTATCTTTTCCTTCGATTTCCCTTCTAAATGTTTTTTTTTTCTTTGTTTTCTTTGTCTGAATTTCTCACTTCCTGTTCCTCCTCAGTAAGCTGTTCTGGCTGACTAACCACCGCTCGGATGATGGTGAGAAGTTTACTGAGGAGAAAGAGGAAGTGAGATATTCAGACAAAGAAAAAAAACATTTAGAAGGGAAATCAAAGGAAAAGGTAAGTGAACCAACAATGCACTAGCTTAAAGGAAACTATGTAGAAAATAAAAAAATTACCTTTACAACCCCTTTAAAACAACAGCAGAAGATTTAATAGATGGAAAGTTGAAAAAAATGACTGAAGGTCCGCTTTAAGTATATGTGATGTGCTCCTGTAATGACCAGTTTTCTCTGCTACAGGACTGGCTGCTTTCAAAATCATACTTTAGGCATGTGGTGAAGCACAAGTGGCAACACTGTTTATTTTGTAGCACTTTATTTAGCTATCTTGTATTATACATTTTGCAACATTGTTTAATTTGAGGTTTGAGTGCTGTATTTGTGGGAGATTTATAGTTCTCACTTTTTTAGACATTATGGGCTCCATTCACAAAGCGGTCTCTTAACGCATTCGAGTATGCAGTAAGTGTTTTTTGGCATTCACTAAAAAACAATTCTAAAATATTGCATGCACAATTTTATGAAGTCATGTGGTATTTTAGTAGTGAAAGCCTGTGGCAATTTACTGCTAGCGATAGCAGATTTCCTTAATAAACACTGTAAATAGCTGATTGTCTTTAAGAGCCGGTTCACATAGGGGCGACTCAGATCCGACTTCAGGTCGCCCCTAGTCGCCTCAGGTCGCACAACATGTAGAAATCAATGTAAGTGAATGAGAGCCGTCTTAATGCACACTACTGAAGTCGCTCCGACTTTAGAAAAGGTTCCTGTACTACTTCAATCCGACTTGTAGGTGACTGGTACCGGTTGATTTCAATGGAGGTCGCCTACAAGTCGGATCTCCGTCTATACGGAGGCAACTCTCACGGAATTATCAGCTCTGAAGGGGGAACTCCACGCCAAATTTATGAAAAAAAATTGGCTTGGGTTTCCCCTCCGAGAGCATACCAGGCCCTTAGGTCTGGTATGGATTCTAAAGGGAACCCCCTACGCCGAAAAAACGGCGTGGGGGTCCCCCCAGAACCATACCAGACCCTTATTCGAGCATGCTACCCGGCCGGCCAGGAAAGGGGGTGGGGACGAGCGAGCGCCCCCCCCCCCTCCTGAGCCATACCAGGCCGTGTGCCCTCAACATGGGGGGCGCCTTGGGGAAGGGGGGGCCGCGCGGCCCCTCCACCCCAAAGCACCTTGTCCCCATGTTGATGAGGACAAGGGCCTCTTCCCGACAATCCTGGCCGTTGGTTGTCGGGGTCTGCGGGCGGGGGGCTTATTGGAATCCGGGAGCCCCCTTTAATAAGGGGGCCCCCGGATACCGGCCCCCCACACTATGTGAATGAGTATGGGGTACAATGTACCCCTACCCATTCACCTGTGAAAAAAAGTAAAAAAAAACAACACATAAGGGTTAAAATAGTTTATTGCACAGCTCCGTGGGTCTTCTGTCCGTCTTCGGGGGTCTACTCGCCGGACTCCTCCGCTATCTTCTGCTAGCTCTTTTGCTAGCGGAGGAGCCTGGCTTTCTTCTTCACCGCCGCCCTCTTCTTCCGACTTCGGGGGTCTTGTCCCCCTCTTCGGTTCTTCTTGCCGGGCCACCGCGCCTTCTTCTAGCTCTTTTACAGGCGGTGGCCCGGTCTTCTGTCACTGCTGTCGCCATCTTCTGTTCTTCTCTTCTTCTCTTCAGATGTTGCCTCGTCGCTGCCTCCGCTCACAATGGCAAGGACGCAGCGTGCGGCGACTTATATAGGGACATCATTGGAGGATGTCCCCGCCCATTATGATGTCACAGTCCCAGCATCCTCTGAATGAATAAGTTGACAGCATCTCACTGTTTAAAGTTTCTGGGTGCAATTTTTTTTTTTTTTATTGGAAAACCAACTTTATTGAAAAGTATAAAATTCTGGGTGCAATTTTAGTCTGTATTTAAATGGTTTGGTGATCAAACTGAGATCAGCATCCCTTTCAGTGGGATCTCCTGACACGGTGGGACAGGAGTTCCTTGTGCCGGAGTATTTGCATTTTAAGCTGGATAAGGAGCAGCCTATGGTGGTGAACCCAAGCTCAGAATCTTTCACAGTGTCATCATTTATAGCCTATAACTATGATAATAATTACCACCCATACCAGCAGCAAGTGATCGGGGGCCCACATTAAAACATTAAAAGCAGCACTCCTGGCAGCTATCACATCAACCAGAAGGGTCTCCAAACTCCACGCCTTGTGGTGTGCACCCCCTTACATAAGCTTCTTTCCAGACAGAGTAGTTTTACATTCATGTGTTTTGTTCCCAAGGTTCCATCCATATACTGTAAGGAATGGGTTTTCTCCCCTTCAGGGCCCAGCCAGACCCTCAACAACTTAATAAACTCTATGTGTCTAGAATACTTGCAGAGGCAACAGTCTTTCAGAAGTTGGAAAAGATTGGTCCTAATTCCTTCTGGATTCAACAAAAGAAGCATCTGCATATGATATCGAATCATGGATTTTAAAGTTTATATGGACATCCTATAAGGCAGTCGGATTGGAATCACCATAAGTGGTTACTGCACATTTGACAAGAAGCATCTCAATGTCCTAGGCAGCGTCTACAGAAATGTCAATGGAATACATATGTAGGGCAGCCAACTAGTCATCTGACACCCACCTACAACATTTTTAGATACATCTGACTGTTCTTACTATGGCATATTTCAGCAGGAGAGCCAAAGCTTCATGTCCTTTTTAAATACATTTGGTAAGTTTGAACCTGGCCTTCCTTGCAGCTTATGGGTTACCACATGTATGCTACCATTTTGGCACCAGGAAAGCATAAACCTCTATTATACTTACCTAATAATTTTATTTTCCTGTCACCAATCCATGGCAGAATACAGAGCCTGTCCTGAATGAAATATTTGTATAGCGCACATTGCGAACTGAATCGCCTCTAGGCGCTGTGGCGAGCTTTGATCATCTGCTAAAAGAGGAAGGTCTTGAGTTTTTTCCTAAAAGCCAGGTGATTTTCTTCCAGGCGGATGTTGATTGGTAGAGCATTCCATAGCCGAGGCCCTTGGACAGCGAATCTCCGATCCCCCTTGGATTTATACCGGGCTTTGGGCACGAGGAGGAGGTTTTTGTTGGCTGATGGAAGACTGCGGTTTGGTGTGTAATGATTTATTTTCTCCATTAGGTATTGCGGAGCTTCTCTATGCACGCATTTGTGGGTGAGGCAAAGGGTCTTGAACGTGATCCGTTTTTTTACGGTTAGCCAATGTAAGCTCCTCAGTGAAGGAGAGATGGATTCCCAGGTTTTTTTTCCTGTTATCAGCCTTGCCGCCGTGTTTTGGATCAGTTGTAATCGCGCAAGTTGATATTGTGGTAATCCTATGTAAAGCAAGTTTGCATAGTCCAGTCGTGAATTAATGATTGTTCCAACTACCACTGCTTTGTCATTCTTTGGGATAAAAGGGATGAATCTGCGAAGCATGCGCAGCAGATGGTGAGATCGACTGACTACAGATCCTATTTGCGCATCCATTGACATTTGTACGTCTAAAATAACCCAGAGACTCTTCGCTTTGGTCTTTGGGGAGATGGTCTGCCCAAAGACGGTTGGTGGAGACCAGGAGGTTTTGGTTGCGGGATTATGATTTGGGTGTAAGATAAGAAGCTCTGTCTTTGATTCGTTCAGCTGGAGGGAGTTGGTGGTCATCCAGTCCTCTATTGATTTGAGGCAGTTTTCAAGTTGTTGTTGGTGATCTGTTTTTCCATTGATCCGGAAATAAAGTTGCGTGTCGTCAGCGTAAGAGTGGAAGCAGAGATCTGAGCATCTGATGATTTGAAGGAGCGGGCGAATGTAAATGTTGAAGAGAACGGGTGACAAAGGAGAGCCTTGAGGGACTCCGCAGGTGAGTGCCTGAGTTTCGGAGAGGAATTTCCTAGTTTCACTGTCTGTGACCGATTTCCTAGGAAGGACGCGAACCATTGGAGATCTATGGCCGCGTACACACGGGCGGACTGTTCGCCCAACCTTGTCCGCTGAACAGTGTTTGGGCGGACAGTCCGCTCGTGTGTGGGCTTTCAGCGGACAGTTTCAGCGGACAGTTGGACGAACAAGGTTTTTCGGAAATTCCGAAAAACTGTCCGCTGAAACTGTGTTTGAGCGAACAGTCCGCCTGTGTGTAGGCTACTTTCGAAATGAGCAAACTGTTCCCGCTCGGAGGAAAGTCTGCTCATTTCGAGCGCGTGTGAAGGTAGGCGGGGCCCGCGACGGAGACGTCACGGGCTCCGCCGCCTGGAATGGGCTTAAAGGGGAACCCCAACGCCGAAAAAAATCGGCGTGGGGGTTCCCCCAAAGTCCACACCAGACCCTTGTCCGAGCACGCTACCCGGCCGGCCAGGAAAGGGGGGCGAGCGAGCGCGCCCCCCCTCCTGAGCCGTACCAGGCCGCGTGCCCTCAACATGGGGGGTGCCTTGGGGAAGGGGGGGCCGCGCGGCCCCCCCACCCCAAAGCACCTTGTCCCCATGTTGATGAGGACAAGGGCCTCTTCCCGACAACCCTGGCCGTTGGTTGTCGGGGTCTGCGGGCGGGGGGCTTATCGGAATCCGGGAGCCCCCTTTAATAAGGGGGCCCCCGGATACCGGCCCCCCACCCTATGTGAATGAGTATGGGGTACAATGTACCCCTACCCATTCACCTGTGAAATAAAGTACAAAAAAAAACACAACACAGGGAAAAAATATTTTATTGCACAGCTCCGGGGGTCTTCCGTCTTCGGGGGTCTTGTCCCCCTCTTCGGTTCTTCTGCCGGGCCACCGCGCCTTCTTATAGCTCTTTTGCAGGCGGTGGCCCGGTCTTCTGTCGCCGTCTTCCGTTCTTCTGCCGCCGCCTTCGGTTCTTCTGCCGGGCCACCGCGCCTTCTTATAGCTCTTTTTGAGGCGGTGGCCCGGTCTTCTGTCGCCGCTGTCGCCGCCGCCGCCTTCCGTTCTTGTTCTTCTTCTTCTTCTTCTTCTTCTTCTCCAGGAGATGTTGACTCGACGAGCTCTCCGGCCACAATGCCAGGGACGGGCTCCGCTGCCACTTATATAGTGACAATGGGGCGGTGTCACATGGTATATGTCACATGGGTTGGTCACATGGGTTGATGTCACATGGGGACTATGACATCGTAAGGGGGCGGGGTCACCATGTGACCAACCCATGTGACATATACCATGTGACACCGCCCCATTGTCACTATATAAGTGGCAGCGGAGCGCGTCCCTGGCATTGTGGCCGGAGAGCTTGTCGAGTCAACATCTCCTGGAGAAGAAGAAGAAGAACAAGAAGAAGAACAAGAACGGAAGGCGGCGGCGGCGACAGCGGCGACAGAAGACCGGGCCACCGCCTCAAAAAGAGCTATAAGAAGGCGCGGTGGCCCGGCAGAAGAACCGAAGGCGGCGGCAGAAGAACGGAAGACGGCGACAGAAGACCGGGCCACTGCCTGCAAAAGAGCTATAAGAAGGCGCGGTGGCCCGGCAGAAGAACCGAAGAGGGGGACAAGACCCCCGAAGACGGAAGACCCCCGGAGCTGTGCAATAAAATATTTTTTCCCTGTGTTGTGTTTTTTTTTGTACTTTATTTCACAGGTGAATGGGTAGGGGTACATTGTACCCCATACTCATTCACATAGGGTGGGGGGCCGGTATCCGGGGCCCCCTTATTAAAGGGGGCTCCCGGATTCCGATAAGCCCCCCGCCCGCAGACCCCGACAACCAACGGCCAGGGTTGTCGGGAAGAGGCCCTTGTCCTCATCAACATGGGGACAAGGTGCTTTGGGGTGGGGGGGCCGCGCGGCCCCCCCTTCCCCAAGGCACCCCCCATGTTGAGGGCACGCGGCCTGGTACGGCTCAGGAGGGGGGGCGCGCTCGCTCGCCCCCCTTTCCTGGCCGGCCGGGTAGCGTGTCCTCGGACAAGGGTCTGGTGTGGACTTTGGGGGAACCCCCACGCCGATTTTTTTCGGCGTTGGGGTTCCCCTTTAAGCCCATTCCAGGCGGCGGAGCCCGCGACGTCTCCTTCGCGGGCCCCGCCTACCTGTACACGCGCTCGAAATGGGCGGACTTGCCTCCGCCTTACGTGGGCGAGTCCGTTCATTTCAAAAGTTGAGCGAACTGTTTGGCAAACAGTTCGCTGAAACAGTCCGCTCGTGTGTGGGCAAGTCCGCTCATGCAAATTTTGAGCGGACTGATTGCCGAAACTGTTTGACGAACAAGGTTGGGCAAACAGTCCGCGCGTGTGTACGCGGCCTTAGTCTTGGACTCCGGCTACTTCTGTGAGGCGGACGAGTAGAGTATTGTGATCTACTGTATCAAACGCTGCACTTAGGTCTAGCAGTACGAGGAGACACGGCTCTCCGTCATCTGCTGCTTCGAGGGACGTCATCCCAAATCTTGAGGAGAGCTGTTTCTGTTCCATGACCCGGGCGGAAGCCTGATTGCAGCGGGTCCAGGGTCCTGTTAGTTCTTTGCATTTTTACAGAGAATGGGCTGCTGAGTGGGCTAGAATCTTACTATGTTGACTAACTTGTGTAAAAAACTATTTTCAGGCTGCTCTGGTCTTGGGAGAGATGAGGGAGTGCCGACTACCGGCGGGCCAAAGGAGCCTATGGGTGTCATCACCACTCCAGACTTTGCCAGCCATTTTCAAGTGCACTTTCCTCTACCCTACAGTCGGTGCTGGCTGGCACAGAGAAAAATATTACCGGACCTGAGTTGGCTGAAAATCAATATGTATATACAATACATCTTTCTTACGCAGGTTAGTCAGCATAGGTGTTAGGAGGAGGGAGGAAGTATTTGTAAAACTAGTAAGATTTAAGCCCACATAGCATTTTTAAGGCTAGTTAAGGTTTGCCCTGGAATACTACTTTAAACACTTTATAGCTATGTACTCTTTCTGCGGGTTGTTGGAGGGCAGGGCTACTACTGCATCCATGCTGCCATGGATTGGTGCCAGTAATAGAAAATTACAAGGTAAGCATAACAGAATTTTCAAATTTTTTTCTGACTGTGTAACATTGGGGAACTTTTTCTTCGTCTTCACTTTCTGCGCCAGAGACACACAGAGAAGCAAGAAGTTAGTGGAAATCTCCTGAAGTGAGGGGCTGACTGGCAGTGATATCAAAAACCCAGAAGCACAGAGTGGTGGTTACCAGTTGATGACCAACCCCCATACCACAGGAATGCAGGATATGCTGGGGAACTGAGCTATCGCTGAGGACCATAGGATTCGTGTTGGAACATTCTTGCAAGCAAGGAGGCAGGCAGATCAACGTCACTGCAAGTAGACGCCACCGGAAATTACGTAGCCAGATCCAGAGAAGTTCGTGGTGGTGGACACAAACTGGGACACACCAGAGAATCACGCCAGTTGCCAGGATAACATGTTTTCGGTGTACACCCCAAATCCTGACAGGCAACCAGCAAGCCAATGTTTATATCTGTGCACCAACACCCATCAATTAACAGTTAACCCAGCATATCTTTCAGCCTAAGGATGGTCTGGTCAACTACCGATGGGGAAAAAAAAAGGTTCCTGCACTACTGTGGTCCGACTTCAATACAACTTCAATGCCACAGAGTGTAAAAAGTCACATCAAAGTCGGACTCCAATGTTGCACTGAAAGTCACGCAACTTTGGAGTCGGGCTAGTGTAAATCGAGTCTTTGACATAACCACTGGCTGATTTTAGTTTTGTCAGGCTGGATTTTCCCAGCCAATGGCTACTGTGCTCAGACAGGAAGGCCAACACTGTGGGCATGGGCATCCGCAGGTAGGGGCAAAGGGGGTCAAGTGCCCCCCCCTGGAATCAGGGATGAGATCTTAAATTCAACACAGTTCCATCCCTATCGGGGTGCGGGCAGCCCACACCCATGTGCAACCCGCCAGTGGAGTGACACCATCAAGGTTCTGCCAAGCCCCCCTATCAGTGTAGCATGACTGCGGGCTCTTTTCCATGCTCAGTCCAGCAGAGAACTCGGCAGCGGTGCTATCCGGTTTACCCCGGTCTCCTGTTAGGGAGAAGAGATGACGGCTCTCACCAGTAGGGATGAGCCGAACACCCCCCGGTTCGGTTCGCACCAGAACTTGCGAACGACCCCCGCGTTCGGTACGAACGTTAGAACCCCATTGAAGTCTATGGGACTCGAACGTTCGAATTGGAAAATGCTAATTTTAACGGCTAATATGCAAGATAGTGTGCTAAAAAGGGTTTGGCGACCTGCCTCCTGCCTCAGGGGACATGGGTCACTGCAAAAAAAAGTTTTAAAAACTACCGTTTTGGCGGGAGCACTGATTTTAATGACGATTAAAGTGAAAAAAAAAAGTGAAATATTCCTTTAAATATGGTGCCTGGGGGGTGTCTATAGTATGCCTGTGAAGTGCCACGTGTTTCCCGTGTTTAGAACAGTCCCTGCACAAAATGACATTAAACGGAAATAACACCATTTAAAACTGCTTGCGGTTTTAATGTTATATCTGGTTCCTGCAATATGGTTGAAAATCATTGAGAAAAATGGCATGGGTAGCCCTCCCTGCCCATTACCAGCCTATTTGGGTCTTGTACACATATTAAGGGGAACCCCGTACCCATATTAAAAAAAGGAAATGCGTGTGGCCCCCAGGCCCTATATACTCAGAACAGCAGTATACAGGCGGTGCAAACAAGACAGGGACTGTGTAGGTTTGTTGTGTTAAGTTGAATCTGTTTGTCATTTTCAACCGGTACATTTTTAAAGTGTAGCTCCAGTCAAAAAAAATATCTTTAAGCTTTTTGGAAAACATAGGGAAGGGTTATCACCCCTGTATAATTTGTTTTGTCGTCCATCTTTTTTCATCTCACTCGCTGCTGTCTCCTTGCGTTTGCAAGTAGGAGATGTTTGTAAGTTGGATGTTTGAAAGTAGGGGCCTGCCCTATATTATAGCGGTATGTACTGGGTACAGAGCACGCAGACCGCACGCACTATCTCCTAACACTACTGACTGCAAGCTCTATTATTAACCACTTGTTAGCCCAATGTTTGCATAAAGTGAAAGATGAAGTTATGCTGAGTAAATAGATATCAAACATGTCACTCTTCAAAATTGCACATGCCCGTGGAATGGCGCCAAACGTCGCTACTTAAAAAATCCCCATAGGCGACGCTTTAAATATTTTTTTACTGGTTACATGTTTTGAGTTGCAGAGGAGGTCTAGGACTAGAATTATTGCTCTCGCTCTAACATTCTCGGCGATACCTCACATGTGTGGCACATGCGAGCACATGGGGACATGGGCGCTTTAATTTTTATTTTATTTTTTTATTGTTCATTTTACTTTATTTATTTTAGTTTGACATTTTTTTTCCCAAAAATATATTTTTGATCACTTTTATTCCTATTACAAGAAATGTAAACATCCCTTGTAATAGGAATATGGGGTGACAGGTCCTCTTTACAGTGAAATCTGGGGGGTCAATATGACCCCACATCTCACCTCTAGGCTGGGAAGCCTGAAATAAAAAATTAAAAAATTAAAAAAAAGATTCTGGCTTTGATCGTACTGGCGAGTTGGTAGAAGCACCGGAGGGCGGTGAGGGGTGGGGGGCGTCTATGGCTGGGTACTTCAGGGTATCACCGAGTATGGCTGGGTATCTCTGAGTATGGCTGGGTATGGCAATTTATGGCAGGGTATTACAGAGTATTGGCGGGGTATTGGCGGGGTACTACAGAGTAATAGTAGGGTACTGCAGAGTATTGGGGGTACTGCAGAGTAATGGCGGGTACTGCAGAGTATTGGGGGGTACTGCAGAGTAATGGGGGGTACTGCAGAGTAATGGCGGGGTACTGCAGAGTAATGGCAGGGTACTGCAGAGTAATGGCGGGGTACTGCAGAGTAATGGCAGGGTACTGCAGAGTAATGGCAGGGTACTGCACTGCAGAGTAATGGCGGGGTACTGCACTGCAGAGTAATGGCGGGGTACTGCACTGCAGAGTAATGGCAGGGTACTGCACTGCAGAGTAATGGCGGGGTACTGCACTGCAGAGTAATGGCGGGGTACTGCACTGCAGAGTAATGGCGGGGTACTGCAGAGTAATGGCAGGGTACTGCACTGCAGAGTAATGGCGGGGTACTGCACTGCAGAGTAATGGCGGGGTACTGCAGAGTAATGGAGGGGTACTGCAGAGTAATGGCAGGGTACTGCAGAGTATGCACTGGTATTGCAGAGTATTGGCAGGGAATTGAGGGGTTAAATTCGGTGAGCAGCGATGTGGGCACTGCAGATGCAGCCCACATCGCTGCTGACACCGATCTCTTTCCCCTCCGCTGTACCGATCGGTACAGAAAGGGGAGGGAGGAACAGGCGTCATAACATGACGCCGGTTTGTTTCCAAGTGATCACTCCGTCATTTGATGGAGCAATCACGTGATAAACGGCCGCTATGAGCGGCCGTTTACCGTGATGCGCCGGGTCCTATGGACCCGGCGGTCACGGATGCTCTCGAGTGCGCACACCTCGGGGCACGCGAGAGCAGAATTCTGGGAGGCCGTTAATTAACGGCCTCTCTGAGTTAAACAACCGCCCTGAAGCCGTTAATCGGCAATGGGCAGTTGTTAAGTGGTTAAAGCTAGATCACTAGCTATATAGGTGAGGTGAATATAGTGGTGTATACTGCGGTCAGGGCACAGACAACAACCACTACACAGCAGCAAGATAGGAAATCAGCCAAAAACGATTGGTGTGTACTGTGTTGAAGGTACACAGAACACCCACTGCTTCAGATGCAAAGTAACACACTACAGGAGGCGGCCTTAAAGGCGGCCTTATATAGTGTGGGGCGTGCACTACACAGTCTGAGCTATGATTGGCCACAGGCATCCTGCCTGTGGCCAATCATGGCTCTCCTCGCTGCCGGCGCTGCGCTTGGCCAAGCATGCGGGGTCACAGTGCATGCTTGGCCAATCATCGGACAGCAATGCACTGCGCCAACGCAGTGCATTGTGGTCCGCGCGCGCGTCACTCGAATTTTGACGCGAACGGCCAAAACGTTCGGAATTCGCCGAACGCATGAACAGCCAATGTTCGAGTCGAACGTACGTTCGACTCGAACACGAAGCTCATCCCTACTCACCAGGTTCCTCGCCCAGCTTCCTGTCCGCCCTGTTCCTTCCCTATTGGCCATAACTGTTCCTGCCCGCTCTGTTCCTTCCCTATTGGCCATAACTGAGGGCCAATCAAAAGAGACTAGGAGAGGAGAGAATCATAGGACATGTAGTCCCAAAGATTGGTGGCCCCATTTTCCACAGGGAGGAGGATACAGCTTGATCGAGAGATTGAGAGACTGTAGCCTGGGAAAAAAGCTGAGGGAGAGGGTGCTACAGGTAAAAGAACAAGGATTGTGCTGGGCAGAAGCCAGAGAGAGAGAGCCACGCTGCCCAGCGCCACCAGAGAGAGAACTACACTGCCCCATGCCACCAGAGAGAGCCATGCTGTCCAGCACCACCAGAGAGAGCCATGCTGCCCAGCACCACCAGAGAGAGAAAGACTGAGTCACTGCCAGGGTACATACATGCTACACTACTGACCAGAGTCGCCCCCGTGGCGCGTGAGCGATCTTCCAGCCGGAGGGATCACTGGTGTTGTTTCGCTGGGTCTGGTAAGAGGGCCTGTTGGCCATTATCCATTACCTATCCTAGGGATTGTACTAAGTCTGCAGTCTCTGACCATGATGATCTGATAATGACATTGTCGAAAAGGGGCGGCGCATGGGTGACCATAAAATTATGCCCCCCCTTGAAAAAAGTTCTGCGGACGCCCATGACTGTGGGGAAGATTTAAAAAAAAAATTGGAGCATTTAGAATCTTGTGCGGCTGTGCATGGTAGCCAATTAGCTTCTAACTCCAGCTTGTTCAATTAAGCTTTGACAATAAAACCTGGAAGCTGATTGGTTTCTCCTCAGAGCTGCACCAGATTTTCCACTATAGTAAAGGGGTAATTTCTTGGAGCAGTCCACCATTCGTGGATTACATGGTAAATCTCTGGAATCTGTCCATGACAAGCAAAATCGATTTTTACACAAAGGAAAAATAAAAAAAATGGAGTTTGCCAATCTTTCATGTTTCAAATCTAAGGCCGCGTACACACGGGCGGACTGTTCGCCCAACTTTGTTCGTCAAACAATCCGACAAACAGTCCGCTCAAAATTTGCATGAACGGACTTGACCACACACGATGAACGAACAGTCCGCTGAAAGCGTGCGCGATGACGTAAACGGCACGTACGACGGGACGAGAAATTCGAGGTCCAATACACTGCAATGCAACCTTCGCCGTGTAAATCCTTTCTGAGCATGCGCGAAACTTAGTTTGTCGAACAAGCCTACACACGAGCGGACTGTCTTACGGAAATTCCGAAAAACTTTGTTCGTCAGACTGTCCGCTGAAACTGTCCGCTGAAGCACACACACGAGCGGACTGTCCGCTGAAACACTGTTCAGCGGACAAAGTTGGGCGAACAGTCCGCCCGTGTGTACGCGGCCTCACAGTTTCAGTTTGCAGAATATTTCCATATAAATGTCCCTAATCTGTTCCCAACCGTGTGTACTAGAACATAGTGGTATATGGTATAACAGATTAGGCTTTGCATACACTCAGGATCACCTGATTAAAGGGAGGCAAACATTATTATCCGTGAAATAGAAACAAGTGCTTACTGTGTTGTTACAGGAATTTACAGAACGCCGAGGCTCTTGTGGAATTCCTTCTGGGTAGGGAAGGAGCATCTTCTCTTCGTGTTTGTCTTAGGAGGGGTTACTATTTGTCACATAAGCTTTTTAAACATCGATGCTGAGTAGCGACATTAGGTCTGAGAAGTTGTAAAGGAGCCCCGAGCGTCAAGGCTCAGTTAAAGGGGAACTCCACCTACCTACGACATTGCTTGCTATCTGTAGCCGCAAAAATTCAGTAATAATTCACTAGTGGTACACAAGAGATAACATCACAATTAGTGAGATGGTTCTGCTGCAAAATTCTTATGCCGCGTACACACGACCGGACTTTTCGACATCAAAGGTCAGACGGAACGATTCCGGCGGACCATTCGATCGTGCGTGGGCTGCAGTGGACTTTTAAAATGCGACAGACTTTAGAAATGGAACATGTTTCAAATTTTTCCGCCGGAACCAGTTCCTACCGATAAATCCGTTCGTGTGTATGCTGGTCCGATGGACAAAAACCGACGCAAGGGCAGCTATTGGCTACTGGCTATGAACTTCCTTATTCTAGTCATCGTAGACGTCATCACATTCGAATCCGTCAGACTTTGGTGTGATTGTGTGTGGCCAAGTCCGTTCATTCGGAAAGTCCGTCAGAACTCCGCCGAAAGTCAGTCGGACCTAGCCCCTCGAAAAGTCCGTCGGACCTAGTCCCTCGAAAAGTCCGGTCGTGTTTGTACGCGGCATTAGACCTGGAAAAAAAGCCAATCTCTTCTAGTCAGTAGCTTGCCCGGTACCATGCAAAAGGAATATAAATACTGGACTGAGTGGTAGGTTAAAAACCTAAATTCTGCATGGCAGCTTTATAAACAGATGACTGAATACATTCACAGATATAATGGAATACCCCTTAAATCCAGTAACAAGGGTCGCCTGGGAGAACAGTTAGGGGTCTGTCCTCTACAACCCCTTCCTGTCTTAATCACACATCCAACAGGCCTGCGTGCATGCTGGCATATGCTAATTGCTGCCATTGTGCCTTTGCCAGCCATCTAACCCCCCCCCCCCCCCCCAAGACGGAGAGGGAAAGTCTTTAGTATTCTGAGTGAGGCTCATGTAAGCAGTATTTATCCAGGCTGGAAGGACAAGGGCACCATTGTCTGCTGTAATTTCACATTCAGTTGTTCACCCTGCCAGCGCTCAGCCTTAGAGCTTCCTGACTGGTGCACACCATTAAACTGAACTCTATAATCACTACGAGTAAATGGAGAGCCGACCCTGGGGTTGTCTGTGATGGCTGCATCTTTTTTGTTCAATCACTAGATTTCTGTACGCTGTCCCACAGGCGACCTAAGGCCCTCCAGCTGCTTATGAGTTTTCATTGCTTGCCATCTTTCTAATTATTATTATTATACAGGTTTTATATGGCGCTACAGTTTGCGCAGTGCTTTACAAAATGAAGGCAGACATTGCAGTTACATTACAATTTGGTACAAGAGGAATCAGAGGGCCCTGCTCGGTAGAGCTTACAATCTAAAAAGGAAGGGGCAATTGATACAAAAGTTAATAGCTGTGGGGGGATGAACTGATGGAGTAAGGAAACAGTGTTAGTTAGAAGTAGAATAGGCTTCTTTGAAGATAAGGGTTTTCAGGGATCGCCTAAATGGATAGGTTAGGGGACAGTCGGACAGATTGGGGTAGGGAGTTGCAAAGGATGGGAGAAGCTCTGGAGAAATCCTGGAGGCGAGCATGGGAGGAGGTGATAAGGGAGCTAGAGAGCAGGAGGTGTTGGGATGACCGAAGAGAGCGGCTTGTTGGTATTTTGGGACTAGGTTAGTGATGTAACTAGGGGCAGAGTTATGGGTGGCTTTGTAAATTATTGTTAGTACTTTGAATATTATTCGTTGGGTGAGTGGAAGCCAGTGGAGGGATTGGCAGAGAGGGGTGGAGGACACTGAATGGCTGGTAAGGTGGATGAGTCTGGCAGTGGCATTCATTATGGACTGAAAGGGGGATAGTCTATGTAAAGGTAATCCAACGAGGAGGGAGTTGCAGTAGTCGAGGCGAGAGATGACCAGGGAGTGAATTAGAAGCTTGGTGGTGTCATTCGTTAAAAAGGGGAGTATTCTGGAAATGTTTTGGAGGCTAAGGCGACATGATTTGGACAGGGATTGTATGTGGGTCTGAAAGGACAGTTCAGAGTCTAAAGCCCCGTACACACGAGAGGACTTATGTCCGACAGACTTCCGAAGGAGTTCCGTCGGAGTTCTGCTGGAATTCCGACGGAGTTCTGACAGACTTTTCGGCTGAACGGACTTGGCCACACACGATCACACTAAACTCCGACGGATTCGAACGTGATGACGTACGACTCGGCTCGAATAAGGAAGTTCATAGCCAGTAGCCAATAGCTGCCCTAGCGTCGGTTTTAGTCCGTCGGAGTAGCATACACACGAGCGGATTTTTCGAAGGGGACCGGGTCCGGCGGAGTTCCTTCGGAAAAATTTGAAGCATGTTCCATATTCTAAAGTCCTTCGGACTTTGGCGAGTCAAAAGTCTGTTGCAGCCCACACACGATCGGATAGTCTGACGGACTCAGTCCTTCGGACTTTGGATGTTGAAAAGTCCGCTCGTGTGTACGCGGCATAAGGTTACCCCTAGTACCTTGGCATGTGGGGACGGACTGATAGATGTGCCATTGATCTTGACAGAGAAGTCAGGGGAAGGGGCACATGGGGGAGGAAATATTAAGAGCTCGGTTTTAGATAGATTAAGTTTGAGGAAGTGGTTTGACATCCAGGCTGATATGTCTGTTAGTAGATCAGTGATGCATGAGGAGATTGATGGGGTGAGCTTAGGGGCAGAGAGATAGATTTGGGTGTCATCAGCATATAAATGGTAGTGAAAGCCATGGGAGGCTATTATATGAACCCAGGGAGGACGTGTAGATCGAGAATAGTAGAGGTCCAAGGACAGAACCTTGGGGGACCCCAATGGAAAGGGGAGTTGGAGAAGAGGAAGTGGAGTTGTAAGTGACACTGAAGGTGCAATGAGATAGGTAAGAACCAACAGAGAGTGCAGCCATGGAGACCAAGCAAATTGAGTTTTTTTTTGAGGAGGGGGTGGTCGACTGTATCAAAGGCAGCAGAAAGGTCCAAGAATAAGCCCTTGTACACACGGTTGGAGATTCCGACGGAATGTGTCCGATCAGACCGTTTTATCGGATATTCCGATTGTGTGTGGTCTCCATCGGACTGTTTCCGTCGGAGTATCCGACGGACCAAGTTTTCCAACTTGTTGGTAAAATTTTCCGACAAAATGCTCCGATCGGACATACTCCGATCATGTGTAGAGAATTCCGATCGGACAAAGTGCCACGCATGCTCAGATCAAATTCCTATATCAAAGCTTTGTCCAACCGTGTGTATGCAACAGTTTCGGACAAAATCCGACGCCCAAAATCCGACGGATTTGGTTGTCGGAATGTCTGACCGTGTGTACAAGGGCTTAGAGTATGGAATAATGACCATTGGTTTTGGCTGTTAGTAAGTTGTTTGTGAGTTTTAGGAGGGCAGTTTCTGTGGAGTGCTGCGGGCGAAATCCAGACTGAAGGGGATGAAGAAGGGTAGTCTCAATGATGTGGTCGCTCAGTCGGTTGTAGACTTAACGTTCAAGGAGATTGGTCTTAAGTTGTTAAAGAGGGATTCCACCAAAAAAAAAAATATTAAAAGCCAGCAGCTATAAATACTACAGCTGCTGACTTTTAATAAATGGACACTCACCTGTCCCGGGTTCCAGCGATGCCGGCAGCCGAGGCCGATCGATCGCTCGGCCCTCGGCTGCTGCCGCCACCATTCTAGGTGAGGGAATCAGGAAGTGAAGCGAATCGGCTTCACTTCCCGGTTCCCTACTGCGCATGCGCGAGCCGCACCGCGCAATAGGAAATCTCCGCGCTGTCACTGGGACCCGTGCGTGTCCCAGCAGACAGCGCAGCAGGGCAGGAAATGGCGTAGACTCCCACGGGAGTCTATGCCCGGAAGTGGGTGTAAATACCTGTCTTTGACAGGTATCTCCACCCCCCTCCCCCCTGAAAGGTGTCAATTGTGACACCGGAGGGGGGGAGGGATCCGATCAGCGGAGGTTCCACTTTAGGGTGGAATCCCGCTTTAAGATTGGTGGGCCTTTTTTGGTATGGGAGTGACTAGCACATGTTTTAAAGGGTTGGGGAAGATGCCAGTAGAGAGTGAGAGGTTGAAGATATGAGTTAAGGAGTGTAGGATTGAGTCAGATGGTGACCGTAGTATTTGAGAAGGAACAGGGTCCAGGGGACATGAGTAAGGTTTCTATTTCTCCTGCTCATCGGGACAGAAACATTAAAACTGTTAATTAAACATGGTGTGGAGAAAGTCTTTCATTGAGGACACCTGTTCCAGTGGTACCTGTCTAATTTTGGAGAGATTTCCTCCAAATTCCTATTGTGTCTCCAGAACAGGAAGTAAAAAGAAACCTTCCCAACGTCTCCCAGAGGCCAAAAAATGATAATAATTCTTCCAATCTTTACTCCATCCAAAACTAGAAAGTATTGGGACGGCTGCTTTACACGAACTTTAATGACATCCCAGTCTTAGTCCGTGGTTCAATATTGAGTTGGCCCATCTTTTGCAGCTATAACCGCTTCAGCTCTTCTGGGAAGGCTGTCCACAAGGTTTAGGAGTGTGTCTATGGGAATGTTTAACCATTCTTCCAGAAGTGCATTTGTGAGGTCAGGTACTGATGTTGGGCGAGAAGGCCTGGCTCGCAGTCTCCGCTCAAATTCATCAAGTTCCGCCACCCCAAACTCGCTCATCCTGTCAGAAACCACGAATCAGACCGAGACAGAAGTGCAGTTAAAAATACACTTGTTTAAAAATAATAATAGTAAAAGGTAAACAGAGCAACGTAGTCAAATCATAGCCAGAGTTCGGTAACCGGAATGGATAGTTCAGGACAGGCCAGGAAATCTGAAAACCGGAGAATCAGCGTGGTAGACCCAGCAAGCAGGATCAGGAACCAGAAGGGGCATCAGCCAAGCGAGTCTTTAACAGGTACACAGGAGAGAGTCTCTGGATGTGTTGACCAAGGCGAAGGCAGAGATGATCTGAACTGAACAGCTTAAGTAACCAGCAGGACTGACGGACAGGGCTTAAGTCCTACAAATGTCAAGAAACTAAATTTGAGAATCGGTCACACCAATTCGGGCGCTGCCATTGCTGGTAATTGCCGCCAAATCACATCAATGTGAACCAGGGCTAAATCTCTCAATCAAATTTGTGCAGGTGGTACTCTTCAAACCTTTGATTCCTTAACCACCTTCAGACCGGACCATTTTGCTGGTCAATGACCAGAGGTCTTTTTACAATTTGGCACTGCGCTGCTTTAACTGGTAATTGCGCGGTCATGCAATGTTGTACCCAAACAAAATTTGCGTCCTTTTCTTCCCACAAATAGAGCTTTCTTTTGATGGTATTTGATTGCCTCTGCGATTTTTATTTTTTGCGATATAAACGTAAAAAGACCGCAAATTTTGAAAAAAAATGATATTTTCTACTTTTTGTTATTCGAAAAATCCAATAAACTCAATTTTAGTCATACATTTAGGCCAAAATGTATTCAGCCACATGTCTTTGGTAAAAAAAAAGTCAATAATTGTATATTTATTGGTTTGCGCAAAAGTTGTCACATCTACAAACTAAGGTACGTTTTCTGGAATTTACGCAGCTTTTAGTTTACGACTGCCTATCTCATTTCTTGAGGTGTTAAAATGGCAGGGCAGTACAAAACCCCCCCAAATGACCCCATTTTGGAAAGTAGACACCCTAAGGAAATTGATAAGAGGCATGTTGAGCCCATTGAATATTTAATTTTTTTGCCTCAAGCGATTGAATTTTTTTTGTCACTAAATGATATATTGCTCACACATGCTATAGGCATATGTGAAATGACACCCCAAAATAAATTCTGCTGCTTCTCCTGAGTACGGGGATACCACATATGTGGGACTTTTTGGGAGCCTAGCCGCGTACGGGGCCCCGAAAACCAAGCACCGCCTTCAGGCTTTCTAAGGGCGTAAATTTTTGATTTCACTTCTCACTACCTATTACAGTTTTGAAGGCCATAAAATGCCAAGATGGCACAAAACCCCCACAAATGACCCCATTTTAGAAAGTAGACACCCCAAGCTATTTGCTGAGAGGTATTTTGAGTCCATGGAATATTTTATATTTTGCCACAAGTTGCGGGAAAATTACAAACTTTAATTTTTTTTTATTTTTTTTTCACAAAGTTGTCACTAAATGATATATTGCTCACACATGCTATGGGCATATGTGAAATGACACCCCAAAATAAATTCTGCTGCGGGGATACCACATATGTGGGACTTTTTGGGAGCCTAGCCGCGTACGGGGCCCCGAAAACCAAGAACCGCCTTCAGGTTTTCTAAGGGCGTAAATATTTGACTTCACTCCTCACTACCTATTACAGTTTTGAAGGCCATAAAATGCCAAGATGGCACAAAACCCCCACAAATGACCCCATTTTAGAAAGTAGACACCCCAAGCTATTTGCTGAGAGGCATGTTGAGTCCATGGAATATTTTATATTTTGCCACAAGTTGCGGGAAAATTACAAACTTTTTTTTTTTTTTTTTTTCACAAAGTTGTCACTAAATGATATATTGCTCACGCATGCCATGGGCATATGTGAAATGACACCCCAAAATAAATTCTGCTGCTTCTCCTGAGTACGGGGATACCACATATGTGGGACTTTTTGGGAGCCTAGCCGCGTATGGGGCCCCGAAAACCAAGCACCGCCTTCAGGCTTTCTAAGGGCGTTACAGTTTTGAAGGCCATAAAATGCCAAGATGGCACAAACCCCCCCCAAATGACCCCATTTTGGAAAGTAGACACCCCTAAATTTAGGGGTACACTAGTGAGACTAGGTAATAAATGGCGGGTGCCCTGAAACTATAAAAAAAATAACTAACCAACCAGCGTCACCTGTAACAGTTATATGGTGATCACTGGTGAAAGGGTTAACTAGGGGGCAATCAGGGGGCTTTATGCGGTAGTATATGGGGGTCCCTGGCGCTATAAAAAGCTGCGGCGAACCTAAATACCTACCTGCCTAACTAGCGTCACCTGTGACACTAATACAGTGATCAGAAAAACGATCGCTTATTAGGCTGGGTTCACACTGGAGCGATGCGGGAACGCCACGAATCCGCGGCGGGTTCCCGCATCACATGCCTCCCGGCGGCAGTTCACACTGCCCTATGCGAACTGCTGGGAGTGTCAGTGAAATGTTAATGACACCCCCAGATCAGTTCGCATATCGCAGTGCGATCTGCAAACTCGGATCGCATGGTGTGAACACCCATGCGATCCGATTCTGCTGCGGACCAAAAAAAGGGTCCCGTGCGAGTTTGCGGCGGGTGCGGCGGGTGCGACACAAATTCAGCCATACTATCTGTATGGCTGAACTCGAATCGCACAGAGATCGGATGTGATTTGCACTGCAGTGCGGTGCGAATCACATCCGTTCTCATTAACCGCTGCAATGTGAACCCAGCCTTAGTGACACTGGCGACGGGGGGTGATCACGGGGTTAAACCTTTATTGGGGGGGTTAGGGGGGCACATTAGAACTAAAGGGGGCTAACCCTAACTGCCCTAACAGTTATTACAGTCACAAATGACACCAATGCAAAAAAAAAAAAGCAATTGGTGTCACTGTGACTGGGGGGGCAGGGGTAATTGGGGGGTGATCGGGGGGTAAAGGGGGGGTGTGAGTGTGCCTGGCATGTTCTACTGTATGTGTGGTGTGTTGGTGCAACTCACCGAACCTCTCTCCTCGGTGCCGGAACGAAAAATACCGACACGGAGGAGAGAACACATCACTTCCTCTCCTGTGTTTACATTACAGGAGAGGAAGTGATGTCACGGGACATTTTCATTCGTCGGGAGCGATCGCGAGGGGGTGGCCATGAATGAATGGCCGTCCCCTCGTCCGGGATCGCTCCCGAACGAATAGCGTCCGCCGCAGGCACCGGGCGGGGGCCCGATGGGGCCCCCGACCGGCGGGCAGGCAAGGACGTACATGTAAGCCCTTATGCCTGCCCGTGCCATTCTGTCGACGTACATCGTCGTGCGGCGGTCGGCAAGTGGTTAAAGTCAAAATATGCCCTTCCTAATTCTTACCTGTTCTGGTACATTCAGCTGTTCCTTTTCACTTTCAATTTCGCAATCAACCAGTTTCTTTTACTGTTTTAGGGATTGAATCCCTACTGTGGAAGGAATCTCTGGTGATACCTCTCTCCACCATTTACAAAGCCCTTCAACCCTCTATACATGAAGGACTTGTCAAGCTCTTATCTTTCCAACGTGGGGAGGTGCTGGAGTTGGATTCCAAGGATTGGGAGGATATATGGGAGTACCCCATGCAACAGTTGGTCTCTGCTGGGGATAGATTCATTTACTCCCCAAAAAAGGATATTTCCTTCACATCCCTTCTAAATGCTGGTGTTGCTTGGAGGACTCATCCAGGTTTCCTATTGTGTTTTGGGACTGTCCAGTTATCAGGTCCTTGTGGGCAGATGTCTCCAGGTGTATCCGTTCAGTTACGACCATCGCTGTACCTCTATACATTGATGTCTGTATTCTGAATCTGGTCCATTTATTGGCTACTTTCAGAGCAATGAGAAACCTGATAGGATTGTTACTATGTTATGCTCGTAAAGCTATACTCCTTAAATGGCTCCTACTTCCGATTTCTGGAAATCCATAGTTAACAAAACGGTGCCACTATATAAATTCACCTTTGAATCTGGAGGATACCCTAATAAATTCTCTAAAGCCACGTACACACGGTCGGAATTCTCGTCGGAAAAAAGCTCTGATGGTTTTCCCGACGGAATTCAGACGGAATTCGGCTCAAACTGTCTTGCCTACACACGGTCACATCAAATTCAGATCATTTATAACGCGGTGACGTACAACACGTACGACGTGACTAGAAAAAGGAAGTTCAATAGCCAGTAGCCAATAGCTTCTGTCTCGTAGTTGAATCTGAGCATGCGTGATTTTTGGCGTGTCGGAATTGCATACACACGATCGGAATTACTGATAGAAAGTTTTTCCGTCGGGAAAATTGAGAACATGCTATCAATTTTTGGCTGGCGGAAATTCGGACAGCAAAATTCCGATGGAGCATACACACGGTCGCATTTTCTGATGAAAAGCTCTCATCTGTCTTTTTCTGGCCAGAATTCCGATCGTGTGTAAGGATTGGGACATCTGGAGGCAATCCAAGGACACTGTGGCTTCCACTGCAATATCCCAATAGATAACATCATAATGCTTCTCCTTTTCTGTCAAGTTTATCCTACTGCACTGTGGGTTTGAGTTCTCTTGTTAATCCATTCATTGACCCATCAGCAGTGTTTTATTATGGTATGCCCTTTGGGCACTGATTGCCAGACCGAATGGGTTACAGTGGGGATCGAAAGTTTGGGCACCCCAGGTAAAAATGTGTATTAATGTCCAAGCCAAGGAAAGATGGAAAAATCTCCAAATGGCATCAAGTTACAGATTAGACATTCTTATACTATGTAAAAAAAAGTTAGATTTTATTTCCATCATTTACACTTTCAAAATTACAGAAAACAAAAAAATGGCGTCTGCAAAAGTTTGGGCACCCTGCAGAATTTATAGCATGCACTGCCCCCTTTGCAAAGCTGAGACCTGCCAGTGTCATGGATTGTTCTCAATCATCGTCTGGGAAGACCAGGTGATGTCAATCTCAAAGATTTTAAATGGCCAGACTCATCTGACCTTACCCCAACAATCAGCACCATGGGTTCTTCTAAGCAGTTGTCTAGAAAACTGAAACTGAAAATAGTTGATGCTCACAAAGCTGGAGAAGGCTATAAGAAGATAGAAAAGCGTTTTCAGATGTCAATATCCTCTGTTTGGAATGTAATTAAGAAATGGCAGTCATCAGGAACAGTGGAAGTTAAAGCAAGATCTGGAAGACCAAGAAAAATATCAGACAGAACAGCTCACAGGATTGTGAGAAAAGCAATTAAAAACCCACGTTTGACTGCACGATCCCTCCAGAAAGATCTGGCAGACACTGGAGTTGTGGTACACTATTCCACTATAAAGAGATACTTGTACAAATATGGTCTTCATGGAAGAGTCATCAGAAGAAAACCTCTTCTACGTCCTCACCACATAAATCAGCGTTTGAACTTTGCAAATGAACATATAGACAGGCCTGAGGCATTTTGGAAACAAGTTCTGTGGACCGATGAGGTTAAAATAGAACTTTTTTGGCCGGAATGAGCAAAGGTACGTTTGGAGAAGAAAGGGCACAGAATTGAATGAAAAGAACCTCTGTCCAACTGTTAAGCATGGGGGTTGATCAATCATGCTTTGGGGTTGTATTGCAGGCAGTGGCACAGGGAACATTTCACGAGTAGATGGAAAAATGGATTCAATAAAATTACAGCAAATTTTGGATGGTAACTTGATGCCATCTGTGAA
The DNA here is from genome assembly GCF_037356315.1 of Lithobates pipiens. Taxonomy (NCBI): domain Eukaryota; kingdom Metazoa; phylum Chordata; class Amphibia; order Anura; family Ranidae; genus Lithobates; species Lithobates pipiens. The sequence continues at coordinate 6,089,322 of NW_027507696.1, forward strand.
AAAGCTGAAGTTAAAGAGAGGATGGCTTCTACAAATTGATAATGATCCTAAACACACCTCAAAATCCACGGGGGGTTACATCAAGAGGCGTAAACTGAAGGTTTTGCCATGGCCTTCACAATCTCCTGAACTCAACATTATTGAAAATCTATGGATAGACCTTAAAAGAGCAGTGTGTGACAGACAGCCCAGAAATCTCAAAGAACTGGAACACTTTTGTAAGGAAGAATGGGCAAAGATACCTCAAACAAGAATTGAAAGACTCTTGGCTGGCTACAAAAAGCGTTTACAAGCTGTGATACTTGCCAAAGGGGGCAGTACAAGATATTAACTCTGCAGGGTGCCCAAACTTTTGCAGACGCCATTTTTTTGTTTTCTGTAATTTCGAAAGTGTAAATGATGGAAATAAAATCTAACTTTTTTTGACATATTATAAGAATGTATAATCTGTAATTTGATGCAATTTGGAGATTTTTCCATCTTTCCTTGGCTTCGTTATGCATATTAATACACATTTTTACCTGGGGTGCCCAAACTTTTCATCCCCACTGTATGTGTTAAGTTCGTTTATGTCTTTTTTAAGGCTGGGTATGTCCAATAGGCTTTGTTTCACATGACCTTATCTTTTAGGCTGGGGTCCCACTTGAGCAGGAGTCCGGGTGTCTCCATTCACTGTTTCAGGTCCACTTTCAGCCCAAATTTTCAGCCCAAATTTTCGGCTGAATTCAGACCTGATACGGATCAAAAGACGCATAGGGCTCCTGCTGCGGAACCGGCTACATAGAGAGCCAGTCACAATCTCCCGCTATGCGAATTGGATGCGTAGGAAACCCACATCCAATTCGCACTGGTGTGAACCCAGCCTAAAACTCAATAAAAATGCAAAAAAAATTCACTTGACCCCCTACTTTATATTAAATATATAAATTCCTGCGCACCATCTGCAATTTTAATTCAAGCAGACAGCAGAAGTGCTTGTACTTCTTTCTGAAATGAGACAATTGTTTATTTATTTGTTGCACGGTGGTCACAGCTCCTCCTCCTGGGCTTTGTGAATCGATATGAAAACCAGACTCAGTCAATTTCTTTCTTATTTCCAATATATACAGGCAGATTGGTGCAATAGATAATCGTACAATTTATGAATCAAGTTGGACTCCTGAATAATGCAATTCTCAGCAGCTCAATTTTTACAAGATTTGGAAAGTGCTTGAATCAGTGATTTTCCTCATTTATTCGTCCTCGAATCTGGAGCTGGATAAAAAGCTAAGCTTTTGTTGAAGCAGTCTCTGCTCTGCTCCTGCATGAAATTTAGAAATGATGTGGGTGGAAGGTTTTAGTTACATAGTTTGCGATGGTGTTGGGTACCAGACAGCTACACAATTTTTTACATTAGTTGTCTAATTACAGAAAAAGGAGGCAAATGAGATAATTATTTAACAATTATTATCCGGAGCAGTTTTTATTCCTTAAATTGCTTATCACAGAAGCTCTGCTCTGTATGTCTGGATTAAACGTGGAAAAGTATCCGACTGGAATAAGATGGAAGACAGAGTCATAAAACCGCGGTGCCAAATCAACCAGTGACCACTGTAAACTATCCCGCAGGAAAACATATTCCATGGGACACAGAGTGCCATTCTGGGGCAATACAATGCAACAGGATGTGGGCATCAACCCAAAACACTCCGAGCTTATGACATCATCCTGATCCTGTTCCCAAAGTTAAAAATAGTTCTTACACACGATGTAAGAGATTGGGGGAGAGGATTAAGCGATTATCTACAACAATAATTTTACATTTAGACATAATTGGACTTGATGGACTTGTGTCTTTTTTTCAACCTCACCTACTATGTAACTATGTAATAATTGTACAAAAATGACAAATAAACTGGCTGAGGGGATGCAGGCTGTCTGTTGATTGGTCCTAATCTCTATGCTTGGGTTTATCTTGTACAGCTGCCTGAAATCCCTACAGACGCTGCTATCTTTATTTTGTGAGACTAATGCCGCATACACACAATCGAATAGTCCGGCAAACAATCCGGCAAACAATCCGCCGGACTTTCTAACGAACAGACTTGGCCACACACGGACCCTCCGAAAGTCCGGCGATTTCTAGCGCGATGACGTACAGCACATACGACGGGACTAGAAAAAGGAAGTTCAACAGCCAGTAGCCAATAGCTTCCTTCTCGTACTTGCTTCTGAGCATGCGTCATTCTTAGTCCGCCGGACTAGCACACCGACGAACGGATTTTGCGCTGAAAGCCAAGTCCGGCGGACAAATTTTGAGTCAAAACTACTTTCTAAGTCCGCCGGACTTTACGATGAAAAAGTCCGCTGGAGCCCACACACGATCGAATTGTCCGGCTAAGTCTGACGGACAATTTGATCGTGTGTACGCGGCATAAGACCCCTTTCACACTGAGGCCGTTTTCAGGAGTTTTAGCACTAAAAATAGCGCATGTAAAGCGCCTGAAAACTGCCTCTCAAGCCGCTGGGGTGGTGGGCTTGCAGGACAGGAAAAAAAAGTCTTGCAAGCAGCATCTTTGGAGCAGCATGGGAGCGGTGTATTTATCGCTCCCACACCGCCCCTGCCCATTGGAATGAATGGGCACCGCTTCCGAAGCGCATGAAAATAGTTTCAGAAGCGCCACATCATGGGTGCTTTTAAACCCTTTTTAACCCCTTCTTGGGGGTTAAAAGTGCCGCGATACTGCCCAAAATGCACAGCCAAAGCTACATTTTAAAGTGACACCCTGAAATATGACAGCCACTCCTATTATAAAGGAAACCAGTTGATTTTTCTAACAGTATAAAGTATATGTATACATCAACAATACTCAGAACAATTAAAAAGTTACAATAAAACAGATGTGAACATGACTAGAAGTATGAAAAACCTGGGGCACTCTGGGATAAAAAATGTTTTAAAAGACTCCTGGATGTGCATCTTAGTGACCACAACATACAGGGATATGGGAAATGATTACCAACACTGTCACACATACACCTACACAGGTTGAACTGTACGGACTATTGTCTTTATTCAACCTTACATATTATGAAATTTTGAAAATGGGAAAATAAGTTCTGCAACGAGTGTAGCACACTGCAGTGAACGGTATGCATGGCTAGATTTTGCCTAACATTTGGAAGGGCTTAAGCCCTGGTCCACACCGTTGCGATTTCTGATGCATTCCAGAATGTATGAAATCACATGACAAGTGAAATCACATGGGGGCCATTCACAATGCAAATCCATTCTGATTTGAAAAAAAAATTGAGAGAGAGAGAGAGAGAGATCTCAGCTGTATTGTAACTATATGTAGTAGCATGAAAAATGCATTTGAATTGCATCTGAACTGCAATAATTCACACTGCAGCTGCTCATTGAAATTGCAATGCAAAATGGATACCAGTCACACTGCATCAGTGTAAACCTAGCCTAAAGGTGGATCATTAAACAGAATCTGTGGCTAGTCAATATCTACGCTGCACACATATAACAGCCCTTGTACCCACAAAATATTCCTAACTGCTCTACCACAACTGACAGCCTCACAGACACAAATAAACCTCAGGACAAAGGATCATTTTTTTTTTAATTAAACATTTTCATTACATATTTTCTGTATATTATAATCCAGAAAGAAATATCAATCTTTCGAAGCACACTGCATTCATCTTTTCACTCCATTTTCTCTAAAGCCCCATACACACTATCAGTTTTTCTGCTGAGTTTTTCCTTCAGGTTTACCAAAACCATGTAGTGCAAGGGCCTGCCTGATTGCATACACATTGAAATGCCTAAGGTTTGACCTCATATTATATGGTTTTGGTAAATCTGAGGGAAAAACTCAGCAGAAAAACTGATAGTGTGTATGGGGCTTAAGGATAGCTGTGATCTACAGGCCCCCTGGACCAGTATCAACCTTTCTTGATGACTTTTCTGCCTGGCTACCCTACATTCTTTCCTCTGAAATCCCCACAATCATTCTCGGGGACTTCAAAATCCTTATTAATACTAATGCTGCGTACACACGACCGGACTTTTTGACAGCAAAGGTCCGACGGAACGAGTCCGTCGGACAATTCGATTGTGTGTGGGTTCCATCGGACCTTTGCTTGCCAAAAATCCGGCGCACTTTAGAAATAGAACATGTTTTCAATTTTTCCACCGGAACTCCGCCGGACTGAGAAATCCGTTCGTGTGTATGCTAGTCCGACGGACAAAAACTGACGCTAGGGCAGCTATTGGCTACTGGCTATGAACTTCCTTAACTTCCTAGTCCGGTCGTACGTCATCACGTTCGAATCCGTCGGACTTTGGTGTGATTGTGTGTGGCCAAGACCGTTCATTCGGAAAGTCCGTTGGAACTCCGCCGAAAGTCCATCGGAAAGACCGTCGGACCTAGTCCCTCGAAAAGTCCGGTCGTGTGTACACGGCATAACACTCCTGCCCCTTCCAAACTTCTCAGCCTAACCTCCTCCTTTGACCTGAAGCAGTGGATACATGCTCCTACTCACTCCGAAGGCAATACCTTTGCGCTCGTTTTCCTCTGCACTCCATGCAACCTCTCTAACTATCCATTCCCTCTCTCTGATCACCACCTTATTAGTTTCACTCTCTCCCTCTCCTCCACCTCCTTTCCCTCCGACCGCCTAAAAGATACCTGCAGAAACCTACGTCATCTCAACCCTTCTCTTCTCTACTCTATGCTATCGACAACCTCTACAACAAAATCTCACCCCTGTCCTGCACCAACCTAGCCACTTCTGTCTACAACGCTTAATTCTAGCCTCACTGGACTCACTGGCCCCCCTCACTACACACAGAATCATGCTCCGACCCCTTCAACCTTGGCAAACAGATGATACTAGAAGTGTGAAAAAAACGTAGTCGTGCTCATGAGTGCCTGTGGCGTAAGACTAAGTCTCAGAGAGATTTCAAACAATATAAACCTGCCCTCTAAAATACAATTCCAGCCTCCTCTCTGCCAAGCAGGCCTATTTTATCACTCTCATCAGCAACCTATCATCCCGCCCCATCAACTCTTCTCTACCTTCAACTCTCTACTTCGTCCTCCACTGGCTCCACCCGCCAACTCAATTACAGCCCAGGAGATCACCAATCACTTCAAACAGAAGATTGATAGAATTTGCGAGGAGATCTCTACTGCTCCAATACCCTCCACACTTTACACTTCATGCCCACAGACACAATCATTATTTCCCTCCTTCAACCCCACCACTATAGACGAGGTTACTAAACTACTTGGTAATGTCCACCTTACCACCTGCCCTCTGGATCCTGTTCCCTCACAAATGCTACGTTCACCCTCTGGCTCTATGCTACACTCTCTAACCCACATCTTCAATCACTCCCTCTTTTCTGGCATCTTCCCCAACTCTCTAAGCCCTTGTACACACAGTCGGATAATCTGTCAGATTGCGTCTTATCGGACCGTGTCGTCGGATAATCCGACTGTGTGTGGTATGCATCGGACTGATTCCGTCCGAATCTCCGTCCGACCCAATTTTCCAACATGTTGGAAATATTTCCCGACCAACTGGGCTGGACGGACCTAATCCGATCATGTGTAGAGCATTTTCATCGGACCCAAGTGCCACGCATGCTCAGATCAAATTCATACATCAAAGCTATTGGCTACTAGCCTGAACGTAGTCCCATCGTAACGAAATTATGTCATCACGTTCTGAAAGATCGGATTTTTCGCCAACTTGGCCCGACTGTGTGTATACAACAGTTTCGGACAAGATCTGACGGACAAAATCCGACAGGCAAAATCCGACGGATTTGGTTGTGGAAATCTCCGACCGTGTGTACAGGGGCTTAAACATGCACTTGTCAGACCCATACTTATAAAGCCCCCACTGGACCCATCCAATCTTAACAAACTACGCCCCATCTCCCTGCTCCCCTTCTTATCCAAACTCCTCAAATGTCTGGTGTACAATCGACTGAACGTCCACCTCGCTGATAATAACCGTCTTGATCCCCTTCAGTCTGGATTTTGTCCTCAACACTCCACAGAAACTGTTCTCCTAAAACTAACAAACGATCTACTAACGGCCAAAACCAATCAACACTATTCTGTACTCCTACTCCTGAAGCTCTCTGCTGCCTTTAATACGGTTGACCACCCACCCCCTCCTCCTCAAAAAACTCCACGCCTTTGGTCTCCGTGACTGTACTCTTCGCTGGTTCTCTTCCTACTTATCCAGCTGCACCTTTAGCGTTTCTTACAACTCTACTTCCTCCTCTCCTCTTCCTTTCTCTGTTGGGGTCCCCTAAGGTTCTGTTCTTGGACCTCTCCTATTTTCACTCTACACCTCCTCCCTGGGTCAACTGATAGCTTCCCATGGATTCCAATACCACCTCTACGCTGACGAGACCCAAATCTATTTCTCTACCCCTCAGCTCACTCCCTCTGTCTCCTCACGTATCACTAATTTACTATCAGATATCTCAGTCTGGATGTCACACCACTTCCTCAATCTATCCAAAACTGAACTTATAATTTTTCCTCCCCCATATGCCCTTTCCCCTGATCTCTCTGTCAAAATCGCGGGCACAACTATAAGCCCATCCCCCACATGCCAAGGTTCTAGGTGTAGTCCTGGACTCTGAACTCCTCTCCTTCAAGCAACACATCCAATCACTGTCCAAATCCTGCCGCCTCAACCTCCGCAACATCTCCAAAATACGCCCCTTTCTAACCAATGACACAATAAAGCTCTTAATTCACTTGCTGGTCATCTCTCGCCTCGACTACTGCAACTCCCTTCTCATTGGCTCACCTCTACATAGTCTATCACCTCTTCAATCCATCATGAATGCTGCTGCCAGACTCATCCACCTTACCAATTGCTCTGTGTCTGCTACTCCTCTCTGTTAAAGCGGAGGTCCACCCTAAAATGGACCTTCCGCTCATCGGAATCCCCCCCCTCCGGCGCCACAATTGGCACCTTTCAGGGGGGAGGGGGGTGCAGTTACCTGGATAATCCAGGTAAATGCACCCACTTCCGGGATAGCTCTCTGCGGAAAGGGGCGTAGATTACGCCCCTTTCCGCAAGTGCCCGCCCCTTTCCGCAAGTGCCCCGCTGCCTGCTGGGAAAACACACAGATCCCAGAGGCAGCGGGGACCGTCCTTATTGCGCAGCGCGGCTCGCGCATGCGCAGTAGGGAACCGGGAAATGAAGCCGAAAGGCTCCATTTCCTGATTCCCATACCCAAGATGGCGGCGGCAGCACCCGAGAAACGATCTACAGATCGGCTTCGGGTGCCGACATCGCGGGCGCGCTGGACAGGTAAGTGTCACTATTTTAAAAGTCAGCAGCTGCAGTATTTGTAGCTGCTGGCTTTTAAAAAAAAAAAAAAATGCGGAGTCCCGGCGGACTCCCACTTTAATCCCTCCACTGGCTTCCGCTCGGCCAAAGAATTAAATTCAAAATACTAACAACTACGTACAAAGCCATCCACAGTTTCGCCCCCAGCTACATCACTAGCTTAGTCTCTAAATACCAACCTACTCGTCCTCTTCGTTCCTCTCAAGACCTCCTGCTCTCTCGCTCCCTCGTCACCTCCTCCCATGCTCACCTCCAGGACTTTTCCAAAGCCTCTCCAATCCTATGGAATGCCCTACCCCAACCTGTCCACTTATCTCCTACTTTATTAGCTTTTAGACGATCCCTGAAAACCCTTCTCTTCAGAGAAGCCGACCCCTCCCCCACCTAACAACTGTATTTTCATTTTCTCCATCAGCTCATCCCCCACAGTTATTACTTTTTGTTTCTAGTTGACCCTCCCTTCTAGATTGTAAGCTCTAACGAGCCGGGCCCTCTGATCCCTCCTGTATTGATTTGTATTGTAAGTGTACGGTCTGCCCTCATGTTGTAAAGCGCTGTGCAAACTTTTGGCGCTATATAAATCCTGAATAATAATAATAATAATACACTCAACTAGATGAGTGCGTATGATTTTCCTACACCCACTCCCTTACTCTGCCAGCCCCTGGTAGCCTGGTGGTGCTTGTTGGCAGACTTTTAGCTTCTGTCAACATTGTACATGCCGCCCCGCGATTAAGGCACATCTCTGTTATTTTTATGTCAAACGAGGAAATACCAGGACACATAACGGTGATTTCCCAGCTAACATCACCTTCTTCTCAACCCCCTCAGATGTCTGCTGATGGCTCGTGATTTCTGTGTGTTGTTTGCTCTACATATTGACTCAGACCTGAGCCGATTTTGGGTAAATCCCATCCGGTGTTAGAACGCTCTGCCACCTGGCAGAGAAAATATACAGAAGGCATGATGTCACAGTGGATGAAATCTTGTAGAACTTACAAGCTGGATAGTAAAATCTTGGGGTCTTGGGGTCCGACAAAGGTTTACAACAAGATCTTCAACTCCAACCAAAGTGCTGAATATACAAATAAAGCAATTCTGCCATATGGGATCAATATTTTCTTGGCAGACACTCTTAGCCCCTGTACACACACGGTCGGAGATTTCGACAACCAAATCCGTCGGATTTTGTCCGTCGGATTTTGTCTGTCGGATTTTGTCCGTTGGATTTTGTCCGAAACTGTTGCATACACACGGTCGGACCAAGTTTTTGGAAAATCCGATCATTCAGAACGTGATGACGTTATTTAGTTACGATGGGACTACGTTCAGGCTAGTAGCCAATAGCTTTGGTGTAGGAATTTGATCTGCGCATGAGTGGCACTTGGTCCGATTTGAATTCTCTACACATGATCGGAGTATGTCCAATCGGACCAGTTGGCCGGAAAATATTTCCAACATGTTGGAAAATTGGGTCCGACGGATATTCAGACGGAATCAGTCCGATGCATACCACACACAGTCGGATTATCCAACGACACGGTCCGATAGGACACATTCCGACGGATTCTCCGACCGTGTGTACAAGGGCTTACGATAACGCCACCTCCATACTGCAGACTGCATGCTGCTGCCCTGGCTCCACTTTAATACCGGGCACTTTCACCTAATTCCTGCCCAGGCTCATTTCCAGCTTTTAGCGCTGTCACACTTTGAACGACAATTGCGCGGTCATGCAACACTGTACCAAAATTATATTTTTTATTATTTTTTTTTACACAGAGCTTTCTTTTGGTGGTATTTAACCACTTGCCGACCAGTCGCCGTCATTATACGGTGGCAGGTCTTCCCATTTCCCGCAAATTGCCATAGCTGTACGGTAGTCTCTTTAACAGCTACAGCGGGCATGGGTGTGACGGTGGGGGAGCCGATACGCGTGACCATCAGCTGCGATGTCCGCCGGCCACCCGTGATCGGTCTACAGAGAGCCAGAACGGAGATCTGTCAATGTAAACAAACAGATCCCTCATTCTGACAGGGGAGTAGAGAGAGATCGTGTGTTCCCAGTTAGAAATACCTCTCAGGGAACACACATAACCCCTTGATCGCCCCCTAGTGTTAACCCCTTCCCTGCCAGTGACATTTATATAGTAATCTGTGTATTTTTATACCACTGATAGATGTATAAATGTCAATGGTCCCAAAAAAGTGTCAAAAGGGTCTGATTTGTTCACCGCACTGTTGCAGTCCTGCTTAAAACCTCTGATCACCACATTACTAGTAAAAAAGAAAATAATAATAATAAAAATGCCATAAATCTATCCCCTATTTTGTAGACGCTATAAGGGCCGGTTCACACAGCGGGCGATGCGAGGCGACACGACTCGCCTCGCCTCGCTCCCGCAAGTCGCCCCCGTTCTGTACAATGGAACCGTTCTGAGAGGAGCGACTCGAGTCGCTCCGACTCAGAAAAAAGGTTCCTGTACTACTTCTGGGCGACTTCGGGGGCGACTTGCATTGACTTCTATACAGAAGTCATCTCCGACTTGCCTCGCCGCGCCTGCAGTGTGAACCGGCCCTAACTTTTGCACAAACCAATCAATATACGCTTATTGCAATTGTTTTTACCAAAAATATGTAGAAGAGTACATTTTGGCCTGATGAAGAAATTTGTTTTTTTACTTTTTTTTTTTTTTTGGATATTTATTATAGCAAAAAGTAAAAAATATTGTTTTGTTTTTTTTTCAAAATTGTCAGTCCTTTTTTTTGTTTATAGCGCAAACAGAGGTGGTCAAATACCACCAAAAGAATTTTGTGGGAAAAAAAGGACATCAATTTTGTTTGGGTACAGCGAAACACATGACCACGCAGATTTTCAGTTAAAGCAGCGCAGTACCGTATCGGCCTGGCCATTAACGGGGCAAATCTTCCAATCCTTAAGTGGTTAATTACCACCTTTTTTTTATTGTTTTCTAAATGAATAAAAAAAGCCCGGAAAGTTTGAAAAGAAACATGTTTTTCTTCATTTCTGTTATAAAATTTTGCTAACAAATAATTTTTCAACATTTTTGGGAAAAATAAAGAAATAAAAAAAACAAAATTTTTTTTTTTTTTACATACTGTAACCAGTGCAGTATAGAACCATCATACATAAGATCAGGGAGAGTAACTGGTGACATGATGTAAACATTTTTTTTTTTTTTTTTTTTAAGTAAAAAAAAAAAAAAATATATTTTTTTAAATTATTTTTACAGTTTTTTTTTTTTTATGATTTTTTTTTTTTGCATAATGTGGGCAGTGATTAGCACTGTACTAATCTCAGGAGGTGATCTGGATTTTTTTTTTACACACTATAATTGCTTATAACAGCAGCCATTTTTTCTGAATTAAATCCATTCATTCAGTGTTTACTATTGAGATTAGCTGTCACAGCTAATGATTAATCACATGGTAAAGAAGGGCTGTGTGATCACTGTGACCAATCAAAGAGATCAGCACAAAAGTACACAATGAATGGCATGAATGGAAGTCATCCATTGTGTACAATTGTCATGTGATCTGCTTTTATTGGTCACAGCAATCACATGGTGCCAGAAGCGGGCCAGTACACCAATCTGTCTTCTGTAGGGTTGCCACTTTTTCTTCAATCCAAACCCGAACACTTTAGCGGTGCACAGAAAAAAAATCTTTTTTAGCATTCACTATAGGATTGTAAGAGACCAGAGACACCTTTTGGGCACTCCAAAGAGAATAGTACTGCAGTGTGCGTAGTGTCCCCCCACTCTCCTGTCAGGCCCTGTACCAAGCCACATTCTTGTCTGAATGTTGTGTCCGGGTTTCAGGTGGACTGAAACCCGGACACATGATTCAAAACCCAAACTGTCCGGGTGAATCCTGGACAGGTGGCAACCCTAGTCTTCTGCTGTGTCCGGTGGATACAGCGGGTAGCAGATTGTGCCGCAGCACAGCCTGTGGGGTGAGTGCAAGTCACAAAAAACATCATATGACATCCACCCAGAACTAGAGAGCTCCTGCCTGGTCATCATTTTACTATAGGCCAGGCGGGAAGTAGGTAAACCCCAAATCAAACATGCAATATACAGCATTGGAGCTTACCAATCCTTAGATAAGGTGACTGCATTCGTTTTCTATTTTAGGCTTTTTTTCTCCTCTACATTTACTTGATGATCTGGCCAGTATCACAACTCCTGTATTAGCCCTTGTACACGCGGTCGCACATTGCGACGGGAAATGTCCGATCGGACCATGTTGTCGGATAATCTGACCGTGTGTGGGCTCCATCGGACTGTTTCCGTCGGAATATCCAACCAACGAAGTTTTAGAGCTGGGCTATAAAATTTTCCGACAACATGATCCGATCGGACTTTGTCCGATCGTTTGTACAGATTTCCGATCGGACAAAGTGCCACGCATGCTCAGATCAAATTCCTAGACCAAAGCTATTGGCTACTAGCATGAACGTAGTCCCGTCGTAACGAAATAACGTCATCACTTTCTGAACTATCGTATTTTCCGACAACTTTGTCCGACCGTGTGTATGCAACGCCAGTTTCGGACAAAATCCGTCGGACAAAATCCGACGGATTTGGTTGTCGGAATGTCCGACCGTGTGTACAAGGGCTTATGCCCCGTACACACGATCAGAAAATCGTACGGAAAATACCGCTTTCGAAGCGATCGTACGATAATCGGATCGTTAGTACAGAGCTTTCGAGAGCCGATTAGGACAGTTCATCCGATATTATTCTATCGGACATACACGGAAATTTTTTTCCTACGATGCCAGATCGTATGATTTTCGTTTAATCAGTACAGCTATCGTTCGAAAATGCAATACAAATGCATTACAACACATGACATCACTTCCAATTTTTTTTTCTGTCGTGCGGGAATTTTCGTGACTTTAGTAAACTCATCAGATTCGATCTGAGATTAGCATGCAATAAAAAACGGACGATCATTCGTCCGATAATCTCATCGTGTGTATGGGGCATTAGAGTGCTTACATGAATAAAGAAGCAGCACAAGGGACATCTTTGGACAGGTGCATTGTCAGTCTGGGGGGAGGGGGAATGTAAGATGTATTAGCAGATTTAGATACACTAACAAATTGAGGCTAAACTCCAGCTCACACTTTAAAACCAGTTACAGCAACAGTTTTATTCCTTTCAGGATAGATGGTTCACTTAATGTATATAAATTAAAAAAGCCAATCATTGTAAGCACCAGTCAGTGGTAAATGGTTTATCTCAACCAGGGGCGGACTGACAACTCATGGGCCCCCCGGGCAATACGAGATTATGGGGCCTCCAGGCAATCAGAGATTATGGTGCCACACAGTATACTCACACACAGTATACAATCACACAGTAAACACACACACAGTATACAATCACACAGTATACACATACATGTACACACAGTATACACAGACATGTTTCTATTGGCTGAGAAGGTCCTGGAGAGGTGGAGCAACTATAATCTCAGGATTTTTAGACCAAAAGGATGTCGGTAAGGGACATTTCAGAGACAGATGTAAAAAAACAAAAAACACAAATTTTTACATACTGTCCCTGGTTTTACTGAGGCTGGCAACCCTGATGGGGCCCCCTAGTGGCCCGGGGCCCTCGGGCAGTGCCCGAGTGGCCGAATGGTCAGTCCGCCCCTGATCTCAACCCTCTAAATGTTACACCTGCTAGAAAGCCTGTTCTGTAAAAAAAAAAAATGAAAAAACATACTGCACTGAAGTTCAAAAGTGATATTTTTTGTTACAGGTGAAGCCTGATGGGTTTACTTCCTCCTTGATTCCCTGCAAAGGTAAAATGGGCTACTATGCATTGCATCGCATCGCACAGTAGTCCATTATGTGTCACTTATACACATATTTCTTGGACCTACAGGTAAGCCTTAATCTAGGCTTACATGTGGGTCAAAGTGGTTTGTAAGGGTTTACAACCACTTTAATGCTCCAGCACCTGCCAAACAATAAAACATCAATTTTGAGTCCATGGTTATGTGGATAAAATTCAAATGTAATTCTAAAAATAATGAGACCATATTCGTTCCGCTTAATGCAATGAAAATAATAACACAGAGTACTGTGATCAGCACAAGAGGTGTTTGTCCCCATTTAGCGATATCACAAAGCTAGCAAGACTGCGGAGTATCACTTCACCAGCGAAAACCTCAAATCTCACAGCGAGCTATTTAAAACCCACACGGGGGGCTATCTGTAGGGATTATGTCATTAAAAATAAGCAGCGCGGTCAGACGCAGATGAGGAGGAAGCGTCCTATCAGCTGGCACTCTCCACAATGGAGTCATTGTTAGTAACGTCTCTCGGCCCAGAGTACGATAGCCCCCATCTTTCTTCCCAGTGAATGGACAGGAAGCCTGCTAGGAGCCCAGCGCTGATAGGACGCGGCTCAGGAAACCTGGATTCCCTCATTTTGCAGCCGCGGCCCAAAATCCCAGAGACAAGCGCCGTGTGTCCGCCACGTCCTATCTGGCTGGGGGACACAACCGATTACGCCTGTTTTTCCACATTATGGACATCTAACAACATTCAAAAAAAGAACAAGTTAACTAATCATTTTATTATCTTGAAAGAGCGCAGAGCGTTGGAGAAGAAACAACGCGGTGCAGTGGATAAGAACTCTCCGTATCTTGATGTCATAATATGTACTCTGCATTCTGGATATTTTATGCACAGCCTGCAGCTGCTTCTTCTATTTCCTGCACTAATCATTATGTGATCATCAGCACTGGCCATTCAATGTTTAAGTTTATCTAAAAAAAAAAAACAGCTTTTAGTTTTGGATGGGGACCTCTGCCAGCTTTTTATTTCTGTCTGTGGCCCCCCCTGGGGAAAGTGATAAATCCGAAATGTAAACGTTGGCAACAAAACAGGGAGTGGGACAATTTCTCTAATTTTAGCAAGATTTCTTCTCACCTCCTGCTGTGTCTTTAACGGCTAAGTTCATCTTTTTTTTATTTTTCTAAATTTCAGATCCCCTATGTACCAATTTACCATTAAAGTGGTTGTAAACCCTTACAAACCACTTTGACCTACAGGTAAGCCTAGATTAAGGCTTACCTGTAGGTCCAAGAAATACACGATTTAGGAGATATTTACTAAATGACAGTGACAGCTGTCTACGGCGCATGCGCCGTAGACAGCGGTGCGCAGGCGCACTATCTCCGTTAGCGGCATGCCGCTGCTAACGCCGATATGCCGGGAGTGACGTCATCGCTGCTCCGGTGCTGTGAGTGGCCGGAGCAGCGATACCCGGAAGAAGATGGAAGCTCCGTGCTACAGGGGACAGCGGTGACATCGCTGGCTCCTGTGTCAGGTAAGTGACACATAATGTGCTACTATGCGATGCATAGTAGCCCATTATGCTTTACCTTTCCAGGGAGACTTATGCCGCATACACACGATCGAATTGTCCGGCAGACTTAGTCCGGCAAATAATCCAGCAAACAATCCGCTGGACTTTCTAACAAATGGACTTGGCCACACACGGACACTCCGAAAGTCCGGCGATTTCTAACGCGATGATGTACAGCACATACGACGGGACTAGAAAAGGGAAGTTCAATAGCCAGTAGCCAATAGCTTCCTTCTCGTACGTGCTTCAGAGCATGCGTCATTCTTAGTCCGCCGGACTAGCACACTGACGAATGGATTGTCCACTGAAAGCCAAGTCCGGCGGACAAATTTTGAGTCAAAACTACTTTCTAAGTCCGCCGGACTTTACGATGAAAAAGTCCGCTGGAGCCCACACATGATCGAATTGTCCGGCGGACAATTTGATCGTGTGTACGCGGCATAAGACCCCTTTCACACTGAGGCCGTTTTCAGGAGTTTTAGCACTAAAAATAGCGCATGTAAAGCGCCTGAAAACTGCCTCTCAAGCCGCTGGGGTGGTGGGCTTGCAGGACAGGAAAAAAAAGTCTTGCAAGCAGCATCTTTGGAGCAGTGTGGGAGCAATAAATACACCGCTCCCACGCTGCTCCAAAGATGCTGCTTGCAAGACTTTTTTTTCCTGTCCTGCAAGCCCACCACCTGCCCATTGGAATGAACGGGCACCGCTTCCGAAGAGCATGAAAATAGTTTCAGAAGCGCCACATCATGGGTGCTTTTAAACCATTTTTAACCCCTTCTTGGGGGTTAAAAGCGCCGCGCTACCGCCCAAAATGCACAGCCAAAGCTACATTTTTAAGTGACATCCTGAAATATAAAAAGAAAATTAGGTAGAGTTGGCGCTATACCTTTAGATTTACTATGTGTGTCACTATACAATCCTCTAATTGTGTTAATAGAATAATTCCTTATCAGTGCAGTGGTCTAAACAATTATTCAGTGTTAGAAAAAAAACATCCTGAAATATTACAGACACTCCTATTATAAAGGAAACCAGTTGATTTTTCTAACAGTATAAAGAATATGTATACATCAACAATACTCAGAACAAGTAATCTGCTGGCTTTACAATTAAAAACTTACAATAAAACAGAGCGACGAAATGTGAACATGACTAGAAGTATGAAAAACCCGGGGCACTCTGGGATAAAAAATGTTTTAAAAGACTCCTGGATGTGCATCTTAGTGAACACAACATACAGGGATATGGGAAATGATTACCAACACTGTCACACATACACCTACACAGGTTGAACTGTATGGACTATTGTCTTTATTCAACCTTACATATTATGAAACGGACAATTCGATCGTGTGTACGCGGCAAAAGAGGAAGTGAACCCATCAGGGTTTAAATTGTTGGGAACAGGAAAAGGTCTGGGACAGTTAAAAAAAAGAGCTTTCGTAACCCCCATGACCCATTTGCAGCCCATTGTATCCTAAGGCTGCATTCACACCTATGGCATTTTTAGTGCTTTTTGCATTTTGCAGATTTGCACTACAGAACGTGTTCCATAGGAAACCATGTTAAATTGACTATATTGCAAATCCGCAAAATGCAAAAAGCACTAAAAATGCCATAGGTGTGAATCCAGGCTTATAAACAACCAAAACACATATTTGCCTTTCCCTTTGACTCCAATGCATTTTACCAGAATGGGAAAATGTCACAAAAATCTACAAATTCCCATAAAATGTTGTGGAAATGAATGAATGAAAATATTTGTAAAGCGCACAACGCGAACTGAATTGTCTCTAGGCGCTGTGAAGAGTTTAGTTGTCATCAACTAGAAGAGGAAGGTCTTGAGTTTTTTCCTAAAGGCCTGGTGGTTTTCTTCCAATGAAAACTCCACAGTAACTACTCCGCAGTTTTGTCCACGGTAAGACTGGAATTTTCTTAAAGTGAGAGCGTGGGCTTCAAGAGATAAGTGACAGTCTTACGTATAATGAGTCCTAAGTGGGGTCTTCTTAAAGAGGTCTGCATTATTAGCTAGTAAAGTGATATGTCTGTGTGCATCTTCTTGACCTCTACTTATAAGTTTGTTGCTGTTCCTTCATATGATCAGTGAGCCAACAAATGTATACACAAACAAATCAAGTGGAAATTAATCTCATCAGCTGCATTGGCGCGCCTTCGGGGGTTTAAGACGAGGTCTAGATGAAAGCAATCATGCCCTTGGCATTGCAATAACCATACAGCTGATCTATATGTAGGGCTTTTCTTGTGAACATTCCGAAAACACAGCTGCCCCCTGGATCAAGTGCCCACTCCGTCCCGAAAACACAGTCAAGTTTACAGGAGGATGACCTGTCATTCTTCATATCCTTCATGTTCTATTCTTTAGGCCTTCTTTTTCTTTTCTTTTTCTTTGAGGACAGAGCTGAATCAAAAACAACATACATCGGAATTTGCGGTCTGGTAGGGAATTTGCTGCATATGTTCTGGAACTGTCCAAATGTCAGAAGTCTCTGGAACCAAGTATTCAGCTTGATTTCTTCCCTCACAGGGATACAACGTTCCTCTTCCCCAGCATTGGCGTTACTACATATAGGTATAGAAGAATTCCCCACCAAATTTAGATCGGTTGTTAGCCATATTTTATTGGAAACCAGAGCGCTAATATTTCATAGTTTCATGGTTTCTTAGTTAGTAAGGTTGAATAAAGACACCAGTCCATCCAGTTCAACCTGAGTGTCTACAATTGTCCCTATCCCCGTACATTGCACACTCACATTGGTCCCTATCCTCAAGGAGCCCACAATCCAAGGTCCCCATTCATATACTAGGGGCAATTTTGGACAGAAGCCAATTAACCTACCTGCATGTCTTTGGAGTGTGGGAGGAAACTAGAGTACCCGGAGGAAACCCACACAGGCACAGGGAGAACATGCAAACTCCAGGCAGGTAGTGTCGTGGTTGGGATTTGAACCAGCGACCCTTACTGCTAGGTGAGAGTACTAACCACTACACCACTGTGCTGCCCATAATATTGTGCCACTGGAAATCGAATACCACCATAAACCTCTCTGATGTGACCAAAGCTGTACATAGGAACTATACCTTCGAACGCCTTATTGCACTAAATGCTATGCAAGGCCAGAAGTTTGATAACCAATGGTCTACCTGGGCTAAATACAACATTCATTGATATTGAGTTATGTATAACATTCCTATTCTCCTTCCATATTATTTGTGAGCCACAATACACTTTTGGTCTTATTGTGTAACGTTATATCGTGTATGTGGAGCACACCATGCTTATACCTTTTTTGTTATTGTTTCCTCGCTATTTTTTTTTAATTACTTTTGTTTCTGTATAATGTTATATGAGAAAATTTCAATAAACAACATTGAAAAAAAAAAAACAACATACATCAAATCTTTTTTAAAGTGGAACTCCATCCAAACGGCAAGACTACTTATGAACAAATTGTTTTAACTGCCAATAAAATGTAGAATTCTGTTCAGCCAGTCCTGAAATTCCCGCTGTAGAGTCAAGAAGATGATACTACTATGTGGAACCAGCAGCTCTGCATTAGCCTATGTAAATTCCCCTCATCCATTTGTACTGAACTAATATCTGGAAACACCCCGTTGATGAGCATTTCACTGTAATGCCGTGTACACACGGCCAGATTTTTGACAGCAAAGGTCTGACGGAACACATCCGTCGGACAATTCGACCGTGTGTGGGCTTCATCGGACCTTTGCTGTTGAAAAATCAGACGGACTTTAGATTTATGCTAGGTCCGACGGTCTTCCCGACGGACTTTCGGCGGAGTTCCAATGGACTTTCCGAATGAACAGCTACACACAATCGCACCAAAGTCTGACGGATTCGAACGTGATGACGTACGACCGGACTAGAATAAGGAAGTTCATAGCCAATAGCTGCCCTAGCATCGTTTTTTGTCCATCGGACTAGCATACACACAAACAGATTCCTCTATAGGACCAGCTCCAGTGGAAAAATTTGAAACATCTTCTATTTCTAGAGTCCGTCAGATTTTTGGACAGCAAAGGTCCGATGGAGCCCACACACAATCGAATTGACCGATGTATTTGTTCCGTCGGACCTTTGCTGTCGAAAAGTCTTGTCGTGTGCATTAGAACATGTTTCAAATCTTTCCATAGGACTCGAGTTAGATCAAAAAAGATCAGTTCCTCTGTATGCTAGTCCAATGGACGAAAACCGAAGGCTAGGGCAGCTACTGGCTACTGCCTATAAATCCGTCGGACTTTGGTGTGATTGTGTGTAGACGAGACTGATTCGATGGATGTCCGTCGAAACTCCATCGAAAAGTCAGACGAAATTCAGTCCGTCGAAAAGTCCGGTCATGTGTACATGGCATAATTCCATTAATTATTTCTCTTTCCAGCTCCCAGTGCCTAAATCATTTTAGAATGAAAGTTAGTGACCATCCATTAGGCCCCTTTCACACTGGGGCGGTTTTCAGGCGCTACAGCACTAAAAATAGCGCCTGTGTAGCGCCTGAAAAAAACGGCCCCTTTCACTCCAGTGTAAAAGCCCGAGGGCTTTCACACTGGAGCGGTGCGCTAGCAGGGCGGTAAAAAAAAGTCCTGCTAGCCGTATCTTTGGAGCGGTGAAAGGAGTGGTGTATTCACCCCTCCTAAACCGCTCCTACCCATTGAAATCAATGGGACAGCGCGGCTATACTGCCGGCAAAGTGCCGCTGCAGCGGCGCTTTGCGGGTGGTTTTAACCCTTTTTCGGGCGCTAGCGGGGGTTAAAATCACTCTGCTAGCGGCCACATACCGCCGCTAAAACGACGGTAAAGTGCCGCTAAAAATAGCGGCGCTTTACCGCCGACGGCCGCACCGCCCCAGTGTGAAAGGGGCCTTACTGAAATATTAACTTTGTAAATCATACAAACAAATCACATAATACCACAGTCTTGTAGAATATTATGAAATAATGTAGAAATATTTTAATTTGACCATTAATAATGAATACTGAGCAGTGTAAAATGACCTGCTTTACAACTTTTTATATATATATAAAAAAAAGTAGCCCTAAGTCCTGGCTCCTGGGCTTCAGATCAACTGGCAAACCCTAATTCACTTTTATCAATTCATCAGCGTTGAACATATCTGACTGATAATACTATGGCTGTGGTTTCAGAAAGTTAATCATGGTCAAGTTATCTCCTGAGAACGAGTATTAATCTTAACCAATGGAAAATGTGAACTATTAGATTATTTGGTCAAAAGATGTGAGGGGTAAAAGAACAGACTGGCATTCAAAGATAGAGGGTTGGGTGCAACGGCAAAATAAAAACAACAAAAAAAAAAAAAAATGAAAAATTGTCTCATAAAAGGGGATTAAGCATAAAAAAAATAAAGGCAAAAGTATCACAAACAGCTAATATATGTAATAGTAAGTGTAGTGCACAGATCAATTCTTCAATAGTAAGGGCACAGACAGGGCCAGATTAACGTAGGGGCTATTGGAGCTGCAGCTCCAAGCCCCTACCTTTAATATAGGCCCAGCAGGGTTGGACTGACCATTTGGGCACTGCCATTGCCCTACTGATGCTGTCCAATGCCAAAAACCCAGCCCCAAGTGCATTTTGAAAAAAGAAAAGAAAAAAAAGAAAAAGAAATTATAAAAAAATGAAATTAAAAAAAAAACTACTTACACCATCCACTGCCCTCCCACTGTAAAAAAATAATAAAAAATTAAAATTGGAAAAAAAACCCCATAAAAAAACAAAAATAAGAATGTAAACAATAAAAGATTGCAACAAATAATTAAAAAAAAATTCAAAATGTAAAAAAAAGTATACAGAAAATTTGGACTCATTCACACGGGTTCTCTTGCACGTAGTGTGAATGAGCAGTTTGTTAAAAATACCTAATTTGTTTTAATAAAAATTTGTTTGCGTTTTAATTTTATTTATTAACCATAAAAGCGGCCCTCCAAAATCCTCAGCACCAGGCCCAATGATGCTCTTAATCTGGCCCTGGGTGGAGCTCAGAGAAAAGCAGAAGTTCGGGTGGTTAAACGCCCCCCCTCACATTTTCGTTCCGTTTTCGTTCATAAAAATTGGAATTGATTTTTGCCATAATTTCCGTCAATTGACTAAATTCAAATTTTTATTTTTGTTCTATTTTTTTCGTCACTGAAAACATGCAGCTAATGAAAATTATGACGAAAATATTTGGAAATGAACATTGCCACCATACAGTACACAGGTAAAAGGTCTGTGGTGTCCAATGTCCATGAAAAACATGTTGGTTTCAGGAATGATGGTGATAAAAATAAAGACGTCTCTGGGGTAAAGAGAAAAGGGTATTTTCTGTAGGAATGTCACCTCAAGCTAAGGTCACTGCCTCGCCAGCTATGCACAGGATGCCCCGAGAGGTATCTCCTGCTCGCATCCATCAATGAAGATTAATAGGCCCCATCTCAAGTTTCTTCTTTGCTTGGATATGGATCTTGTCGCTATTCCAAGCTGCATATATATTTATGCAGGTGCGTACAGTGAAAACACGTGGTCGTGTGCCACTCTTCATAAAACGCCCAAAAAAAAGGCTCTGCAATCCACATGGACACTTACTAGCTGCCGCAGATTCTTTGGCTTGTGGTGACTTGTGGATCCTCCAAATCTGGAGCCACGCAGCTATCTTATAGAGCAGTGGTCTCCAAACTGTGGCACTGGGGCTGGATGCGGCCCTTTGCTTCCCTATTCCTGCCACTGATACCAACCATTGGGCACTATTCCTTCCACTGTCACCAAGGATGGGGCATAATACCTTCAAGTGACAACAAAAATGGGGCACTATCCCTCCCACTGACACTAGCTACTTCCCCCAATATCAGGCATTGTTTACTCCCACCGGGCACAGCCCACCCCCCCTAAAATTTAAGGACAGTAAACTAGCCCTTTGTTTAGAAAGTTTGGAGAACTATGTTATAGAGGAACACCACTGGCCGAAAAGCATTATTGATCTGGTGTTTATCCACCATTGATTTGCAGACTGCCAGTGGTCTGCAAGTGGGAATCAATCTGATTCGATCTCTGGCTGTTATAAAATCACATGCATAAGTCACTTATGCCACGTACACATAATCGAATTGTCCGGCGGAATTGGTCCGGCAAACAATCCACCGGACTTTATAACGAACGGACTTGGCCACACACAGACCCTCCGAAAGTCTGGCGATTTCTAACACGATGACGTACAGAACGTACGACGGGACTAGAAAAGGAAGTTCAATAGCCAGTAGCCAATAGCTTCCTTCTCGTACTTCTGAGCATGCGTCATTCTTAGTCCGCCGGACTAGCACACTGACTGAACGGATTGTCCGCTGAAAGCCAAGTCCGGCGGACAAATTTTGAGTCAAAACTACTTTCTAAGTCCGCCGGAGTTTACGATGAAAAAGTCCGCTGGAGCCCACACACGATCGAATTGTTCGGCGTAATGTGGTCTGGCGGACTTAGTCTGTGTCTGTGTACGCGGCATTAGAAGCAGAAATTTTATTTTGCTTCATAAATTGTAGAATATTACATGACACCATCAACATAATTTGCATGAAATAAAAAGAATTGATCTGTGCCCAGGGCCAGATTAAGAGCATCATGGGCCTGGTGCTGAGGATTTTGGAGGGCCGCTTTTATGGTTAATAAATAAAATTAAAACGCAAACAAATTTTTATTAAAACAAATTAGGTATTTTTAACAAACTGCTCATTCACACTATGTGCAAGAGAACCTGTGCGAATGAGCCCAAATTTTCTGCATACTTTTTTTTACATTTTGACATTTTTTTTAATTATTTGTTGCAATCTTTTATTGTATACATTCTTATTTTTGTTTTTTTATGTTTTTTTTTTTCCAATTTTAATTTTTTTATTATTTTTTTCCAGTGGGGGGCAGTGGATGTGTAAGTAGTGCAGTGGACGGTGTCAGCGTTTTTTTTAAAAAAATTTTTATTTCATTTTTTTATAATTTATTTTTTACATTTTATTTTATTTTTTTATTTTTTTCAAAATGCACTTGTGGCTGGGTTTTTTAGCAGTGGACAGCATCAGTAGGGCAATGGCAGTGCCCAAATGGTCAGTCCAACCCTGCTGGGTCTATATTAAAGGTAGGGGCTTAGAGCTGCAGCTCCAATAGCCCCATACGTTAATCTGGCCCTCGTTCAGAACAAGGAAGAAAGTTAGTGAAAGTTAGTGACATGAACCAGGTACTTCAGATGGAAGCCATACATGAAAACGATAGAAACTGTGGGATGGATTTACTAAAGGCAAACAGACTTTGCACTTTGGAAGTGCAGTTGCCGCATAGATTAGTAAATAAAAAGAACCTTCACTTTGCAAATTACCCAATTACGTGCAAGGGAAAAGAAAACAAAAAAAAAAAGCATTTTTGCAGGCACATGATTGGATGATGGAAGTCAGCTGAACTTCCCTTCATTTACTAAGCTCTGGGGGGGCAACTGCACTTTCTGCCCCTTCGGCTCTCTCAGCCTCAGTGCTGCCATGCAGGATAATACTGGAAGCTGATATAAGAACAAATTCATCTACTTATATCTGTTGCATTTAAGAATGTGTGTAATTATTTTTAATGAATACATAACTGCAATAATTGTCTTCTTGTTTTTGTTCTTTTTTTTTATATCAGCCCAGCACTACAAGGGCAGAAAAGGGAACGCTCCTACTAGGTTTGTTCCACCTTCATATACCACCTTATTGTGATATGAGATGGTACAGCCATACACAAAAGGATCAATTCAAACACTTTCATCTATGCCAGCCATTTTCAACCAGGGTTCTGTGGCACCCTAGGGTTCCTTCAGAGGTGGCTAGGGGTTCCTTGAGCTGTGGCTGATTTACCTCCTGTTTGATGGGGCCTACATAGATCTGAGCAACTGCCACTTGAAGGAGCCAGTGGTATGACACCAATGATCTTTATAACTCCCGGCACTCTCTTACCACCACTGTAAAAAAGGGCATTCTTCTCACTGAACACCAAAGTAAGGGGCATTGTTTCCACTGACCCCCAATGAATGGGTTTTTATCAGGGGTTCCCCGAGACCTGAAAATTATTTTAAGGGTTCCCCTGGGGTAAAAAGGTTGAGAAAGGCTGATCTATGCAGTTGAAGGTATAAAAAGTACCATAAAAAATACATTAATTTACGCAAAAAAGTTTTACATTTGCTAAAAAGACCATTTTGTACAGAGATAGCACCTAGTGGTGAATGAAAGGCCAGTCATCTGTGGAGGGGCACAGGCTTCAATAATTGAGCTATTGATACATCAGCTTGCACCTGCCCAGAAAATGCCCGGAATGTTAAGAGTATGGATTATAGGCCATGAGGAATGTTCCATGTGATCTGAGCCTGAGTAAGACAATGTGCTACACATTTTACATACATTACACTGCGCAGACAGGGTAAGACGTCATTATTATTGGCAAATTAAGCTATATGTGGCAATAATGTACACATATCCTGCTCCCGATGAGACAACATTTAGAGTTTTGGGTGGATGACCTAAAATATAAAGTGCTATATAACATATGTAGCACTAACCCCCGAAGGAGCTGCTGGTTAGTTTTGGGCTTTCCGTTACCTTCTGTTTTCCTCGTGGCACGTCTAGGGGGTGTCCCGTGGTAAATGGCCCAGTAACTTGAGGGACCGACAACAGATCCACTTGAATGGATTTTATTTGCAAAACATAGACAATAAACAGTCTCTTAAATTGGGATCAGAGGGTTGGAAAGGAAATTCAGGTACTCTTAGTATCAAAGTCAAAATGTTGAAGAACTTGCTTACTTTGACTGCATCCAGAGAATAGCCATTCGCAACTGGATGTTCACTCAAGTTGGATAGTCCCTCTCTCACAAGGCCGAGCAGCCAACAAGGTGCTTACTCAGGAACAAGTCTCTGCCACAGACGTTGTTGTAGAACGTAGAAGATAAAGTCTCTGCCACAGACGTTGTTGTAGAACGTAGAAGATAATGTCTCTTCCACAGACGTTGTTGTAGAACGTAGAAGATAAAGTCTCTGCCACAGACGTTGTTGTAGAACGTAGAAGATAATGTCTCTTCCACAGACGTTGTTGTACAACGTAGAAGATAATGTCTCTGCCGCAGACGTTGTTGTAGAACGTAGAAGATAATGTCTTTGCCACAGACGTTGTTGTAGAACGTAGAAGATAATGTCTCTGCCGCAGACGTTGTTGTAGAACGTAGAAGATAATGTCTCTGCCACAGACGTTGTTGTAGAACGTAGAAGATAATGTCTCTGCCACAGACGTTGTTGTAGAACGTAGAAGATAATGTCTCTGCCACAGACGTTGTTGTAGAACGTAGAAGATAAAGTCTCTGCCACAGACGTTGTTGTACAACGTAGAAGATAAAGTCTCTGCCACAGACGTTGTTGTAGAACGTAGAAGATAATGTCTCTTCCACAGACGTTGTTGTAGAACGTAGAAGATAAAGTCTCTGCCACAGACGTTGTTGTAGAACGTAGAAGATAATGTCTCTTCCACAGACGTTGTTGTACAACGTAGAAGATAATGTCTCTGCCACAGACGTTGTTGTAGAACGTAGAAGATAATGTCTCTGCCACAGACGTTGTTGTAGAACGTAGAAGATAATGTCTCTGCCACAGACGTTGTTGTAGAACGTAGAAGATAATGTCTCTGTCACAGACGTTGTAGAACGTAGAAGATAATGTCTCTACCACAGACGTTGTTGTAGAACGTAGAAGATAATGTCGCTGCCACAGACGTTGTTGTAGAACGCAGAAGATAATGTCTCTACCACAGACGTTGTTGTAGAACGTACAAGATAATGTCTCTGCCACAGACGTTGTTGTAGAACGTAGAAGATAATGTCTCTGCCACAGACGTTGTTGTAGAACGTAGAAGATAATGTCTCTGCCGCAGACGTTGTTGTAGAACGTAGAAGATAATGTCTCTGCCACAGACGTTGTTGTAGAACGTAGAAGATAATGTCTCTGCCGCAGACGTTGTTGTAGAACGTAGAAGATAATGTCTCTGCCACAGACGTTGTTGTAGAACGTAGAAGATAATGTCTCTGCCACAGATGTTGTTATAGAACAAGTAGGGAAACTAAGCTTGAAACACTCGTAGGATACCTGGATCTTTCAGCCAGCTTGGCGATATCCATAAGACCGGATTCTCTTGGGTACCTCAGCCCTTCCAGGCTCTTAATTTAGAAACCAACCCATACGTGGTCTTCTTCTGAAGAGTCCTCCCCTGGAATGCTTGAAGTCACTGGGTCTCTCCCAAACTGGAGATGGCACCCAACCACCTCAGAATCCTTCTTTAGTTTCCTTGCCTCGGGCTAGCCAGCCCTGAGAAAAGTGAAAAGTAAAATAAGCTTTGGCGCTAAAACCTAAATGGTGTACTAAAAATGCTAATACTCTGCAAATTACATAAAATGAAGCCCAATGTGGGAATTTCACCAATACACTGTATACGTGATATTAAAGCTATATGTAAATGGAAATGTGTATCCGTTATCCTACATAGTAACTATGCACAAGTGTGGTAAAAAATAATGACTATGCACAAGTGTGGTAAATGATATGATAAAAATTACAACTAATCTATCACAACTAAAAATGTAGGTGCTTTGACAAAAAGTGCTTTAGCTCACGTAAATGAGCCAATACTTATATTCTAAAAAGTGACAATCAAAAGGACATTGTGAAAATACCAAGTGAAAACATCAAAAAAATCAAAAAAATCATATAATGTCCAATCCAAAATGTGTTATAATGTCCAAAAAAAAAAAAAAAAAAAAAAAAAATAACAATATTTGTTCAAAGTCGCATCATCTAGTTGCTGAAAAAACGCATAAGACTTTTATCAGATAGGAAGGTGAAGCAAGGTGACTGGTGAAAACAAGGGTTAAATTCCTCTCCGGTGCGCCACTCTGTGTTAGAGAAAAAATGTATATATGCGCTCACCAGACATTAAACCCTCAATGGGTTAACCAAGCAGTCACAGTATGAGCCACTGTGCAGCTCTCTCGAGGCTCTGCCACCGCTGTGCTGTGGGGATATTTTACACTCTTCCTTCCGTGAATGGTCCGTTTAGCGTTTGTACATGAAGGGGAACAGAAGTACAACCATGGTGCAATATTGTTGTAAAAACGTACTATGTTTATTAAAAACAGTTTTACTCACAAATTCCAAAAAAGATAGATCGCTGTGAAATATACTCCGCCGGCGTTACTGCTTGAATAGCAGTGTAAGGTGCACGTCCTAGGCCACGCCCTACGCGTTTCGTCAGAGCGACGTCATCTGGAGAACAGTTTGTTTCACTCTAAGTTGCAGCAATGGACATCTTTAAATATGTCAATAGTAGGAAAGTTAACTTAATGGAGGTGTTCAATCAAGAACATGTGGTCATCCGACAGGACCTGGAAAGTTTATTCAAACATCTAAAACACTGCTTAGAAAAACAATTGAGAGTATGGTGGGATGTGGCCATACTAGAAATGTACATAACTGAGAAAATAACACCCAGAAGATTACGCTGGGATGTTTCTCCTAATGATGCAGTTAATGATAAACAATTGATGGATGATTGGTACAGGTTCTTTAATCAAAGTGAGACCGAATTGTTGCAAAAAATAGTAGTGAGACGACAACACAAATTAAGGAACATAGAAATGGAGATCACACAACTTAGAGAACAACTAACACCATTTAAAGAAACAGAGGAATACTTAAACAAGGAAAGGGAACTACAAGAAACCATAAAGAAGTATGACAAAGAAGTGCAACAGAAGAAACAGAAAAAGTTTAAAAGGGACGTACTGGACTACAAAAACCAGCAGGTCTACAAATGGCAGACAGACAATAACTACAGCGATGTGGAAAATGAAACTTCACTGATGGAAGAATCAGGAGAAAATGATATACAAGAAGAAGAACAACATTGGGTAAGGGACATACAGACACAAAGTAACACGGTTGTACAGAACACCCCTGCTACCCCAGCACATAGGAGAACAGAAGGCAGAACTCCTAGGGAACAAACTCAGAACAGATATTGGGACAACCGCACTCCCTATACGCCAAATATCCCCAGACATCCCAATAGGTATTCACCCCTGAGAGAATACCCCCAATACACCCCTTATAGGAATAGGGGATACAATAGAGATTTTTTTCACAGGGGGCAGGAGCGCAGACCACCCAGAATACCGGACACTTACCACAACCCATGGAGAGAAGGAGGACCTTTTCGATACCCGGGAAGAAACCAGCAAAGAAGCCAGTACAGAAATGGAGGTTGGAACCCGAGATGGACCAGACAAGACAACCCAAGGAGAAACCATGGAGAACACGAACGCCCTTGGCAACAGAGAAGGGCGGAACCATACAGGCCATCAGACTGGCAAACAGAAAACGCACAAGGGGGAAGAGAGGAGGCCTCCAGAAAAAGAAGAAGAGAACAATAGGAGATGGCATTTACAATCTCAGCCAAGTCGTGTTCACAGAAGAGGAACTCAGAATTTTAAACATGGGGTTGAAATTTGCACCTGATAAAGGTCTGGATAAATTTGAAACTTACATAGACCTCCAAAAATTCGTGAGGAAACTTAATATCACCAAGTTTTTTGGTCCAACAAAGCCAAATACCAGGGACAAAGACAACGGTCCATACAAACATTCTCAATTAAGGAACAACTCCACATTCAACCCTAAGGTAACGCAGGATGAGAATATAAAAGTTTTCAAAAAGATGGTGGAGAACGATTTGAAGAACTTGGAAGTAAAAAGAACTAAAGGAAAAAACATATGGAACACCATTAAGCGGATAGAAAAACAGAAAGGCATAGTAATTAGACCAGCGGACAAAGGGGGGGGCCTGGTAATTTTAAACAAACAGGACTACGAGAGGGAAATGGAGAATTTACTTAATATCCCTAACACCTATAAGAAACTGAAGAAAAATCCCAAAGCTGAATACGAAAGGAAACTTAAAAAATTTGTAGAAAAAGGAAAAACCCTCGGCATTTTAAACAAAAAGGAATCCAGATATCTAATACAGAAGGCACCTAAAACTCCAATTATATACCACGTCCCTAAAATACACAAGAATCAGAGCAACCCACCTGGGCGACCAATTGTGAGTGGGATCGATTCCTTGTTCTCCAGATTAGGGGCCTATATTGATGGCTTCCTGCAACCGTTGGTAATCAAAGGAAAGTCTTATTTACGTGACAGCAAACAACTGATTGGAGAAATGAAAAATCTGACAATTCAAGAAAAAGACCTATTGGTCACGATTGATGTGGAATCGTTATACACCAATATAAGACAGGATGATGGGCTCAGTAGCGTCGAGTGGGCATTGCAACAGATGTCTGACCTAAAACAAGAACAAATACAATATCTAACGGAAGGTCTTAAAATGGCAATGCACCACAATTATTTTTGGTATAAGGGAACATACTATAATCAGATCAAAGGTGTAGCCATGGGGGCCAAATATGCCCCCAGTGTAGCGAATTTATTTCTCAATAGATGGGAGGAAGAGCAAATATATGGTGTACATAGGGAGAACCTCAAAATGTACCGACGGTATATAGATGATATCGTGATAATATGGGGTGGCACAGCAGAACAACTCCAAGAATTTTTCAACGAGATTAACCATAATATTTACAACATAAAATTCACTGGTAATTACAACAGCAACAGTGTAAATTACTTAGATCTACAAATATACAAGGAAGGAAACAAACTGGGCACACGCACTTTCTTCAAACCCACCGACCGTAACGGTTACATTCCCACAAATAGTTGTCATCATGCTAAATGGTTGGGGAACATACCGAAAGGCCAACTGATGCGACTTTACAGAAACTGCAGCAGAAGCACTGACTATGAACAACAAGCGGAAATAATAATAGAAAGGTTCAAAAATAAGGGATATGATGAAAGGGGCCTGCGTAAACTCAAAAATGAAATAAAACAAATGGAACGGAACAAATTATTGGAAGATAAAAAACAAGAGAGAACTAACAACACATCAGTTGCTTTCCTCACGGGATACAATAGGCAACATAAAGAGGTGGAATCCATCATCAAGAAACATTGGCCTATCTTGAAAGCAGATCACACACTCAAAGACATCCTCCCAAAAAAACCACGATTCATTTACAGAAGGGCACCTACACTGAGGAACAAACTTGTTAAAAACACCATTGATCCCCCGAAACAAATTAAAGTAGGGGGCAATCTGAAAGGTTTCTTCAGGTGCGGGAAATGCCTCCCGTGTAGAAATAGTAAAAAAACTGAAAAGAAAAGAACTACTTTCCAGTCAGCTTCAAATAAAAAAGAATATAGAATAAATGAGCTCATTACATGCAAAAGCACTTATGTCACCTACATTATAGAGTGCCCGTGCTCTAGACAGTATGTAGGACGCACCACGAGAGAACTCCAAACTAGAATTGGTGAACATATTAGGAATATTAAAAAAGGGTACCCCAATCACAGTGTCTCCAGACATTTTAGGGATTACCATAATCGTGACCCAGGACAAATGACATTTTATGGTATTGACAAAGTAAAGGCCCACTGGAGAGGTGAGGACAAAACCATCAAAATATCCAGAAATGAAACCAAATGGATATATATTTTAGATACCCTCCAACCCCAGGGAATGAATGTAGAGCTGGATTTGAATTGTTTTTTAACGAATTTTTTAACGAATTTTTAAAACTCCCCCAGTCTAAACTCATAACTATACATTATCGGTTCAGGGCAGGACCAATACAGCCCAAAAAAACCAATAAATCACATTATAACATTCGAACCACAACCTAGAAGGTTTTCCTTTCCCATCCTCCCCCACCCCCCTATCAATAATTATTTGACATCATAGAAAAAAGTCTGCCCCCTACGGGAGAATATGCCTAGCAACATGTGAGGCCATATACAAAGCCTTGAAATGAGGTACATATCTACACACTGAGTTCCCCATTCAACTTCACTATTAGTTTCCTTTCACCGCACTTTTTCTATCTAGTCTGCCCTATTAACAAATGTTTTTAAAAATAAGGCTTTTTAAAAATGAGCAGATATCAACATCTCCCCACAATATATTTATTTCACCTTATTGGTAAAAAGAAAAAAGTTTTTTCTAATTTGTGTGAGCTTAGTAGCACACATACACATTTTTTCACTTTTAGTTATTTTCCTTTCCTCTTGTCCCCTTCTCTGGGGAATATGTCCATTTATTAATACAGTGGACATATAGTTCTTTACAGTTTTTTGTATTTTTGTTTTTAATCATTCATACTGAAAATAAACACATATAAAAATCCTGTATTCAGGAAGCCCAGCAGGTAACACATGCAATATACAGCTGGTTAGGGTATTACTATTAAATATATTAAATATATTAAATTTTATATATTTGGTCCTCATATATTTTAATATTTTCTCTTTTCTTTTCATATATTTTTTACATACATGGTATTAATTTTATTAATTGTTTTTATATATAGTTGTTAACCTCTTTTTTACAAATACCAATTGTATTCATGTATAATTACTGATATTCCCTTTATAAGTATACTGGAATAGTTATGTAGGTTGCGGTGCTATATTACTATATCTCACCATGCCCGGAGTCCGCAATTACAAATATATAGGCAAAAGTTTAATTGTGACAGTTACACAATATAAGACGGCACACCCTGGATTGACAATAAGCAAAGAATCTTCCCACGTTTATACTGTCACAAGAGACCATACAATACAGACACACAGCGGCTCGGATAGGGCATTCCCACAATTAAAATGGCGCTAATACATCGCGCAAGCGCAGAAGAGCACTGCACCCTACATAAACGTGAAGGTGCACCAATATGGCCGCTCCAGATGACGTCGCTCTGACGAAACGCGTAGGGCGTGGCCTAGGACGTGCACCTTACACTGCTATTCAAGCAGTAACGCCGGCGGAGTATATTTCACAGCGATCTATCTTTTTTGGAATTTGTGAGTAAAACTGTTTTTAATAAACATAGTACGTTTTTACAACAATATTGCACCATGGTTGTACTTCTGTTTCCCTTCATGTACAAACGCTAAACGGACCATTCACGGAAGGAAGAGTGTAAAATATCCCCACAGCACAGCGGTGGCAGAGCCTCGAGAGAGCTGCACAGTGGCTCATACTGTGACTGCTTGGTTAACCCATTGAGGGTTTAATGTCTGGTGAGCGCATATATACATTTTTTCTCTAACACAGAGTGGCGCACCGGAGAGGAATTTAACCCTTGTTTTCACCAGTCACCTTGCTTCACCTTCCTATCTGATAAAAGTCTTATGCGTTTTTTCAGCAACTAGATGATGCGACTTTGAACAAATATTGTTATTTTTTTTTTTATTTTTTTTGGACATTATAACACATTTTGGATTGGACATTATATGATTTTTTTGATTTTTTTGATGTTTTCACTTGGTATTTTCACAATGTCCTTTTGATTGTCACTTTTTAGAATATAAGTATTGGCTCATTTACGTGAGCTAAAGCACTTTTTGTCAAAGCACCTACATTTTTAGTTGTGATAGATTAGTTGTAATTTTTATCATATCATTTACCACACTTGTGCATAGTCATTATTTTTTACCACACTTGTGCATAGTTACTATGTAGGATAACGGATACACATTTCCATTTACATATAGCTTTAATATCACGTATACAGTGTATTGGTGAAATTCCCACATTGGGCTTCATTTTATGTAATTTGCAGAGTATTAGCATTTTTAGTACACCATTTAGGTTTTAGCGCCAAAGCTTATTTTACTTTTCACATTTCTAATCTATTCCCATCTAGAGGGATAGGTTTCAAGCACAGGCAGCTTTAACCCTTCACAGTTCACTTTATTATAATCATTTTAACATTTACTTATTTAAACTTGTCTAGCAAACGGGTAAATTTGTCCATAGCGCAATCTTATCTTTTCTTTTAGCCAGCCCTGAGACATCAAAATCGGATGGATCCGCACCCCAGGCCATAGCCTTCCTGGGGGCTGGTCAGGAGGACCAGGACCATGCAGTCAATACATCATTCTGGACCGGAACCCCCGAAACACGTGACGTCCGCATCTTAAATACCTTCTCCCAGAAAGCACAGTGAGAGCGCCACTCCCACTGGGCGGGCTCCGAGAGAGAGTAACTGAAGCACCTAACCAGACCATAGTTCCATGCCTGCCAAAAGAGACAGCGCCCCCTGTGGCCAGGCTGAACATCTCACAGTCCAGTCAGACTGATGCTGAAGTCTAAATTTAGACAATTATACCCAAACCAAACTGCAGTTTAGGCATAACTTTAACTTTGAGAAAAAACGCATAGCGTATGCTCTTCAGGAGCCGCCGCTACAAATATTTACTTTTTTTGCACACAATGATGAATGGTGACCTCCACGTGACAGCAGTACAGGAGGAGGCAGGGAAGAGGGTCAGTTCACAAAAGGGAAAACATATGGAGTCCTTCCCATTCCATGCGTTATTTGTGAAATGTATGAGTTAAATTATTTTTAATACAAAATGATTACATGGTCAGGTTTAGGGCTCTTTTGGTGAAAAAAGAGGTGGCTATTTAGGTAAAATATTAAAACATGCATACAAAGGCATTTTAGACAATTATGCTCCTCCATCTTTGTGCCAACAGTTTAGGGAGGTTAGGGAAGGCTCTTTTCTCTCCCAGTATGGCTGGGCTTCTGCACACAAGTCCAAACCCAGAAAAGCATGGTTTGATGAGATGGTGT
Organism: Lithobates pipiens; assembly: GCF_037356315.1. Classification (NCBI taxonomy): domain Eukaryota; kingdom Metazoa; phylum Chordata; class Amphibia; order Anura; family Ranidae; genus Lithobates; species Lithobates pipiens. Next base: position 6,122,949 of record NW_027507696.1, read on the forward strand.
GGAGGAACTCCATAGCTCCTAACTGTCCCTGATTTCAAGGGACTGTCCCTCATTTGGATTAAAGTCCCTGTGTCCCTTCTTTGTCCTCATTGTCCTTCATTTTGGTCTGATCTGTTTATCTGTTTATCCATCAAAAAGCGTTTTACAGGGATAAACTTTCCATCCAACTCATAAATTGCTGCATTTGTAAATTTCCAAAGCCAATATAAAGGAATAGTAGACGGTAAAAAGCACTTGTAGGTTTAAGCAATTTTTTTTTGTATAATTCTCCTTTAAGGGGTTGTGTCCTATGCCTACATCGTTCTGCTAATAGGTGTCCCTCGTTCCCATCTCAGAAAGGTGCATGGTATGGAACTCTAGTAGCCTCCACAGTGCCCCAACCCTAACCCTAACCCTAAATTGAAAAGCCAATTGTGAGCCAGGTTTTCTCATCTAACATCAGTATCTGGTATCACAAGTGCTCTTTTGGCTGAATGGGTGCAAATTCCTACAGACACATACATCTATAGCTGCAAAGGGAGGCCCAGCTCTATCTTAATTGCCATGTTGTGGAATTGGATGTCCAACAAGCTTCATATAGGTGTGATAGGAGTCCACAAAGTTTTGGCCATGGAGCATCATTTTTATGAGAAAGTGATCATGCCCGTGCAGGGTTGCTGTTAGAAATCACAGGAGCCCCATTCGGCCTACCTGACAGGCCTCCCCCCCCCCCCAATATGCCTCCTCACTGCCTGACAAATGCTCTCTGCAGAGCGATCCAAATGCTGACTGCTCTTTATTGAACAAGCCCTTCATTTTTTTAATTCTTTTTTTTTTGAGGGGGAGGGGCTTTGCTTAAATATCAGGGTCTAAATAGGCCCCTGATGTCTCACATTTGAGACAGAGAAAGTGACTGAGGACAGAGACTCTCCAGTCCTGTTCTCTGCAGCTTTCACTGTACTGGACAAGTGAATGAATGGGAAGTGCTCTGTGCTGAGCAGCTTCCTGTTCATTCACAAACTATAGCATAGTAAACACATGTTACTATGCTTCAGTAATGAATGGATACAGTAGTAATCGGTATCAATTGTTCACTGTGTTCATTCCGGAAAGGAAGGGGGTCGGTATATTGGACATTTACCGCCCCCCCCCCCCCCCACTCTCCATCCTGAAACAATCCCACAGCTCCCAGTGGGAGAGGAGGGCAGCCAACAGTGTTGCAGAGGATGGGGGGGGGGGGGCACACAGTGGATCCCAGACAGCAGATCCCTCTGCCGTGCAGCCGGAGTAAAAAGAAGGAGAAGCCAGCAGCACGGCAGAGGGAGGCACAAGAGTCAGCAATAAGGCAGGAGGGCCGGTATCCTATCATATTGTGTCCCCCATCGGATAGCATCCGCAGATTCCGAAAATAGCCGAAGATGAACGGCGCCTGCGCCGTGAGTCCAAGTTCTAGCCCCACCATCCAAGTGGACACAGAGTTAGAATATAAAAGAGCCGAGCGCAGCGAGGCAGTGCCCGAGTGAAGCGAGCCCCCCTCTAATATCGCCAGCCCTATGTCCACTTGGATGGTGTGACTAACACCTCCACTCACGGCGCAGGCGCTGTTCATCTTTGGAGATTTTTCGAAGATCCTTCTGCTCCATACTGCGCAAGCGCTGCGCCTGCGCAGTACGGGGCGGAAAGTATCCCATGGCCGGACTCTATATGCCAGAACACCGGCCCTCCTGCCTGGGCCCCCTTTTGAACTGTTGGGGCATGTGCCCGGTACAGGAGGGCTGGCTATATTGCTTTATCAGCGGCAGCGGCCCTGTGCCAATGATACACAGCAATAAAATACCTCAAACAGTGAACTGACATGGAAGAAAGAGGGAAAGAGACAGATTGATGATAAAGGAGAAGAGCTTAGAAGAAAGAGAACAAAAAGAAAGATAGAGGAGCAGAGGGAAGGATAGAGAGAGGGGAACAGAAGAGAGGAGAGGGAGGGCGAGTGAGAGAAAGAGAGAGAATGATTTTAGGAGAATGACATGAGATGAGTAGAAGAGACCCTGAGAGAGGGAGAGAGAGAGAAAAAAACTCATTTGAAAACTTTTTCCTGCGTTCTGTTAGATATTTAGCACACAAACAAGGAAGAATGGCTGCAGTCTGACTGACGACTGGAAAAAGTGATCGAGTGGTTTTATCTCGGCAGCTGAGATAGCCGCTCAGGAAGGCTGTCAATAATGCGGGTGAGGTATTATTTTCCACCGGGTATTGAAACTGGGATTTCAAGAAAATTCAGGATTCATTTCCTTTCTCAAGGGCCGTCTTCCTCTACATGAAGGTTCACCTATCGCTGGTGGTGCACAGTCCTGTATGGAGAGTCACACAAGCCGATAAACTTGTGACTACAAGTCCTTTTACCCCTCTCACATTCTGCATTGTGCTGCCTTATCATATCACAGACTGCAGTCTGAGAAAGGGGAAAGGTTATCATGTCATGGAAGGAACATTATCACCTTCACAAAAAATAGCTGACCAGATGCAGCCAGGGCTGTCTTTAAACACTACAATACCGGGCACTTTCACCCCCTTCCTTCCCAGCCCAATTTTCAGCTTTCATCGCTCTCGCGCTTTCAGTGATAATTGCGCGGTCATGCTACACTGTACCCAAATGAAATTGTTATCATTTTGTTCGCATAAATAGAGCTTTATTTTGGTGTTATTTATTCACGACTCCATTTTTTATTTTTTGCGATATAAGCGCAAAAAAAGCGGAAATTTGGAAAAAAAAACAATATTTTCTTTTTTCTATTTGAAAAGAAATCCAATAAAATCAAATTTTGTCATAAATTTAAGCCAAAATGTATTCTGCTACATGTTTTTGGTAAAAAAAAAATCCGTTAAGTGTATAATAATTGGTTTGTGTGATCACGGACATATGTACGCAAATGATCATGTACATATGTGTGCAGGTGATCACGTACATATGTGTGCAGATAATCATTGGGACATGTGATTTTAGTGGGACATATGTGGGGGACGTGTTTTTATTAATGGGGACATGTGTTTTTATTATTTGGGGACATGTATGTTTTGGGGACATGTGTGTTTTGGGGACATATGTGGGGACTGTGTTTGTACTGTGTGGTGTGTTGTGTGTTGACACTAGACTGGTGATCAGCGAGTAAAAAGCTGTAAAAAACAGCTCATACTCACTGATCATCAGCCGGCTGCAGCGTTCTGCTCTCCTCTCCTCAGCGATGACTTCCGTGTGAGGAGAGGAGAGCCGATTGCCTAGCAACCGGATGTTTGTTTACATCACATGACGGCCGTGATTGGACACGGCTGTCATGTGATCAGGAGGGCCAATCACAGAGCCCTCCTGCCAATCTGAGATGTGCCGTGTCCGGGTGACACGAGCACATCGGGATCGCGCCGCTGCGCGGGCACGCGTGCGCGCGATCCCGCTACTTCTGAAGGACGTTCCTGAACGGCCTATCAGGAGTAGACGGCTCCCACCCGGCCGTATATATGCATTGGCCGGGTGGGAAGTGGTTAATATTGATTAGACCCTGGGCAAAAATTTTCCTAGGGCCCCCCCCCCCCCCCATGCAATTTCACTCTCCACCTTCTCTGAGACATACAATAAATAGCAGCTAGACTTAAAATCAGTTTACTGTATCAGATCAGGCAGCAATTGCAATTGGTTGCCAGAGGTTACAGCATATAATTACCGCTTACTGACTGGTTGCTAGAGGTTACAGCACTCCTTAAAGCCTCATACACACGGTCGGACTTTGTACAAACTTTTCCGTGGACTTTTGAACAAAGGGCGTGGTCCACAAGTTTGTATTGCATACACACGGTCGGACTTTTTGACAACAAACACAAACGTAGTGACGTCACAACGTACTGACGCCACTTCAAAAGAGGACGTTCAATGACTCCAGCGCCACCTTTGGTCAACTTCTGTATTGTAGTCTGATCTTTTGCATTGGTTCTGAGCATGCGTGTTTGTACCTTGTACAAAAGTCCGATGCTTTTGCGTACACACGGTCGGACTTTGCTCCATCGGACTTTTGTTGCCAGAAAGTTTGTCCGTTCGCACAGCCAACAAAAGTCTGATGAAAAGAGAAAAAGTTTGTCCGATGGAGCGTACACACAGTCGGATGTTGCTCCAAAACAGCTAATTTGCATGTTTGTTGTCAAAAAGTCCAACCGTGTGTACGGGCCTTAAGGCTCACTGATTAGTTGCTAGAGGTTACAGCACATGATCTCTGCTTGTTGATTGGCTGCTAGAGATTACTGTACAGTAATACTGCTCACTGGTTGCTATAGGTTACAGTACATCTTCTCCTCACTGCAGGGGGGCATAATATACATATGAATGCTGCCTTTATTCACATATCAATGCTGTTGGCCTCAGCTATTTACAAATGCATGCCGGTTATTTACATGTAAACACAGGGTCTGCAGGTGAGTCGCCTGTACACAACAATAAGGCAGAGCTAGGCAGCATTAGTAGCAACACTTCACACTGAGATATCGGGACACAGCACAGGACTAAAACTTCAAGGAACAAGGGAATGTAAACTGGGATAGTTGGCAGGTATGAGGCAGCTGCTTTGGTTCCCACAACAATGACAGGGCCCAGGGCAGTTGCCCCTTTTGCCCTGCCTTAAAGACGGCCCTGGATGCAGCTATAGAGAGGTTTGAATTTGAGCGACTCTTGCTCTTTGCCTTCTCTATACACCCAGCAACCAAATATGTCTCCACTTAACAATGCATTCATCGCTGCTCATCTTGTGATCCTCACCCCCGCTGTGCTATATGGCTACATATATTAGGAAGGAGGACACCTTTTTTATGCCGCGTACACACGCGATCGTAATTCTCGTCGGAAAAAGCTCTGATGGTTTTTCCGACGGAATTCCGCTCAAGCTGTCTTGCCTACACATGGTCACACCAAATTCCGACCGCCGAGAACGCGGTGACGTACAACACGTACGATGGGACTAGAAAAAGGAAGTTCAATACCTAGTAGCCAATAGCTTCCATCTTGTAGTTGAATCTGAGCATTCGTGAGTTTTTGCGTGTCGGAAATTGCATACACACGATCGGAATTTCTGATAGAAAGTTTTTCCCGTCGGGAAAATTGAGAACATGCTATCAAATTTTTGCTGGCGGGAATTCGGCCAGCTAAATTCCGATGGAGCGTACAGACGATTGCATTTTCCTCTGAAAAGCTCTCACCGGTCTTTTGCTGGCCGAAATTTCGATCGCGTGTACGCGCCATATGAGTCTGCTGTTCTGCCGATTTCATGTTTTGCTTCTCCACCTGATTTGTATTAAAATACATTGGTATTTAGCCCTAGTACCTCTTCTAAAATGAAAAGTAATGCCCTGTACACACGGTCAGACTTTCTGACAGAAAATGTTGCGATCGGACTGTGTTGTCAAAAATTCCGATCGTGTCTCGTCTCCATCAGACTTTTTCCCTCGGAATTTCTAACACACAAAGTTTGAGATCTGCATCTAAAATTTTGCGGCAACAAAATCTGATCATTTAAATTCTGATCGTGTGTAGACAATTCCAACGCACAAAGTGCCACGCATGCTCAGAATAAATTACGAGATGAAAGCTATTGGCTACTGGCCTCTTTATATTGTACATGGTTTACATGTTCTAAACGATCGGATATTCTGACAACTTTGTGCAACCGTGTGTATGCAAGACAAGTTTTGGGCCACAATTTGTCAGAAAAAATTGACGGAAAAAAAGATGGATTTTGTCGTCGGAATGTCCGACCGTGTGTACAGGGCATAATATTTAAAGTGGAGTTCCACCCTAAAAACAAAAATGTAATTTATGTGCATGAAAAAAAGAAAAAAAAAACATTTGGAGAATTATTTTTTTTTACTCACCTCTAAAAGTCTGTTGCTAGGGGGGTCCCTCGTAGTCTGCCTCCTTCAGTGCCTGGGCTCTTGACGTCAATTCCATCGGCGCAGGCAGGGAGATCAGCTCTGCCCCCTCCCTCTTTGTCAATCATTTGGGACACGTCTCGGGTTCCAGATGATTGCGCAGCCAATCACGGCGCGGCGCCGCTCGCGCATGCACAGTGGGTGTCCCCCGGCTGTGAAGCCACAGCCGGGCGCCCACAGTTAAAATGCTAGTGCTGCCGAGTGGAGGGGGAGACAAGCGATCTCCCGCATCGCTGGACCCTGGGACAGGTAAGTGTCTGATTGTTAAAAGTCAGCAGCTGCAGTATTTGTAGCTGCTGACTTTTAATTATTTTTTTTTAAGCGGAACACCACTTTAACTACTTAAGGACCGGAAGAATTTCCCCCTTAATGACCAGGCCATTTTTTGCGATACGGTACTGCGTCGCTTTAACTGACAATTGCGCGGTCTTCTACATATTTTTGGTGAAAATAAAAAATAAAAAAAATAAAAACCAAAATCGCAAAAAGCGTATGTAGCGGGGTCTCTTTAAGGACTATAAAACTACTGTTCCCAGAACCCCGCTGGTTCCCAGGATGTTTGGAGTTATGCCCCAGAGACTCATGGGGGAGGATATAAGGAGGGGGAGAGGCCTAGTTCGGTCTTTTTGGACACCCCCCCCCTCTCCTAGCAAGAGGAGGGCTGTGCTGAACTGCTGTAGGCACAAGGCCTGAAGCCTGGGCCTTGTGCTCTTTTCCAAAGAGCCCTCGGCCAGCCTAGCTGCACCTGAGAGACATTTTCTCATCCTGAAGGATTGAAGACTCGGAGGTCGGTGGATTCCTGTTCCTAGGCGAATCGGCGGAGGAAACGGACTTGGACTTGTCCGGGTGGTGAGAGCTGTTTAAAGACAGATACTTTATCTTTATTATTTGTTTGGATTACAAAGTTGTTCTTCAAGTGCACCACCGAAAGATTGCTAGCGAATATTGTTTCACTGGACTTCCATCTAGATCAGTCAGGCCTGACTGCATAGGTAGATAGTGCTGGGTGTTAGTTTACCCATGCGGGGAAGTAGCTGAAAAAGGGCAGCGCTAGAGTTGCATAGCAATACTTTATTATGCTGATTACTCTGTTTATCTTTATTACTGGTTACTGCAGGGACCTGCTTATGTGTTGCAAACCAAATGTTCGATTCATGTTATTCCTTTTATAAAACAACAAGTAAAGTCAGTTATATACTTTCAAAGATTGTCTATGAGCTTGAGTTATCCACCCACGCACACACACATATTTAGAGTATAAGCGATTTAATGTGTATTGCTAGATACTAACTGTGCCAGAGTGGGTAGAGCAGATTGCCGGGGGGGTTGGCGGAGCTGTGCTCAGGGCCCAAACCAAACTTGCGGCCCTCTTAAGTGAGGGTATCGCTATACGTATATTGATTGGTTTGCGCAAAAGTTATAGCATCTACAAAATAGGGAATAGATGTATGCCATTTTTTTATGGCATTTTTATTATTATTATTTTTTTTTTTTTACTAGTAATGGTGGCGATCTGCGATTTTTAGCAGGACTGCGACATTGCAGCGGACAGATCAGGCACTTTTGAGATCATTGACATTTATGCAGCGATCAGTGCAAAAATGCACTGATTACTGTGTAAATGTCACTGGTAGGGAAGGGGGTTAAGGGTAGGGGATCAAGGGGTTAAATGTGCTCCCTCCTGTGTGTTTCTAACTTTATGGGGAGGGGACTGATTAGAGGGGGAGCCAGATTGCTGTTCCCAGTTAGTAGGAATAGACTGTCTCCCCTCTTCTGACAGAAAGGGGATTTGTTCGTTTACACACACACACATCCTTGTTCTGGCTCTCGTGCCCGCGATTGCGTGTGCAGCACCTGCTAGAGCTGTTTAAAGGGCCGACGTACAGCTATGGCGATTCGCGGGAATGTGCCGACCTGCCGCATTATAATGATGGCGGCTGGTCGGCAAGTGGTTAAAGTGGTTTTAAACCTCAGAAGGGAAATGTGAACAAAGCAAATCCTTCTATAGGGTGTACTTGTCTCAATCCAGAGCACTATGTGTCATTTCTGTCTGCTGCTTTGTTCCTCTCCTATCAGCATGAGTAATTTCTTATAAGTTTTCCTGACACCAAGAGAAAAATGGTGACAGGGGAGGGACCTCCAGCTGATTGACAGCCTCAGCTCTGTTCCTGTGTGCTGTGTGAAGGGGGTGTGTCCCTTCCCTCCAATCAACTCCCAGAGATCTCCTCACTGAGTAACTTTAGTCCACCGCCCCCCTGCTTTTCAGAGCCGAGATATTCTGTGGAAATTCTGCACTTTGAATGAATGTATGGGAAATACGGCTGTAGAAAAACAGGTACAATTGATGTAGGAGGACAATACCGATTGAATGAAAATCGTACAATCTGGTATCGTACGAAAAATATTTTCATGCTTGTCCCATCGCATAATATCAGATATGCTGTCGTGATCGGCTCTCGTGTACTGACGATCAGATTGTCGTACGATCGTTTTGAGAACTGTATTTTTCCACATGATTTTCTAATTGTGTGTACAGGTTATAAGGTCGGCCATACACAGATCGAATCTCGGCCGGTTCCTGCTGATTTGAACCATTAATGGGCAGGCTGACTGTACCAAGTTGATTGATCAACTCAGGTACAACTAGCCTGCTGCTATAGCTGCTAGCGATAATCACTGTTTTTCTCCCAGTGGGGACGGCTTCCCCCGCTCCGATCGTTTCGACAGCCGACCAACAAAACATCGTTTAATGGTCGAAATCGTTGACAACATTAACCCATCGGAAAAAAATCATTAAAAGAGCAATCGATTTTATACGTAGTGTTGACGTTTCACGCACAAATGGAAGTGATGTAGTGTGCATGTGACCTTGTAGGTCATGCGTGCGGTGCTAATGATCGAGAGATTTTTTTTTTACTGACAACCGTCACACCAACGAATAGAATATCGTTCCTTGTCAAACGATACGACACAATTTTTCTATTTTTTCAGGCAAAATTTTTCATTCACAATATCGATATCGGGTATTACTTATTGGGCATCAACGGGCAGAAAATCGGCAGAATGGAAATTTTCGGCCAATATTCTTATCAGGTATTCCTGCTATTAGAAAACATCTGACTTTATAAAAGGAGGTATTTATTTTTACATTTTGTTTTACTGTAACTCTAGACATGTAATTAATATTTTTTTTTCAGGGTCTAAAATTCTTCTATAAGTGAGGCCAAATAAAACAAAAGGACAAAGGTGACCCTGCGGACAGGCGCAGTTGTTCTCCGGTGGTATCCAGTATCACATATTGTACATAGCACGGAGCCCAGGCTTCTTTAAGGCACATGACAAGAGGAGCAGTTGTTTTAAAGATTCCCCAACTATTTTCTAAAGACTGCAAACTAAGTCCTGAACGCCCTGTGCCGAGCCATTAGCCTGTGGAGGACATTGCATTTTCAGGACAATTCTCTAGTGCCACTGAGGATAAAATATGATAGCATTTAGTGCACAGAAGCTGAAAATCCAATAACCACTAATTGTATGTGAAACAGGGGCGGATCCAGAGCCTAGTCTCGGGAGGGGGGGGCGCTTGCAGAAAATATGTTTTTTTTGGGGTAAATCTATCAGGGAAATGGCTGGTGTTAGCGCTTCAATCATCATGATGCCATGGTTGTTATGGTGTCAGGATGATTGAAGCGCATTACTATTATTACATTGTTATAAAAAATGTAATGGTTCAACTCACCATTATGCAGAATCAGTGGGAGCCCCGAGCGTGTCACCTGCCACACGTTGCGGATTGTCACTTGCCACGTCGCCTGTCACCTGATGCAGATTGTCACTTACCACGTCCCATGCCACATGTTGCAGATTGCCACTTGCCACGTCCCATGCCACACATTGCAGATTGTCACTTGCCACGTCCCATGCCACACGTTGCAGATTGTCACTTGCCACGTCCCATGCCACACGTTGCAGATTGTCACTTGCCACGTCCCATGCCACACGTTGCAGATTGTCACTTGCCACGTCACCTGTCACTAGATGCAGATTGTCACTTGCCCCATCCCATGCCACACGTTCCATATTGTCATTTGCCACGTCCCATGCCACACGTTGCATATTGTCATTTGCCACGTCCCATGCCACACGTTGCATATTGTCATTTGCCACGTCCCATGCCACACGTTGCATATTGTCATTTGCCACGTCCCATGCCACACGTTCCATATTGTCATTTGCCACGTCCCATGCCACACGTTGCATAATGTCATTTGCCACGTCCCATGCCACACGTTGCATATTGTCATTTGCCACGTCCCATGCCACACGTTGCAGATTGTCACTTGCCACGTCACCTGTGACCAGATGCAGATTGTCATTTGCCCCGTCCCATGCCACACGATGCAGATTGTCACTTGCCACGTCCCATGCCGCACAATGCAGATTGTCACTTGCCACATGATGCAAATTGTCACTTGCCTGCTATAATTGTCTCTTGCTATAATTGTCCCAGGCAGCAGATTACCAGTAAAGCAGCAGAGAGATGAAGTAATCTCTCTGCTGCCGTGGCTGCCTGCACACTACACAGTGAGGTCGGAACTTCAGGGATGCAGCACGGGCGCCAGGCAGTGAGAGATGATGTCATCTCTCTGCTCCCCCACCCACCGGCTCCCTGATAGGCCAGCAGCCGCTCACACATTGACACTGAGCCGGGCCATCCGCGGAGCCACCCGCTGTCTCTCACCGACGGAGCTGCCCGTGCTCTCTGCCGCGGAGCCGCCCGCCGGCTCTTTCATCCGCAGTGACACCTGCCACTCGTATTCTCTGAGGGGGCAATTTCCCCGTTGCCCCCCTGGATCCACCCCTGATGTGAAATGCCCCTTTACTGTTATTGGTTCAGAATAAAAACTGTGGAACAAATGTACTTTTACTTTTAACTGTCAAATACACGTGCCACTACCTATGTTTACAGCAGATCCAGGGGCGTAGATAAGGAGGGGTCAGGGCTGTTCAAACACCCCCCCAAGAGCATCCTGGCCAAAATGCCCAGATAGTGTCCCTGCTGTTTAGCCTCAGCATTAGCACATTAGAAGAAATCAGAGTTTTGGATTGCAGCCGCCAGCCCCCCTTCTATTGTGCCACATCCCCTCAGTTTAATAAGGGGTCCCCCTGAAAAGCATGAAATTACTGCGATGTCTCAGAAGCCGGCAATTGATGCACGGATAAGGGAACTCCTAGACTCCTCCTCAAAGTATCATATGACACACCTGAAGGAAGACTGGGGATGCAGAAGTTTTCCTACGTATGTGCCGTGCCGAATCTGAGGTCTGGTAAGTGGGGAGGCATACATTTTCTGTTTTGGGAAGGAGGAAGTGAGAATTTCAGCCTGGGGGAGTTTCTTTTAGTGGGGGGTTAAGGAAAAGGGTTGGGTTTGCTTTTGGAGAAAGAGGGATTTTCTTGGAGAGAAGTTTACAGGGGGTGGTTAATGGCAGGGATTTGCTTCTGGGAGGGAGGTTGATTGGATGAAGGGAGATTTTCTTCTTAATTAGGAACCTTCTTTGCTGGGGGAGAGGGTGTTGACTTAGGGAGATATTTTTGCTTTGGGGGGGGGTCGGTTTAGAAACGGGGGAGGAGGTTAATTTTTGAAGAAGGGAGGGTTTTTACAGTGGGAATCTTTGCTTGGGGAGGGAGGGTTCTTAGGAGGGAAAGGGGGATTGTTTTCCTTTAAAAGAGATTGTTTTTTTTTAAATTATACTTACCTAGGTGGATGGAGCATCAATCCAATGTTGCATCTGTCCCCAGCTGCTTCTAAGATCAACAACAGAGCAATTAAAGTCCTCTGATCACTAAGTTCTCAGCCTTCAGTGAGCAAAGACTGGTGACTGTCAGTCCCTGGCTTAGGAGAAGCTCGCTGTACTAATGAGTGCACTACCGCACCACAACTGCGTGCATTGCTCTATTCAGTTGAATGGGGATACATGTTGCTGTGCTGCATTGCAAAGCCTCATGGCCCCACTCTGCTGTAACATGATTTAACCGTACCTCCCCCAACATAGAAGTGTAAATGAAGTTTGAAAGACCTGAACCCTCCAGGAAAAAAAGAAAATGATCTACAGCCCTGAGCAGATCTCAGACCCCCTTATTGTTTTCAGCCAAGGAAGCTGCCATCTTGGTCTCCATTTGATCTTCAACTGCCATAATGCTCCCCATGTGATCAGTTACGACACCAGCCATTGGATGGTTTAACAGTTTGGTTGAGAGCACAGCCAATGTGACCGTTACATTACCACCATGTGTCAGCAATGTAACAGTTTTTTTAAACTGTTAAATCGATGGGTTTAGTTCCGCTTTAACTCTGGTTGTTTGGCTTCTCCACCTCAGCGTACCTTTCTAAGCTGAAAAAACATACCGTATTTTTTGCTCCATGAGATGCACTTTTCCCCCCAACAATATGGGGGGGGGGGGGTGTCTCTGTGTCTAAGGTCTCATTCAGACGAGGCGGATCCACTTGCACGGAGTCCGCCAGCTCAGCGGGATATTTCTCCGTTGCTCTCCACTGAGTGGGCGGATGACAGGTCCCTCTCTGCTTACTGAGCGGGGAGGGGCTTGTCGAACACCGCTGGATTCTATGGAGAGATCGAATGAAACTGGACAGCATGTCCGTTTTCATCAGATAGCATCTGATCCACCAGTGACGGAACCGGACATAGGGCCATCCGTCTGCTTTTGGCAGATTGGACCGGGTCGGATGTCAGCGGACATGTCACCGCTGACATCCGTCGCTCCATAGACCAGCATGGAGCGCCCGTTCAGGTCCACCGTCAAAGCTGACAGGCGGACCTGAATGGTTCGACAGTGTGAAAGGGGCCTTATAGAGTGAATATTGACCAGGCACCGCCCCTCAGCACTGGCGCATTTATGGGACTGGTAAGGCTGCATTTCTTTGGCATAAGTCAGGCTGCATTCTATGGGACTTGTAAGGCTGAATTTCTTTGGCATAGGTCAGGCTGTATTCTATGGGACTGGTAAGGCTGCATTTCTTTGGCATAGGTCAGGCTGCATTTTATGGGACTGGTAAGGCTGCATTTCTTTGGTATAGGTCTGGCTGCATTCTATGGGACTGGTAAGGCTGCATTTCTTTGGTATAGGTCTGGCTGCATTCTATGGGACTTGTAAGGCTGAATTTCTTTGGCATAGGTGAGGCTGCATTTTATGGGACTGGTAAGGCTGCATTTCCTTGGCACCGATCAGGCGGCATTCTATGGGACTGGTAAGGCTGCATTTCTGTGGCACAGGTCAGGCTGAATTTTATGGGACTGGTAAGGCTGCTTTTCATTGGTACAGGTCAGGCTGCATTTCATGAGCACTGGTAAATATTTTAGTACAGCATTTGGATCAGAATATTTTTTTTTTCTTGTTTTCCTCCTCTAAAACCTAAGTGCATCTTATGAAGACGAAAAATGCGGTACTTCCAATAATGGAAGCATCCTTATAATCAGCCTAATAAGAAATTTCAGCTCATGTGTAAGGGTTGATGGAAAAGTAATATTTAACCGCTTACGGACCGCCCCACGTACATCTACTGTGGGCGGGTGGCTGCTGTGTGCTGGATCACGTATTTGGTACATGATCAGCACTTTCGGGTAAGGTGCACCCTAGCTGTGCTGCGATATGTCACAGCACAAGCCAATCAGAAGGTCCTGGCCAATAACTGATCACAAGGACCCACTGACTGGTTCTGTCATTCATGGAAGAGAGCTCTATTTGTGTGAAAAAAAAAATATGATATAATGGTCATTTGGGTACAGTGTTGCATGACCGCACAATTATCAGTTAAAATAGCAGTGTTGAATATCAAAAAAATGGCCTGGTCAAGAAGGGGGTAAAACCTTCTGGAGGGCAAGTGGTTAATTTATTTTAATTCTTTTTATTGTTTTGACATGACATATTCTGTAAATTCTGTAACCCTTTTCTCATCAGTCCTCTAAATGCTGCACAAAGGCAAGCGAAGATTGAGAAGTCATAATTTGAGGGAACAGTGGTGATTGATGCAGGTTTTCTAGATTATCTAATCAGCTGTACCCCAAAGACATGGAATCTTCGCTCAAGACTGAGTCTGCCATAGACAGTATGATTTCACATCCAATCCAATGAAGAACTGACACCTCATACAATAATGTGTTCATTTTATATACTCAACCAATACAATGGCAAAAAAGTAAAAATATTATAATTAATTTGTGCCAAAAAGTCATCAAGGAGGGATGTTATCTTTATGAATAATCCCAAAAAGCGGTGAGAAGAGTAATTGCTGAGACATCTTTAAAATAAATTGAAATGACCAACAATTTCCAGGAAAATCCATATTCTAATTTCTGCTTTTATTTGTATAATACACTATATCTTGTTTATTAAAGAGGAGGGCCAGTTGAAAAAAAAAAAAAATTAAAAGTCAGCAGCTGCAAACACTGCAGCTGCTGACTTAATAAGCCGACTTACCTGTCCAGGGCGCCCGCGATGTCGGCCACCCGAGGCCGACCCGTCCCTCGGCTCTCGGGTCCCGGCGCCGCCATTCTTTCTAAGGGAAACAGGCAGTGGAGCCTTGCGGCTTCACTGCCTGTTTCCTACTGCGCATGCGCGAGTCGCGCAGCGCTTTGTGAATGGGACGCGCTGTGTTCTGAGACACACAGTTCCCAGAACACAGCGCGACCCATTACCCAGAAGACAATGCGAGGAGGAGAGAAGAAAGAAGATCTCTGCGGAGGAGGAAGAGGCAGATTAGGATGATGTGCCTAGCAACAGGCATTTCAAGTAAAAAAAAAAATATTTTTCATTTTTTTTTTTAAGATTTTTTTCTAATTTTTAATGTATTTTTTTTTTCAGGGTGGCCCTCCACTCTTTAAGTAACACTATATGAAAAATCATCTTGTCTCTGTCCAAGCCAACCTCCTAGTCTAATGTCCCACCAAACACTAGTTTGGTTAACAACCATTAACTTGCTGGAATGTTTTTTTTCTAGATTGTGGGAGAAAATCACATTCAGATAAAACTGAGAACATACAAATCCCATGCAAGGAGCAGCCTTGGTGGTTATTTAGCCATCATGCTGCCTGCTAAATACAGAGGGATTACTCTTTTTTCACTACTCAGTGAAAGAACAGCAATGGGGTTGATTTTGTAAAACTGGAGGGTGCAAAATCTGGCGCAGCTGTGCATAGAAACCAATCAGCTTTGAGTTTTTTTTTTTGTCAAAACTTAACCTCCCTGGCGGTTTTCCCGAGTGTGGTTCGGGGGTTAAAATTTCAGTACCATTAGCGGTAACCCCGAGCCAAACTCGGGATTGCATTGCAGGATCCTGGTGCAGGTTTACTTACCTTGTCCCCAGGATATTGCAATGTCTCCCTGCTCTGTCTGCGGGCTCTGTCCTCCGCCCGATGCCAGGCTCCGTTCCCTGTGAGCGTCGCGACACATGGGGGAACAGCCCGGCGGCAAATTCAAAAAGTACAAAATTCATAACACATACAGTATACTATAATCTTACAGATTACATTTCTGCATGAAATCATTTCACATACAGTGGGGATCGAAAGTTTGGGCACCCCAGGTAAAAATGTGTATTAATGTGCATAACGAAGCCAAGGAAAGATGGAAAAATCTCCAAATGGCATCAAATTACAGATTAGACATTCTTATAATATGTCAAAAAAAGTTAGATTTTATTTCCATCATTTACACTTTCAAAATTACAGAAAACAAAAAAATGGCGTCTGCAAAAGTTTGGGCACCCTGCAGAGTTAATATCTTGTACTGCCCCCTTTGGCAAGTATCACAGCTTGTAAACGCTTTTTGTAGCCAGCCAAGAGTCTTTCAATTCTTGTTTGAGGTATCTTTGCCCATTCTTCCCCACTGTACCTTTTGTTGCTAATGCTTTGTTCAGTGCCCTGCATGCAGTTTTATATCATATATACACCCTGTTCCAAATTATTATGCCAATGATATTTTTCTAATTTACCTAAATAATTGATGTAAACAACAGTTAGAATAATTCTCATGTTATCAACTATTAAGAGTAAAGCCGCGTACACACGGGCGGACTGTCTGGCCAACTAAGTCCGTCCGACAATCCGACAGACAGTCCGTCCTACTTTTGAATGAACGGACTTGACCACACACGATGAACAGACAGTCCGCTGAAAGCTTGCGCGATGACGTGTACGGCACGTACGACGGGACTAGAAATACGACGTCCAATACACAGCAATGCAACCTTCGGCCGTGTAAATCCTTTCTGAGCATGCGCCATACTTAGTCCGTCCAACTAGCCTACTCACGAGCGGACTGTCCGCTGAAACCAAAGTTGGACGGACTGTATTACGGAAATTCAGAAAGACTTAGTCCGCCAGACTGTCCGCTGAAAAAGTCCGCTGAAGCCCACACACGAGCGGACTGTCCGCTGAAATGTGTTGGACAGACAGTCCGCCCGTGTGTACGCGGCCTAATATTCAAATTTTATTGAACAAACCTCCTAATGATAACCATTTTTTTTTCTAAATAAAAAACTTTTTTTTTTTTTAACATAAAGTTTATTTATTTTTAACAAACAGACAGCGTATTGATCACGGTACAGACAGATTCAGACATAGTCACATGACAGTTGTACTTGTAATCATGTAGGCAAAGTAATACTATATTTAACAAACATTAGAATTACAGTTAATATCATCAGAGACATAAAGTGGCAGTGCAAGACCTGGGGGGGGGGGAGGAATTGGACCGGCAGGGCCTACCCGGTTGGTACCATCATTAGTCTGCAACCATCTGGTGGGAGAGTGAGGGTGTCCTTTAGGATTTGCAGCGTTAACTAGGTATGAGGTAGATGGGGTTGCCAAACTTTATTGCATAGTCCGGTCTCGTGCCTTTACCCAAGGGGCCCACATCGTGTCGAATTTATTCGGGCAGTTTCTTCCTAAGTAGGTCAGCCTAAAGAGAGATAGGGCAGCATTTATTAGGGACATCCAGAGTTGCTTAGTGGGGGGGTTGGGTTTGGTTCCATTGTAGAAGAATTTCTTTCCTAGCATAGAAGGACACATAAAAGACAAAGAGTTTTTTCTTTTGGGGAGCTTCGAGGAAATCGCAAATACCTAACAGAAGGGGAATAGGGCTGTAAGGGACCTTAATCTTCCCTATGGAGTTGATGTCGTCAAGAATTGCCCTCCAGAATTCCTCTATTATGGGACAGGACCAGACAACGTGGAAAAAATCAGCGCCATCCGGGCCACACCGCTGATCGACCAGGGTATATTCTTGCCAAGCACACTGGGGAGTATTGGGTACGGTGTAAGAATCCTAATTGTGCGTATCTATCTCTGGCAGATATCATTAATGGCAAGTACTGCTGAATACCTTCCTCCCAATCATCATCAGCCAGATCTGGAATATCCTTCTGCCATTCTGCATATAGCCGAGATACTCTAGATGTGTCTAGTACAGCCAGCATGTTATATAGTATAGAGAGCGTTCTACCTTTTTCTATGGACCTTGATTCAGGAGACCTTTGTCTCTCTTCAGATTGTTGAAGGAGCTCAGTTGACCCCCGGGTTACAATGTCCCCCAACTGTGTAATCCCACGTCTGGCCCATATAATCGGGTCTGAAATAGAGTGAAAATGGGGTAGACAGGGATTACCCCATAACGGAGTAGTGGGAGACCACGTGTTTGGTTTTATTAATCTTTAAGTTAACTGTGTCCCATACTTTAAGTGTTGCCCTCATGGGTAAGGTCACATTTGGGTTAGATTTGGGGCCCCTGTGGATTAGGTTTCTAAGTTCTGCGTATGAGCCCAGTAGTGCGGCTTCTAGTGTAGATGCGGGGTTGGCTGGAGACTCAGCCAGCCACCACCCAACGGTAACCAGCACCACCGCCCAGTAGTATTTTATGAGGCTCGGTAGGGCCAGGCCTCCCAATGTGAGTGGGAGTTGTAGGGTTGTTTTTGCTATCTTAGGTACCACTCCCCTCCATACGAAAGTAGTGATTATACTATCTAGCCTGTTAAAAAAGAAGACAGGTATAACCACAGGATTCTGCCTGAAGAGGTATGTAAACTTTGGCAGTGTTGTCATCTTGATAAGATTGACTCGCCCCACCGGAGTGAGTGGGAGAGACTTCCAGGCAACACATCTGTGGGACAGTTGGGAGACTACTGGGTCCAGGTTCAGATTAATATATTGGCCTAGATCCCGATGTATCTGCACCCCCAAGTATCTGAATTGGGAAACCCTCTGTAGTTGCGCATCTGAGGGTCGGGGGTTATTGGCGGATTGGAGTGGAAATAATATGGATTTTCCTCAATTTATGCACATTCCCGAGTACTTTCCAAATCTATCGATGACAGACAGCGCCTTCTGTAAAGAGATTCCGTCATCTCGAAGATACAAAAGGGTATCAGCATAAAGTGATACCTTTTCATGCAGTGGGCCTATTGTGACACCTGTATCTCCTTGTTGGACCGTATGAGAATTGCCATTGGCTCTAAGACCAACGCAAAGAGTCCCAGGGAGAGAGGGCACCCCTGTCTTGTTCCTCTACCCAGGGGGAAAGGTGGGGAGAGGACAGTACCCGTACGAACCCTGGCTGTTGGATTTTTGTACACGGACTCGACCAGGAAATGAAGACTGGACCAAATCCGAACCTGCGGAAGAACCTCCCATAGATATCGCCACTCGACGGAGTCGAAAGCTTTCACTGCATCCAGGGAGGCCACTACCGCAGGCCGGGCATCCCCATTTCCAGAGGCCCAAACTGCATACAACCTCCGGAGATTATTATTGGTTCCCTTACCGGGCATGAATCCTGAAAGGACCCTTTCACATTTGTGCGACTTTTCCCGCGACTTTGGACATCAGAGTCACATGGGCGGCACAGTGGTGTAGTGGGTACTTAGCACTCTCACCTAGCAGTAAGAAGGGTCGCTGGTTCGAATCCCAACCACGACACTACCTGCCTGGAGTTTGCATGTTCTCCCTGTGCCTGCGTGGGTTTCCTCTGGGTACTCCAGTTTCCTCCCACACTCCAAAGACATGCAGGTAGGTTAATTGGCTTCTGCCCAAAATTGGCCCCAGTATATGAATGGGGACCTTGAATTGTGGGCTCCTTGAGGGTAGGGACAGATGTGAGGGTGCAATGTACATGGATAAGGACAATTGTAGACACTCACTCAGGTTGAACTGGTGTCTTTATTCAACCTTAGCAACTATGAAACTATGACAAGTCGCACCCCATGATTCCCAATGATAACCATTCATATCTGTGCTTTGGTCTGACTTTGATGAGAGCTGAGGTCCATAGACTTAAAGTTTACAAGCCATTCCCTGAAATTGTGGCTAAATAGCGGCCGCAAAATCGCACAACTTTGAAGTTGCGGCAGTGTGAAAGGGGCCTCAAGCTAATTGGCTACCACGCACAGCTGCACTAAGTTTTGTACACTCCAGTTTTAGGTCCCGTGATGATCCGCTCCCTCAGCGGGAATCGCTCTGTTGTCCCCGCTGAGCCGGTGGCGGACAGGGCGGTCTCCGCACACTGTGCAGGGACCGCCCTGTCAGCTCTCCGCTCTCCTCTATGGGGATCGGATGAGCACGGACCGTCTGTCCGTGTTCATCCGATCCGCTCTGCAGACGGATAGAAAAATAGGATTTTCCTCCGTCTGCAGAATCGGACCATAGCGGAGGCGGACACCCGCTATCCACCGCAAACGGATGGATGAAATACGAACATAATGCCCGCATGTGTGAAAGGGGCCTTAGTAAATCAACCCCAATGTATTGTTTGCACTTGCAAATGTTATAAAATAAGACACTTTTTTTTTTTTTTATCTAAGATTAAAAAAAAAACTTTTTCAACAGTGAATAATAGAGATACATAACATTGTATTATACATGATGTTTCCTCTACATTGGAAAGATTACAAGGGTAACAAAGCTTCATTCATTTCAGGCTGGTTTATCAGGCTCCAGGGTGGTCTCACCTCCAGGGGTTGGAGAAATTCATTTCCTTTTACACAGAGCAGGTGTCACTTCTACCCTGACTGTATTCATAGCTAGCGGCATTGAGGAGTTTATTTTGTCTGATCCCCAGCTCTTTGGTAGCTATTTCTGTATCCTACCAAATGGCTCCAAGTCTCCTGTCTGTGATATACCCTTTCAGAGAATCTCTCTGGTTTGTAGCAGAATCTCCTAGCTGTAGGCTGCTTGTAGCAGATTATGGGGATCTGGTATCCAGAGTTGTACCAGAAAGATACATGGAGTCGGGCTCTGTGGGCACTGTGACGATAATGCAGTCTGATAGACTCCAAATTGTGTGGAGAGAATGGGGGAATCATACTGGCCACTGTGCCACCTTAAATTTCCACAGAATTTGTAGGTCGGTTAAAATTATGGTCAGTAAAAATTCAAATAAAGTGCAGCGTGACCACAGCTATACTGTAATGACATTAAAGCGGGAGTCCACCGGGACTCCGCGTTTTTTTTTTTTTTTTTAAAAGCCAGCAGCTACAAATACTGCAGCTGCTGACTTTTAAAATAGTGACACTTACCTGTCCAGCGCGCCCGCGATGTCGGCACCCGAAGCCGATCTCTAGATCGTCTCGAGTGCTGCCGCTGCCATCTTGGGTATGGGAATCAGGAAATGGAGCCTTTCGGCTTCATTTCCCGGTTCCCTACTGCGCATGCGCGAGTCGCGCTGCGCAATAAGGACGGTCCCCGCTGTCTCTGGGATCTGTGTGTTTCCCAGCAGGCAGTGGGGCACTTGCGGAAAGGGGCGGGCACTTGCGGAAAGGAGCGTAATCTACGCCCCTTTCCGCAGAGAGCTATCCCGGAAGTGGGTGCAGAATACCTGTACTGTACAGGTATCTGCACCCCCCCTCCCCCCTGAAAGGTGCCAATTGTGGCGCCGGAGGGGGGGAGTGTTCCGATGAGCGGAGGTCCACTTTAGGGTGGACCTCCGCTTTAAATAAATTGAAACCAAAAAATAGTACTCTTATAAATAATAAAACAATGTAAAGAACGCGTGCGTGTGCTTTTACAAACTATAAATGGCAAATAGACCATACGTATATGTATAAAAAAAGTTTTACAAATTTTTTGGTTTCAATTTATTTAATGTCATTATAGTATTGCTGTGGTTGCACTACACTTTGAGTTTTTATTTTTATTTTACTGGAGTTTTATTGAAATTTTTCAATATAAAAAGAGAAGTAAAAGCGGTACAAAAACTAAGTGTAAACAGAAAGTATCAATACACTTTGTACAAATATTGCTCCCCAAATGCCAAGTGAGAATAGCAACATCCTTATACCGCAAAAGGACACGGATAAGGCAAGACTTATGGAACATCAAATTGTAAGAGTAAATTAAAGTGATTGTAAACCTTCCTGTTTTTTTATTTTTATTACTCCTCTTACTTCTTGGTGGGGGAATAGGATGAGTGGCAGTGCTGTCAGGGAGTTGGGATCAGTGGCAGTGCTGTCAGGGAGTTGGGATGAGTGGCAGTGCTGTTGGGGAGTTGGGATGAGTGGCAGTGCTGTCAGGGAGTTGGGATGAGTGGCAGTGCTGACAGGGAGTTGGGATGAGTGGCAGTGCTGACAGGGAGTTGGGATGAGTGGCAGTGCTGACGGGGAGTTGGGATGAGTGGCAGTGCTGTCGGGGAGTTGGGATCAGTGGCAGTGCTGTCGGGGAGTTGGGATGAGTGCCAGTGCTGTCGGGGAGTTGGGATGAGTGGCAGTGCTGACAGGGAGTTGGGATGAGTGGCAGTGCTGTCGGGGAGTTGGGATGAGTGGCAGTGCTGTCAGGGAGTTGGAATGAGTGGCAGTGCTGACAGGGAGTTGGGATGAGTGGCAGTGCTGACAGGGAGTTGGGATGAGTGGCAGTGCTGTCAGGGAGTTGGGATGAGTGGCAGTGCTGACAGGGAGTTGGGATGAGTGGCAGTGCTGACAGGGAGTTGGGATGAGTGGCAGTGCTATCGGGGAGTTGGGATGAGTGGCAGTGCTGACAGGGAGTTGGGATCAGTGGCAGTGCTGTGGGGGAGTTGGGATGAGTGGCAGTGCTGTCGGGGAGTTGGGATGAGTGGCAGTGCTGACAGGGAGTTGGGATGAGTGGAAGTGCTGACAGGGAGTTGGGATCAGTGACAGTGCTTGGGGGAGTTCTGATCAGCCAACTTAGGTGCTCTTGATCAAGGTCATCTGCTGATCTGAGAACTGTAGTGGGGAATTTTAATGGCAACTATAATCACAGGTAGTGTTACTCACTGTACAAAATACAAAAAAACACTGCGCTATCTCAAGTTAATCAGCCGCTGACACACTAAACGTGGAAATATTAGTGAGATCAAATAATAAAGAAAAGTGCCACACTAAATATAATAATCATATAAACATCTATACAAAATTTGTGAACTCATATATAAATATAAGTAACATCTATAATAGTTCAATATATAGTAGTAGATATAGCGCTTTTGTCAAAAAGGTTACAGCAGTGAGGTTCGCCCAACGCGTTTCGGACACCCCAGACGACATCCAGGGCGACAAAACGCGTCGGGAGAACCTCACTGCTGTAACCTTTTTGACAAAAGCGCTATATCTACTACAGGAATGCAAGCGTGATACTATTTAATTAATAAAATTACAAGTTTTACGGAATTACACTATGTTGGTTCCATCTTTTCATCCCATATGATCGTGTTTTGGTGGAGTGTGGTCTGCTTTTAATTGGAGGATAGTCTGACATCGCGTATGATTTGGAGGAGTTTTTTGCACTAACCCGGTCTATACCTCATGATTCCCTGGAGATCACCCAACAAATTTACAATAAAGCTTTGTCGATCCTTCGGGCATATGCCTGTTTTGGGTCCGAGGCATCTGGTAAGCGTTGAATTTGTTCTCGGTGGTGGTAATCACATAACGGTGTATTGTGCACTTTTCTGGATTCCTTGATGGACTCTTTTCACGTAAATAAGGAAAAAGGAGTTACAGTTGTTCATCTGTTCCACGGACAGTATATAGAAGGCCTTTTTCAATTCATTTCATTGTATTATTTTTTCACGTGTAATTTATATACACATATTGAACTATTATAGATGTTACTTATATTTATATATGAGTTCACAAATTTTGTATAGATGTTTATATGATTATTATATTTAGCGCGGCACTTTTCTTTATTAAGTGTTACTGTGTCTCTGGATTCACTGTGTCTCTGACTTTGTGGTGTCTCGTAGCAGTGACACCTATGCCGAAATCAGAAGATAGGGTCGCCTCCAGACCCTCCCACTTCACATTCCTCACCTGTCAGCTGACCTCTAGCCATGCCTTCAACTGAATGTGCGGATGCGAAGAGGTTGAGTGGTCGGCCATGGGCTCCAGGAACAGCCCAGCTGGGTGGCCACAAAAAAGGCTGGGAGAGTGGTGCAGGCTTCAGGAACAGCCCAGGATTCGATGACCCCTGGCAATTCGTCATTTGCCCCTAGGTTGAGAAGCACTGCCCTAGGAGAAGCGCTCTCCCAGGGGGTTACTGTACGGGCATGCGCCCGAGTCCAGCATTTGCGTCCATAGACACGAATATCGGACTCGGCCCCACCCCCTGGTGCCCATGTCATTGGATTTGATAGACAGCAGCAGGAGCCAATGGCTGTACTGCTATCAGTCTATCCAAGCAAAAGCCAGGACACCGTGGAGAGAGGGAGAGCGCATCTCCGCAGAGGGAATTACAGGGCTAAGGTAAGTAAAATGGGGGGAGGGGCGAGGGGGCGGTTAGTGCCAGAAAGTTTTTCACCTCAATGCATAGGATGCTGGTTTCAAAATGTGACAGCTGGTAAGGGGAGCTTTTCCCCACGCTGCTGTCACACACAAGGCTCAGACTGCAGAGACACTGCAGTAGCAGTTGTTACATGTTCCACCCTAAAAACGGGTCCCAAAAGTGAATTTATCCTTTAACCTAATACTGCTACCATTAAGCTAGACACCAAACCTGCCTATATTACAAGGTCCAGAAGGCTAATATAACACAGTAGACCTCCTAACAGAAATATGCATAAGATCTATCTCGTGTATAGTAGCTAGCAAATCGTAATATCATTCTGCAATATTATATGCTGGTTGTCGGATTGTGAAGCCTTGTCATATAGAAATTTAGATGTATAGCTTGCATGGTGTGTCTGGTGAGCATAATAAAATACTTTTCAACACACTTCCACCCTACCCCTAGAGCCATTTGATTGAGTGGAGTTAGTTTTATGACACCCTCTCCATGGACAAATAAAGCTGTTGCATTTAGCATCTCTGGGTTCTCATGACTAGTGTAGCCCAGATATGACTCAGTCTGTTGTAACCAACCCTTTTACTCCGAGTCCTAACCCTTCAAACCCTTACCATTAAGAGACCACACCATTCTTTGGAGTAAAATGGCCACAACAGCCTTTATTAAAACCAAAAACAAATAAAACTCCAAATTTTAATTTTAATATTAATATCCTAAAACTTTTCCACAACATGTGGAAAACCACATATGATAAACAACATATGATAAACAACATGTTTTACCCAAATTTTTGTTGGTCAGTGACGGAGCTACTTTTTCCAAGTATACATATCTGTATACACACTAGGGGGCACTGCGGGACCTTTACCACCACCTTACCGGCCTCCAGCTGTGCCGCTCGGAGACAACCACTTTGTCCCGCAGTGCAACAAAACATTAACATCAAAATTTGATGTACACACCGGAGGGGCCATCTCCCGATGAGCCCCCCACCTACTTAACCACCTCTTTTTATGCTACCGTCACTGACCAACAATAAATACCGCCAACCCCACCGCTGTCGTGACGACCCACAATAATCCAACCTGAAATGACAAACAGACCATTAGAACATTCAAAATAAAACACAACCAACTAGGGAGGGTGGGTGGGAAAAACTGCCTCCTCGCGCGTTCTCCCTTCGACTGCCCGTTCGTAGCTCCGCCCCCTTTTTATATGGCCGCTCCCCTTCGTTCCTCCGCCCACCTGCTCTAAACCACCACCTTAGTGTGTCACTTGACACACTGTCATGCCCGGCCCTCCTCTACATTCCTCCCAGCTCCATTTTCGCTCCGGTCCTCTCTTTTTTACAATTGTAACTACTACTAAGGTTACTGAGAGCCAAGAAGACCTCATTTAAGTATTTTTTAATTTTAAAACTCTTTAATTTTACTGTTGCTAATGTCTGCTTTGTAATATCTTTTCTTTTCAATAAAATTATACTTAAAAATCATCAAAGTGTAACTAAAGGCAAAAAGTTTTTTTTTCCCATTTTGGATAAAGTAAGACCCCTTTCGTACCTGACCTCACAAATACGCTTCTGGAAGAATGGTCAAACACACTCCTAAACCTTGTGCACAGCCTTCCTAGAAGAGTTTAGGCTGTTGAGTGGGCCAACTCAATATTGAACCCTACAGATTAAGACTGGGAGTATACGGAGGCGACTCTCACAGAATTATCAGCTCTCAAGAGGGAACTCTTTTTTTTTTTTTTTTATAAATTTGGCGTGGGTTCCCCCTCCGAGAGCATACCAGGCCCTCCGAAAAAATGGCGTGGGGGTCCCACCTGATCCATACCAGACCCTTATCCAAGCACACTACTCGGCTGGCCAGGAAAGGGGGTGGGGACGAGCGAGCGCATTCTCTGATTGGCCACGGCAAAAGTCTCCTGGCCTGGGGCGACTTAAAGTCGTGTTGTAAGTCGCCCCAGGTCGTGTTCAAGTCATGTCCAAGTTGCCTCCAAAAGTCGTGTTGAAAGTCGTGTTGCCCCTGTGTGAACCGACCCTTATGATTAGCCCAGTACAGATGACAGATTTCTTTCCTGGCTCATCAGGTGGGTTTCGTTTAGGACCTAAACACGCCTGAGTTCATTACTATTCAGGCATGACAGAAAAGGCATGCAGATGGGGCATTTGAATTAAACTATATATTTTTAACACTACTGTTTATTTTAAACTCCTGGGGCCCCTTGTCTGCATGCGTGGGTTAGTTTATTTAAAGGGTGAACTTAATACAGACACTGACAGACTCAATAGAATCACGTTAACTTGTTCCCAATAGTAAATACAGAGCTCCAGGTAAAGTTTGGCCTAACTGCACCCCAAACATTTTTTTTTATCAGTTTTGGGTGAAACAGGAAACCGATAATGTCAGGCCTTTATTGTTATTTTTGTCCCTTTGTTTCCCCTCATGTCCTGTACTGATGAAGAAGTGACCCTAGAATAGGAAGCAATGTCAGATCTCACCTATAGCGAGAGAAACAGCAAAAAACACACTGGGTTTCATTGTAGATAATCACTCAGAGTCTCAATCTGCCAGCAAGAGTTTGATTAATCATTCTAGATGCAGTTACCCATTTTGGATAGCGAGCGGTAACTAGCACTTTTAGAAGCACTTCAACAAAGCCTATGTTTTTCTGAGTGTAATGTACTTTGAGGCTGGGTTCACACTGTGTGCAGCTCGGCTTGCAGCAGGGGGTCCGGTGTATCCCCGTTCACCGCTTTAGGTCCAAATTTTTGGCAGAATTTGGACCTGAAACAGAGCCAAAGATGCACAGGACTCTTCTGCAGTGCGGAGCGCACTGCAGAAGAGTCCTGTGCATCTTTGGCTCTGTTTCAGGTCCAAATTCTGCCAAAAATTTGGACCTAAAGCGGTGAACGGGGATACACCGGACCCCCTGCTGCAAGCCGAGCTGCACACAGTGTCTGCCCCGGAAATGTGTGAACTGGCTCCATTGAGAGCTGGTCACACTCTCCTGGCATGCAAATTGGATGCGTGGAAAACCACATCCAATTCACAATAGTGTTAACCCAGCCTAAGGGCTTGTTCACACTAGCAACGTGAACAACTGCATGGGAACTGCGGTGTGACGTGAAGGCAGTGGTGCATCTTATGCCGTGTACACATGATCAGACTGTCCGCCGGACTGTCCGAACGAGCAGACCTGCCCACACACGGGACTTTTGTGGCAGACTAGGTCCGGCGGAGATTGACACGTCACTGGCCCCGTCACCTGGTATGGAGTTAAAGGGGAAGCCCTACGCCGAAAAAACGGCGTGGGGGTCCCCTCCTAGGTCCATATCAGACCCGGGGTTGTTGGGAAGAGGCCCTTGTCCTCATCAACATTGGGACAAGGTGCTTTGAGGTGGGGGGGCCGCAGGGCCCCCCCCTTCCCCAAAGCACCCCCCCATGTTGAAGGCACGCGGCCTGGTATTGCTCAGGAGGGGGGGGGCGCTCGCTCGTCCTGACACCCTTTCCTGACCGGCCGGGTAGCGTGCTCAGATAAGGGTCCGATATGGACCTGGTGGGGACCCGCAGGCCATTTTTTTGGTGTGGGGCTTCCCCTTTAACTCCATACCAGGTGACAGGGCCAGCAACACTTCATTCGCTAGTCCTCCGTGCGGGAAAAGTCCGTTCATTTCAAAAGTACGGCAGACTAGCACACGCAGTCCGGCGGACAGATTTTGGTGCAAAACTACTTTCTAAGTCCACCAGACTTTTTGGTAAAAAAAAGTCAGTCGGAGCCAGGGCAGGACTTAGGGTGGTGGGGGCCCCTGGGCTTGAGTCACTTTCGGGACCTACCTTCTATATGTTACCGTATT
Source organism: Lithobates pipiens (assembly GCF_037356315.1). Lineage (NCBI taxonomy): Eukaryota > Metazoa > Chordata > Amphibia > Anura > Ranidae > Lithobates > Lithobates pipiens. Next base: position 6,150,549 of record NW_027507696.1, read on the forward strand.
TATCAGCGTATAACACGTGCCTGTGTATAACACTTGTCGGCGTATAACACGCACCCCAAGTTTATGAGGGAATTTTAAGGAAAAATACTTTTAGGAGGGAAGTTTAAAGAAAAAACTATTTAAATGCCCATCAATGCAGCCTTATCAGTGTCCATCTGCCGCCTTGCCCATCCATCTGCAGCCTTGTCCTGTGTCATTGCAGCCTTTTCAGTGTCATTTGTAGCCTTGTCATTTGAAGCCTTGCCCCAGTGTAATTTGCAGCCTTGTCATTGCAGTCTTGAAATTTAAAAATGGCGCTGCCGAGATACAGAGTCCCATGTTTCTCGGTGGCTCTCGGGTCCTCTCGGCGGCTCTCGGGTCCTCTCACACTCCTGAGTGGAGCCGAGAGTAGCCGAGTGTACTCAGCTCGGCTCAGTCACGCCCAGTCCCTGTGTTATGGCCATCATAGGGCGGGACTGGGTGTGACTGTGAGTGGAGCCAAACCAAGTACACTCGGCTATGTATCTCAGCGGGGCCCCCTATTGGGTGGGGCCCATGGGCTTGAGCCGAGTCAAGCCCAATGGTAAGTCCAGCCCTGGCCGGAGCCCACACACGGGCAGATTGTCCGGCGGACTCGAGTCCGCCGGACTTTTCCACCGGATTGTTTGATCATGTGTACGCGGCATTAGATGCCCTAAGCAGTCAAGGATGGCCAAAATAATGGTTGACCAGGAGGCAGATATATGAAATTCTTGATAACAGTGGAAAGCCCCTTTAAGACATTTTGACAAGACAATGAATTTTAAAGCTTCTGATGCCGTGTTCTTCACAACAGACACTCTTGTCAGTTAAGAAAATTCTGACGGTTTCCCTTGAGGGACAAATCTGATCACCGGAGACACAGCTGAAATGTACTAGGGCTAGTATAAGATTTACACCTTAATTATTCTGTTTATTAAAGCCTATTGCAGGTCTGTGATCTGGGAGCCAGGAATCTACATCAGAATAAATTAAATCCAACCCTTTCATACAATTCAGCCTTTTATAACTTCCTGTTGTTGTCAGAGGACTTCCAGGAAAAAATAAACTAAAAATCAGCAGATTTAGATCTATTTTCTTTGTATTTTTTTAAGCATCTTGCTGTGTTTGAGGTCAGCCGTGTGTGTCTGATATTTATTTAAATACAGCATTTACATCTGTTTTATACATTCATTTAACATTTCATTGCATTTTTAATGTGCCGTATTTTTTATGTTTGTAGACCTATCTTGTGGGAAACGATAATAGAAATGTTTAAAAAGTGGTTAAGGCTTCAGCCTCCCAAAGCTGGGGTCATGGGATCACCTCTTTTTTTTTTTTAACATCTGGTCAATGTGTCACTAAATGACAACAATAAAAGTAGGGGCACCCTGTAAAAAAAAAAGAATACTACTTACCTGTCTATTGGGCAATGGCTCCTATCTTCACATTCTTGCAAAGTTACGGCCTTGACTGGTATCCAACACTTCCAAGTGTGTCAGATACCTGGTCCCCCACTACACACACTGGTTAGTCCAAATGGCCTCTTCTACATTACTTCTCTGTCCTGTAATTATGTAGCAGCCAGCGGGGGGAACCACAGCATGGCATTGGCTACTAGGTATCCAACATACCATTCATACCAGCAGTGGTCATAGCTCTGCAAGAGAGACCTCTGCTGGGATAGTCCCCACATATCAAAATGTAAAAAATTATCTTATGCAGTTTATTAGATCAGGTTAGATCAACCGTTGTTTGCATTAGCTCTCACACAGAAGAATCAATATTAAAGTGGTGTTGCCACCAAAAAATTAAAAGCTGCTTAAAATTCGTAAAAAAAAAATAATTGGCAAAAAAAATAATTTTTACTCACCTCTAAATACCTGTTGCTAGGGGGTCCCTCGTAGTCTGCCTTCTTCATTGCCCGGGCTGGTGACATCACTTCCCCTCGCACCGCACATTCACCTGGGACCTGTCACGTGTCCCAGGTGACTGTACAGCGTATCACGGCGCCCTGCGCCGCTCACGCATGCGCAGTGGGTGCCCGGCTGTGAAGCCACAGCCGGGTGCCCACAGTACGCATGACGGCGCCGCGAGCGGAGCGGGGAACGAGGGGGGGGGGGGCTTCGTTCACCCGCATCGCTGGACCCTGGGGCAGGTAAGTGTCCGATTATTAAAAGCCAGCAGCTGCAGTATTTGTAGCTGCTGACTTTTCATTTTTTTTTTTTTTAGGGGGTACCCCACTTTAACAGTTATTTGTTGGGGGGGCTAACCCGTCATCAGCCCCCCCCCCCCATCAATAAATTGACCAAACAGTTAGCTATTTTGTAAGCTATTTGTTAGATCCAGTAAGATCAAGTGGTTTTAACGTTAGATCTCACAATAATTAGAGACTTATTAAGTGATTAATGAGGGGGGCTGGCCCCCCTTATCAAAATTTCTGGCCAAAAATCATTCAGGCTAATAGATATTCGTTAGATCTGGTAAGTTTTAACATTAGATCTCACATCATTTTAGAGATAATCAACATAAAAATAGAGCTATTAGGTGGTACATAAGGATGGGCCCCCCCCCCCATGCATTTTTTTGGCCGAAAATTATTTAGGCTAATAGATATTCGTTAGATCAATTGATTTTAACATTAGATCTCGCATTATTTCAGAGATATTCCATATAACAATAGAGATATTAGGCAGCACATAAGGACGGGTTGGCCCCCCACATGCAATTTTCTGGCCAAAAATCATTCAGGTTATTAGATATTCATTAGATCCGGTAAGATCAAGTGGTTTTAAAATTAGATCTCACATAATTTCAGAGATATTCCACACAATAAAAAAATGTAGATATTAGTTGGTGGTACATAAGGATGAGATTAGATCTCACATAAATAAAGAATTATTAAGTGGTTAATGAGGGGGGGTGGCCCCCTCTTATCAAATTTTCTGGCCAAAAAAATCACCCCGGCTAATTGATATTTGTTAAAACCGGTAAAATCAAGTCGTTTTAATGTTTGATTATCCATAATTACAGGGATATTATGGATATTTGGTAGCAATGCACGGATATCCATACTAGTGTCTATATCGGAGTCGATAATGAGCATTTTCACGTGTACCAGGGAGTCGTGTCATTGAGCATACCAAGGTATGCTCAAATTATGTAGGACATTAATTGACAGGTGTGCCCAAGCTCAGTGAAGCCTGAAGCACTGAGCCAGAAGCCAGAGGGAAACTTCGGAGGGCTCTGGTGAAGAAGCCAACTGGGTGCATATCTCTGGTAGCTGGCTCCAAAACCAATGATCCGAAGAGACAGCAGTGGAAGCCCTTGCAGAGGGCCCCCGGTTGTTTCCTCCAAGCAACCCAGTGTCCTGTTTTCTTTGAAACATGCTACCTGGTGTCGGAGAGTCAATGCACACCAGACTCAAAGAACTAAGCGTAGACTTAAGCCCAATAGAATCTCCGCAAGAGAGGAGCGCGGGTACAAACCACCGAACAGGCCAGGGCCATCACTTCCTCCATGCTCCCTGACAAGCTGGTGGGACCTTCTCCTGTTGTTCCAATCCAAGTAAAGGGAGTCTACACCAAGGCCCATCTGAATACTGGAGCTTAAGTGACCCTTCTCTACAGAAACTTCTATGACAGGCACCTCAAGCACCTGCCTTTGCAGAAGTTGGAAGAGCTGGAGATATGGGGTATTGTAACTCAAAACTTCCCCTATGATGGCTATCTACCGGTCAAGCTGACCTTCGATCCCTTCATGGCTGGGAAAGCCTGAGATTTTTGACACTCTGGCAGTGGTCTGTCCTCGCCCACCAGGGACCAGTAAGAGTTCTCTCATCATAGGGGACCAATACTGATCTTGTCAGAAGGCTGTTGACACCTCTTCTTTTGGCACTTCAACTACAAGTGTGCACCCCATGCTGAGACAATCCTACCAGCGCCTGGTACAAAAACAGAAGGCTCCAGCTGAAGGAGTGGGAAAGATCTGGCGCTTGGACCAGTGTGAGAAGGTGTTACAGCCTGGTAAAGTGGCCTATTTACGAGCATCTGTCAAGCTAAATTGGAAGCAACCAGGCCCTTTCATTGTCCTTGAATTGGACGGAGAGAGAAGACATGGGAGTGGAGATAATTTCTGAGGTGGTTTCAACCAAAGGGTTGCAAAGAAGTCACCGGAAGATCTTGGTTAGCGTCCGCAACATAACAGCCTCGCCAGTGAAGATGCCGGCTCAGATGTTGCTGGGACAAGTGAATCCGGCCATCCCAGTCCTGCCATCTGATTTGGTGGGGGGGAGCAAAGCATGGGATCTCTGTGGAGGAGTTCTATCTGAAGAATACTCCCCTTTTGCCTGAATGGAAAGAAAGGGCCAAGACTCTGCTCCTGAGATGGCAGGCTATATTCTCCAAGAGTGAATTTGATATGGGGTGTGCAAAATACTGAATCCATCTCTTTGAGTGCATAAGCCGTTCAGAGAAAAAGTTTGATGGATTCCTTTAGGGGACTTGGAGGATCTGCGTGAACAACTGGCAGAGCTGAAGAGGGCAGGTATCATCCAAGAGTCCCAGAGTCTATGCGCTTCCCCAATAGTGGTGGTACGGAAGAAAAAATGAGTCACTGAAGCTGGGTATTGACTACCAGACACTGAACCGAAGGACCATTCCCTACCAACATACCACCCCAAGGATAGAAGATGCCATGCAGAGCCTGTCAGGAGCAAAGTGGTTCAGCATGCTGGATTTAAAGAGTGGGTATGACCAAATCCCCATGCACCCTGAAGACCATTTTCATTACTCCAGAGGATTTACAGTCCACACCCACGGTCTCTCAAAGATCCAAGCCATTGACTAAATCTCACTCTGTACCCCTTGCTGAAGATGAAAACAGCGAGGATGAAGAGAAAGATTGTCTGTGGCCATCTCAAATGCCAGGGCCTGCCACCCTCCCCCCTTTTCTTTTCCTCCCAAGGTGACGGAGGCGACTCTCAGGCCAGAGGCTCATGATTTTGTACCTCAAAATCCACCTTTTGAAGAGTTGGAAGACTCTCAATCTTCCCTGCTGACAACAGACCCCTAATGCCGCATGCACGCGATCAGATTTTCTGACGGGAAATGTTGGATGTGAGCTTGTTGGCGGTAAGTCCGACCATGTGTATGCTCCATTGGACATTTGTTGCCGGACTTTCCTCCAACAAATGTTGGCTAGCATGCTCTCAAATTTTCCAACAACAAATATGTGTTGTCGGACTTTCCGATCGTGTGTACACAAGTCCGTCGGACAAAAGTCCAAAGTACAAACACACATGCTTGGAAGCAGAAGCGGTCAGTCTTGTAAACTAGCGTTTGTAATGGAGAAATAATTAACATTCGTGAAGTGGAAAATTATGAAATCTCCAAATGCAGCGCACAATTTTCTTCTTTAATGGGATAATAATGAAGCTGCTTTGCTGGTGATACTGATGTTTTTGCAAACTAATTTTCAAAGGCTTTTTTTTCTAGTGATATCAAGAATAATATTACTATGTTTTTTTATTTTTGCTTTGTGCAAGTTACCACAACACCTTTATCCCCTAGTTTTTAAGAACAAAAGGTACAACGTGTGTATGCAAGACAAGTTTGAGCCAACAGCCTTCGGACAAAATTCCATGGTTTTGTTGTCGGAAAGTCTGATCGTGTGTACGAGGCTTAAGACTTTTCATCCTTCATTGAGGAAGCTGAAGCTGATATGCAGGAAGAAGAAGAGACCAGTTTGCCTGTAACCCCAGAACCTAAAGAACAGCGAGAGCGAAGGGTTATTCACCTGCCAACAAGACTAACATATGATACTTTGGGTGAAAGCTCTGAGGAGGTCGTTCTCAATGCAAAAAGGATTCTTGAAGTAACTGACCCTTCCACCGCAGATTTGGTGGTGGACAGTGGTGGCTCATCCATAGGGGGTGCTTGGGTGACGCCCCCCCCCCCCCTCCCCAAGCTGTTAAAAAAAAAATTCACTTTAAGATTGACTGGTCGTCGGACATGCGGCGGTCTATGGGAAGCTTCCCAGCCTGCAATCAGCTGATTGCAGGCTGGTAAGCCGATTTGCCGGTATTTAGGGCGTGTGCAGGGCACAAGATGTGCACCCACACACACTCCCACTCTACTGGGATTCGTCAGTCTGCCTATAGTGGTGGCTAGGATTGGCGCAGCGGGGACCGGAGGAGAGGACAGTGGGCTGTACTATTTGCATCACTGTGGGGGGTGAAGTCGAATGGGAGAGGACAGTGGGCACCTGGGTGGTGGTATTTTCATTTCCGGTTTCCCGGCCACAGTGGGGGTGGAGTAGGTGCGTGTGGTGAAGGTAAGTGCTGGCACACTCTTCTCTCGGTCAGGGCCAGGCATGTACTGCCCATTGGGACTAACAGGAGTTTCCCGGTGTGCCAATGGCTCAGTGACAGCAGACCACTGCCTCCCTTTACTCCTCTGCCCCCCCCCCCCACGCGCGCGTGTGTAGCACTCACCTCCTCTCCTTGTCTAGTTATACAGTGCGACTGAATAATGACATGATCCTCAGGAGTCGGCAGCACTGAGAAGCTCAACATATGATCTGGAAGAAGAACAGCCACACACTGGCCTGCTGGCCTTATAATGATATCCTTCCTAGCCTCCAATGACTTAATTGCAGAACATGTGCATAATATTGCTATTGGTTTTAAGGACCATAACGTATCCCTTCATTTTAAGTTCCATCATGGCCAAGATCCAACTGGCCTCCTATTTTGGGGTATAGATCATATCAAACCAGCATGGAGGGGCTGCAGTTTGGTGTACGAGCTCTCAAAAAGAGAAACCCAATGGATTTTTCTGACCAATACACTCAGACCGAAAGGGCTGAATATAGAACTTAACTTAAATTGCTTCAAAAGTGATTATTAAGCGTAGTACAATCTTGGGTATAATTGTTAATAAATACATTTGTCAGAAGAATTAAATAATGTTTGAAGGGTTTTAGATATATATTTTTTTACCTCCTATTGTATCATAGTTATGCCCTGATATGACATTTGGAGCCGAAGGAAAAGTATCTTTCACATTATATCCCTGCGGGCCTTTGTTTCTGAAATACAAATACATTTTTATAAAATATATATTTTCTTAATATAATGCTTTTAAGTAGAGAACATATGTGCCTCCATATTGTTGAGTTGTTTTTATGGGTTTATTTACATATATAAAGTTGATAGGTTTGTAGTAGGGCGTTGTTAGTCCCAACCGTAGTTATAATAACACACCTATTTACCAATATTCTAATTTGGGTTTTATTTCCATTATATTTCCCGAGTTTAGAGGTTTAGTAATTTAGTTCTATTATGATTGTTTTCATGAATTCTGGAAACATGATGATTGTGTATTTATATACATTTTATTTATGATTTATGTTTTTATTTTTGATATGATACAATTGGACTTATTAAAAGTGATTTAAGATACAGGATTTATTATCAGCCGAATGATTTTACTAAGTATAACTGCGATTACACTAGGGATGAGCTTCGAGTTCGAGTCAAACTCATGTTCGACTCGAACATTGCCTGTTGGCCTGTTCAGCGAACAGTGAACAATTTGGGCTGTTCGCAGCAAATTCGAAAAGCCGGAACACCCTATACAAGTCTATGGGAGAAATCTAAAGTGCTAATTTTAAAGGGTAATATGCAGGTTACTGTCCTAAAAAGTGTTTGGGGACCTGGGTCCTGCCCCAGGGGACATGGATCAATGCAAAAAAAAGTTTTAAAAATGGCCGTTTTTTCAGGAGCAGTGATTTTAATAATGATTAAAGTGAAACAATAAAAGTGTAATATTCCTTTAAATTTCGTAGCTGGGGGGTATCTATAGTATGCCTGTGAAGGGGCGCATGTTTCTGGTGCTTAGAACTGTCCCTGCACAAAGTGTCATTTGTGCAGGAAAAAAAGTCTTTTAAAATCACTTGCGGCTAAATTGTCGGCTCCCTGTAATACAGAGAACACTCAATGAGTGTTCTCTGTATTAGCCGACAAGTCATTCATTCATTGATAAAAAAAAAAAAGCGTGGGGGTTCCCCTAAATTCAATTACCAGGCCCTTCAGGTCTGACATGGATATTAAGGGGAACCCCGTGTCAAATTTAAAAAAAAATTGACGTGGGGGTCCCCCTAAATATCCATACCAGACCCTTCAGGTCTGATATGGATATTAAGGGGGACCCCCACGTCAATTTTTTTTTTAAATTTGACACGGGGTTCCCCTTAATATCCTTTTGGATATGACATGGCAGACAGATAGAATTAACAGCATTCAATGGTGTATTTAACAATCCAAAAGAGAGAAAATTAGAGAAATTTATTGGTAGAGTTAACATACACTATATTACCAAAATTATTGGGACACCTGACTTTACACGTATATGAAGTTTAATGGCATCCCAGTCTTAGTCCGTAGGGTTCAATATTTAGTTGGGCCACCCTTTGCATTTATAACAGCTTCAACTCTTCTGGGAAGGCTGTCCACAAGGTTTAGGAGTGTAGAAAATTATTACCACAATTGGGACTTTTAAATGGCAAGGTTTAGGAATGTGCCTATGGGAATGTTTTACCATTCTTCCAGAAGTGCATTTGTGAGGTCAGGCACTGATGTTGGGTGAGAAGGCCTGGCTCACAGTCTATGCTCTAATTCACCCCAATTGTGTTCTATCTGGTTGAGGTCAGGACTCTATACAGATTAGTCAAGTTCCTCCACCCCAAACTCGCTCATCCATGTCTTTATGGACCTTGCTTTGTGCTCTGGTGCGCAGTCATGTTGGAACAGGAAGGGGCCGTCCCCAAACTGTTCCTACAAAGTTGGGAGCATGAAGATGTCCAAAATGTCTTGGTATGCCGAAACCTTAAGATTTCCTTTCACTGGAACTAAGGGGCCAAGCCCAACCCCTGAAAAACAACCCCCCACCATAATCCTCCCTCCACCAAATGATTTGGACCAGTGAACAAAGCAAGATCCATAAAGATATGGATGAGTGGGTTCGTCCTGGAGGAACTTGACTGGCCTACACAGAGTCCTGACCTGAACACCTTTAGGATGAATTAGAGTTGAGACTGTGAGCCAGGCCTTCTCATCCACACCCGTGACAGACCGCACAAATGTGCTTCTGGAAGAATGGCCAAAACATTCCCGTAGACACGCTCCTAAACCTTGTGGGCGGCCTTCCCAGAAGAATTGAAGCTGTTATAGATGCAAAGGGTGGGCCAACTCAATATTGAACCCTACGGACTAAGCCCTTGTACACACGATCGGAGATTCCGACAACCAAATCTGTCGGATTTTGTCCGAAACTGTTGCATACACACGGTCGGTCAAAGTTGTCGGAAAATCCGATCTTTCAGAACGTGATGACGTAATTTCGTTACGACGGGACTACGTTCAGGCTAGTAGCCAATAGCTTTGATGTAGGAATTTGATCTGAGCATGCGTGGCACTTTGTCCGATCGGAATTCTCTACACATGATCGGAGCATGTCCGATCGGAGCATTTTGTCGGAAAATATTTCCGGCAAGTTGGAAAATTTGGTCCGACGGATATTCCGACGGAAACAGTCCGATGCAAACCACACACAGTCGGAATATCCGACAAAACGCTCCGATCGGACACATTCCGATGGATTCTCCGACCGTGTGTACAAGGGCTAAGACTGGGATGCCATTAAAGTTCATGTGTGTGTGTGTAAAGGCAAGTGTCCCAATACTTTTGGTAATATAACGTATATTACATGTATTATTTTATTGCTTGGATTGTGTATAGGGCAAAGGATACAAGTGTTGGTGTTATATCAGACACAACCTGAAATTCCTAGCCAGTAGTAAGTATGGTGGCACTGATGGTTGCCCATTGTATAGCCAATTGCACAGTGCATCTGTCAGTGCTCATAAAGTGTGAACTAAAAACAGACGCCGTGCAAGCAAAGTGCTTTTCTTCTCTGAGACGTCTTATGAAAAGTGAGTGAAACTGATCCCTCATTTTATCTGACAGGCTAATGTCATCAGCCGCGTACACCATGGCGTTTGTGAGATGCACGTACCCTTGGGCACTGTCTGCAGTGTCCTCATTCGTCACCTCTGTCTAGCCAGGAATCTCTGGCACTTTAAGTAGTCAGTTGGTGCAGCTATTTGTGCTTCCTATTGTTGGTTTTCTTTCCTTGTGGTGACACAGAACCTTGGCGTACATGATAAAGGAATGTGACCATCCCCCTACAGGTCCCTTTAAAAAAGTGTGTTCCCTACTCTGATCGGAGAGCCGCCATCTTCTGGGTGGAGTCTATTAAGGGAAAAAAAAGTCTTGAAATGTAATGTTGAAAAATGTTTCATACCTTCCTTTGTGAGGGGATATACTAAAACATTTAATGTGAAAATGGCTTAAATATTATTATTATGATTATTATTATACAGGATTTATATAGTGCCAACAGTTTGCGCAGCGCTTTACAACATGAGGCCAGACAGTACACTTATAGTATAGTTACAATACAAATCAATACAAGAGGGATCAGAGGGCCCTACAATCTAGAAGGGAGGGTCAAGTGGAACAAAAGATAATAACTGGGGGGGGGTGAGCTGATGGAGAAAATAAAAATACAGCTGTTAGGTGTGGGTAGGAAACCAGGAAAATTACTGAGTTATTGAATAGAGAAGGAGAATATAGAGTTAATCAGTGCTGATTAAATAGAAAAATCGGGGTAAAGGTCCAATCACAGTGGCCCTTTACAACGTGATCAGCTGTGTCCAGTGACAACTGATCACGATGTAAACACAAGGCAGTTATCGGCATTTCTTTCCTCACGCTGACATTGGCTTGTGTTAAAGGGACATCCACACTGATAATCAGGGCACTGCTTACTAGTGTCCTAATGATCAGTACAGTCCCAACAGTGCTGCCAATCAGTGCCCACCAGTGCTGCCAATCAGTGCCCACCAGTGCTGCCAATCAGTGCCCACCCCTCAGTGTCACCTATCATTGCCCATTAGTGCCGCCTATCACTGCCCATCAGTGCCACCTATCAGTGCCTTTCAAGAGGAAGTAAAGGCACTTTTTTTTTTTTAAGGCTGGATTCACACCTATGCAGTTTTAGTGCTTTTTGCATTTTGCAGATTTGCACTGCAGTCCATTTATCATGGTTTCCTATGGAACACGTTCTGTAGTGCAAATATGCAAAATGCAAAAAGCACAAAAAATGCCATAGGTGTGAATCCAGCCTTAAAATGCAACCTGCAAGGCAAAGGCATAATGAGCTAGTATGCATAGCATACTAGCTCATTATGAATAACTGACCTGAGAACGAAGCCCCCGAAGTGGTCCTCCTCCTTTATCTTCACCGCTGCCATGTATCCCGGAGTGACTTCCGGGCCTCGCTGCTCCAGCGCTGTGATTCGCCAGAGCCACGATGATGTCACTCCCGCGCATGCGTACGGGAGCCGACACGAGCGGCATATCGCCGTGATCTGCGGCGTTCTCAGTGCGCCTGTCTTTTTGTAAATATCTCCTAAACCGTATAGGTTAGGAGATATTTCTTGGACCTACAGGTAAGCCTTAATCTAGGCTTACCTGTAGGTCAAAGTGGTTTGTAAGCCCTTGTACACACGGTCAGATATTCCGATGGACAATGTCCGATAGGACCGTGTTGTCGGATAATCCGACCGTGTGTGGACACCATCGGACTGTTTCCGTCGGACCAAGTTTTCCAGCTGGGCTATAAAACTTTCCGACAACATGATCCGATCGGACTTTGTCCGATTGTGTGTAGAGAATTCCGATCGGACAAAGTGCCACGCATGCTCAGATCAAATTCCTAGACCAAAGCTATTGGCTACTAGCCTGAACGTAGTCCAATCGTAACGAAATAAAGTCATCACGTTACGTACGATCGGATTTTCCGACAACTTTGTCCGACCGTGTGTATACAACAGTTTCGGACAAAATCCGTCGGACAAAATCCAACGGATTTGGTTGTCAGAATGTCCGACCGTGTGTACAAGGGCTAAGGGTTTACAACCACTTTCAGTACTCAGTAGTGCCCATCTGTGCCACATATCAGTGCAATCTCATCAGTGCCTCCTCATCAGTGGGTGATAAAGTGCGGCGGTAATGAAAATGTGTGTACGATCCACATTCAATGTCTAATATGTCCCAATACAACAATAATATGACTAAATAATACTAACAGTGATCAAAATAAATATATAAACTAACGATGAATAACATACATAACATAGATACTATATAGTGCATTACAAAAGCAAATTAGTGACTAGTATATAAAGTGATAAGTCCCATTAATGTCAAAATCAAAACGACTGAAGAAATCCAAAGAGTGCCGTGAATATTCAAAGTGACAGTGTGAGTGGTCTGAAGATATCCACCACCTGATGGAAAAAGACTTACCGGAAACAATGGACCCAACGAGGCATATGCCCACTGAGTCATAAGAGGCTGAATGGTGTAATCACACCCAGGGACGTAGAACTTCAGAACTTCAATATACGTTCAAAGATTAGGCAGGATTCTTCAATATATTAGTTATGCGGAAATCCAACCACAAAATAGCGACAGGTACACACTGTGGATCTTCCCAATATTACATATACCAAGAGGGAAAAAAAAAATGGAGCCCCATAGTGTAATACCGTAAACAAAAAATTGTTTAATATTTTTAAAAGTGGGTCCTCACATGTGAGAAGACATACAAAGCATGTAAATTTAAATCTGGCAACGCAGTGGCATCAGCAAACCTCATCCAGACGCGTTTCGCCTTAATAAGGCATCATCTGAGGATTCTCCTCATCAGTGCACACTAGTGCCGCCTCATCAGCGCCCATCAGTGCAACCCAGTGGCGGCCCGACCATTAAGGGTGCACAGGGGCGCCCCCCTCCTCATCTATGCGTCTGGCCCCCTTGTCTACATACAGGACTTCAAAAAAAGGGTGGGCTCTGTACCCCAAACCCACCTAGTTGTGTGACAATAGCGAATTAAAATTCACTATTTTCGCACTAAATCTCCTCCCCACCAATTAGGAAGTTGGGTGGTGAGACCCGTTTAGCGATTGGCCAAAACGTCAGGTGATCCTATAGGATGCCTAGCGCCTAGGAGGAGGAGAGAGGAGACGCACAGTGAAAGCCACCGTGCTGGAGATGAAGACACTGGAGCTGCAGCCTGCCACCTAGATCAGGTCCGCCATGCTGGAGCAGAGGACACCGGAGCCGCTGCCAGCATGCCCGCCACCTAGATGGGGTAAGTGCAGGACTGACCTGCAGACAACGGGCAGGGGGGTGGTTGTTTAACCCCCCCCAAAAAAACAAAACACCAGCTGCCACTAGTGCAGCCTACCAGTGCCCATTAGTGCCCATAAGTGTAGCCTATCAGTGCCCATCCATTAACACATGATCTTTGTTTTTTGTATTGTAAGGTAAACTGACACCTTAAAGCAGAACGGAAGGTATTTAACAAAAGACTGCGAGCAAGCAGGCTTTTATTGTTAAAGTGGTTGTATAGTCATTTTTTTTACTTTTACCTACAGGAAAGCCTATAATAAGGCCTATAATAAGGCTTACCTGTAGGTAAAAAAAAAAATATCTCCTAAACCTGTACGGTTTAGGAGATATTCCCCTCAGTATGCGCCGCTGACTGCAGCGGCGCATGTGCACAAGGGGATTCTCGGCTGAAAGTCCAGCAGTCGTCGGACCCTGCCGGGATTAAATCTCCCGCGCCACTCACAGCGCCGGAGCCGCGATACGGGGAAGAAACGGCGAGGGAGCATGTCAGCTCCCTCGGCGTGGATCAGGCCAGATGTCGGGGCCTCGTTCTAAGGTAAGCATTTCATAATGAGCTAGTATGCGGTGCATACTAGCTCATTATGCCTTTTCCTTTGCAGGTGGCAAAAAAAAAAAAACATTAGAGGGTATACAACCGCTTTAATGAGGCATGCAAAAAAAAACAAAAAACAGTACACTTATCTGCCTGCTTGCAGTCGTCAGTGGCATGTAAAGTGAGCTGCACATGGGTACCCGGTTGATTACCACCCATGCATGTGCAGAAGTTATGCCATCTCGCGCTGGGCATTGGAGATGCCCAAACACCGTTACCCACAGAGAAGATGCTGGCCCTGGTGCCGGGGACCAAGCCATTAGAGAGGAGGTAAGTTTAGTTCCACTTTAATGTCTGGATCAACATACATTTATGCCCAGACACAATAAGTAAGGCTTTGTGACCAGGCAGGAATCTGGTGCTTTAGAAGGCATTTGTCCTGCTTGGGTTCTCATGGCTAATGAAACCATCAGACGTGCGCACCACTTATTAGCCGACAGGAAACCTTCATTGCCACTTTGTCTCCTGCAAATTAAAGCTTTTCATCAGTTCCTCTATAGAGAGAGGATGTTTGCATCTCGAGTGTTAATATGTATTTTTTCCTATTCTTCCTCCCAGTCTAAGCGATGTGAAAATCTACATTTTAAGCTGGGAAAATAGACAATACCTCTTTTTTCTGGTGTCTTAGGCCAAGGACAAAGTCCCAAGAATAATCAGTTTATGTTTTGTACAAGAACAGTCACAAAATGTAGTGGGTGGTGTAACCTCTGTATCAAATTAGGTACATGGCACATGATCAGAACGACCAAAAATTGAAATGGTCTCATAAAATCTTCATTGGACGAAAGAAAAATCATCCCAACCCCGGAAAACATAAAGTGGAGAGAAAGTGTAAGCAAAGCCTAACTACAACTATTCTTTTATGCCGCGTACACATGGTTGGAAATTTCGGCCAGCAAAAGACAGATGAGAGCTTTTCATCAGAAAATGCGACCGTGTGTATGCTCCATTGGAATTTTGCTGGCCGAATTTCCGCCAGCAAAAGATTGAGAGCAGGTTCCGATCGCGTGTATGCAATTCCGACGCGCAAAAACTCACACATGCTCAGATTCAACTACGAGACGGAAGCTATTGGCTAATGTCTATTGAACTTCCTTTTTCTAGTCCCGTCGTACGTGTTGTACGTCACCGCGTCCTTGACGGTTGGAATTTGATGTGACCGCGTGTATGCAAGACAGCTTAAGTGAAATCACATCGGAATTCCGTCGGGAAAACCATTTGAGCTTTTTCTGACCAAAATTCTGATCGTGTGTGCATAACATATATTTCCTTCCTGTCCTCCTACCTAACCTGTATAAAAAAGATGTGCGTAAATGGGCATGAAAATGCAGTTTGAGAAGCTCTGGCAAGTTCATTGTGAATGTAGAAAATGTTTTTCAATGTTTTCTCCAGGTTTGGTAGTTCTGGATCAAGGCCGGGAGCTTTATGGTTCCAAAGAGTATTGGGCAAAACGCAACCTTTAGACCACTTTCACACCGAGGCGCTTTTCAGGCGCTTTCACGCTAAAAACAGCGCCTAAAAAGCTCACGAAAACGTATTTCCATTAAAATCAATGAACGCTTTCACACTGGGGCAGTTTGCTGGCAGGGCTGTGAAAAACTCCCCTCTCCATTGAAATTAATGGAAAGCTCTTCAAAAGCGCCTGAAAAGCTCTTCAAAAGCGCTCAGTGTTTTTACTGGCCGTTTAGAAGCGCCTCAGTGTGAAAGTGGCCTTAATTCGATGTCCAGGGTTTGCTTGGCTCTTGCAGCCTGTGTGAATTCACAGGTGTACAGGGTCATTATAAGGCAGATCTGGGCATAGCTCAGAGCAAGTGGAGATGGAGCTGTTGCTCCCATTTGGAGACAGACCCCTGTCAGGAGACCTGGTTGCTACTGTCAGAGACTTATACAAAAAAATTACTCGATTAAATGGGATTTTAAAAGGTACCAACAAAAAACCATATCAAGGAAGAAATACACATTGTTATATTCAGAATGGTATTAAAAACATCCATAAAATTGTGCAAAATACATCAGGCCAGTTTTTTGGCTGGGTCACACACCAACTCAGCTGGTGGCTCAGCAAGGAGGTGGCTCTACAAACGCCAGGTCGTGAGTTTGAATTTGGCCAAAAACCAAAAGGTAGCTAGCGTGTCAGGGTTTGTATCATGGTAGCGACAACATGTAGCTTAAAGAGGAGGATTTTTGACACCCTAAGCAAAACCTAATTTTGCCGTCCCCGCCATTGGCTCCACCCCTGACCCCATCCCTTTTTCCCTGCCCATGTATACCCCAGCTTTTTAATGATGCACACATTAATTGCAGCCCACCAGCGCCCATCAAATGCAACTTCACTAGCGACCATCAAATGCAGCCTCACCAGCGCCCATCAGTGCAGCCTACCAGTGCCCCTCAAATGCAGTCTACCAGCGTCCCTCAAATGCAGCCTACCAGCACCCATCAAATGCAGCCTACCAGCGCCCATCAAATGCAGCCTACCAGCGCCCATCAAATGCAGCCTACCAGCGCCCATCAAATGCAGCCTCACCAGCGCCCATCGATGAATGTTTGCTTGCTTCCATTCATTTGGGAGTTGGGACACAGACAGTCCTCCGCCACCGCTGTGCTTCTGACATTATGTGTGAACGGAGTGGCGGCTGCCTGCTGATGCTGAGAAGTTGCTTGCTGCAGAGAGAAGAGAGTAGCTTTTTAATGATGCACACATTAACTGCAGCCCACCAGCGCCCATCAAATGCAGCTTCACTAGCGCCCATCAAATGCAGCCTCACCAGCGCCCATCAGTGCAGCCTACCAGTGCCCCTTAAATGCAGTCTACCAGCGTCCCTTAAATGCAGCCTACCAGCGCCCATCAAATGCAGCCTACCAGCGCCCATCAAATGCAGCCTCACCAGCACCCATCAAATGCAGCCTCACCAGCGCCCATCAAATGCAGCCTCACCAGCGCCCATCAAATACAGCCTCACTAGTGCCCATCAAATGCAGCCTCAGTAGTGCCCATCAAATGTAGCCTCACCAGCGCCCATCAAATGTAGTCTCACCAGCGCCCATCAAATGCAGCCTCACTAGTGCCCATCAAATGCAGCCTCACTAGTGCCCATCAAATGTAGCCTCACCAGCGCCCATCAAATGTAGCCTCACCAGCGCCCATCAAATGTAGCCTCACCAGCGCCCATTAAATGTAGCCTCACCAGCGCCCATCAATGAATGTTTGCTTGCTTCCATTCATTCGGGAGTCGGGACACAGACACAGTCCTCCGCCACCGCTGTGCCTCTGACATTATGTGCGAACGGAGCGGCGGCTGCCTGCTGATGTTGAGAATTAGTTGCTTGCTGCAGAGAGAAGAGAGTAGGATCACCAGTGGTCGGGCGCCCTAGGCAGCAGGCTGCCTAGTGGTAGCACCGGCCCTGTGTGTGGCTATGGTATACATTGGTTTTATGGGCAAGGATGCCCAAGGATGCATGGCAGATGAGGCTAGTGCTGTCTGTAAGAATGGCAAGATGAGGGTAGTGTTGGGGCTAAAAGGGGGTTGCCCTGTTGGTAAGGGAGGTTACTGATCTGTGGCAAAAGAGGGTGGTCCTGTGGATAAGAAGGTGGGTCTTGTGGGTAAGAGGTGTGTCAGGTGATGATGGACACAGAGCCAGGGAAGAAAAAAGTGGAGGTGCTGTGGGTAAAGATCAGTCACTAAAGGTGGTGCTGTAGTTAAGGGTAGCCATAGAGGAAATAGGGAGGCCAGCTTGAGGTGGTACAGTAAATAAGGATGGGTCACTGAGGGATGATGCTGTGGGTAAGGAAGGTGAAAGCCTATTGCAGAAGAGGGTGGTGCTGTAGTTAAGGGTAGCCATAGTGGAAATAGGGAGGCCAGCTTGAGGTGGTACCGTAAATAAGGATGGGTCACTGAGGGATGATGCTGTGGGTAAGGAAGGTGAAAGAGCCTATTGCAGAAGAGGGTGGTGCTGTGGGTTAAAATGTCCAGCAGGTGATGGTTAAAGTGTCCAGCTGGTGTTGTAAGTAAGGATACCAATCGGGAGGTGGTGTTGTAGAGAACAGTAAGTAAATGAGGTCACATAGCCACCAGAAGAGGGTTTTTAGACATTGTGGGGAATGGGGGAGGGCAGCTGAAGGAGTTACTGTGGGTACAGATGGGTCGCTAGGGGTGGTTCTGTGGTTAAGGGTGGCGACAGAGGAAATGGGTAGGCCAGCTTGAGGTGGTGCAGTAAGGATTGGTCACTGGGGGTCAGCAAGGGTGGCAACAAAGCTATTGCAGGAGAGGCTGGTGCTGTAAAGCTGTCCAGCAGGGGGTGGTACTGTACCTAAGGATAGCCTGCTGTAGCTGGTTTTGCTGCTAATGGTGGCAAGCTGGCGGTGGTGGTCTTGTGGATAAGAGGGGGTTTCAGGATACGGTGGCCACAGAGCAACTGCAGACAAGGGCAGTGTTGTAAGGGTGGCAATTAGGGTTAGGAGTGACAGGTGTGGGTAAGGGTGGAAAACCCAAAGGTGATGTTGTAGGGAGGCCAGCTGGTGGGGGTATTGTGAATGGGGATGGGCAGGTGGGGCTGGTGTTGTAGGTAAGGGTGACAAGCTGGAGGTGGCCACAGAACCATGGCAGAAGAGGGTGGTCCTAGGGTAATGGTGGCCAGAGGTGGATAAGAAGACCACCATTGCTAGGAATGCAGCACCCACCATTGCCAGGAAGGCAGCACCCACCATTGCCAGGAATGCAGCACCCACCATTGCCAGGAATGCAGCACCCACCATTGCCAGGAATGCAGCACCCCCATTGCCAGGAATGCAGCACCCCCAATGCCAGGAATGCAGCACCCACCTCAAACAATAACCCCCTCCCCACCAAAAAAAGTTAAAGTTATAAATATGTAAATAAAATGTAAAAATAGAAATTAAAAATAGGTATAGGTAATT
Organism: Lithobates pipiens; assembly: GCF_037356315.1. NCBI lineage: Eukaryota > Metazoa > Chordata > Amphibia > Anura > Ranidae > Lithobates > Lithobates pipiens. The sequence continues at coordinate 6,169,377 of NW_027507696.1, forward strand.
GTTATCAGCGAGTACTTGAGGAAAAGTATCGGTCCTCGTTCTCAGTCTTAAAAAAAAATGGTTTCGGTGCAACCCTAGCTAAAACATATTTTGTTGTAGAAGGAGTGTGGCAAATGTGTGCTGTGTATACAGCATGTGAGCTTAGGTCCTATTTAACATTACCCCTTTGAGCTGTTCGCACTGTTAGTAAAGTGGAGCACATGCCCTCATTTGTGGAGCGCATGCCAAACACAGTGACCAGGGGTACCAAAGTCTTTTACAATCCTAGCAGCACTTCTTGTGCCCCTGCCTTTCCTTTTGCTCTGCTATTTACAATCAAAGCAGACCTTGTGCAAGGAGACCAGCAGAGAACAAACAGCAGGAAGGTCCTTCCATGTATCTTTGCATTCCTGGGTCCATCTGAAATGGAAATGTCAGGCCGAGAGCTGAGCAGTGATGCAGAGACGGCACAGGGGTTGATTAACTGAAACCGGAGACTGCAAAATCTGGTGCAGCTCTGCATAGAAACCAGTTTCCAGGTGTTTTGTCAAAGTTTAATGAAACAAGGTGAAGTTAGAAGCTAATTGGCTACCATGGACAGCTGCAACAGATTTTGCACTCTCCAGTTTTGGTTAATCAACCCTACAGTGTCAGCTGGGAGTGGGATCCCAGCTGCTGAAGATGACTGAGCATAAACATCAGGGGGTAGGGGGTGCAGTTTGGCATCTTCAGACATCCCAACCTGCAAAAATTAATTTCAGGGAGGTGGCAAACTCATTTCAGGGAGGCGGCAGACTCATTTAAGGAGGGGGGGTGGTGCTTTGCAAATATGGGCATGGCTTATTGGGTGGGGCTTAAAGGGCTTAAAGTGGTTGTATACTCATTTTTTTTACTTTTACCTACAGGAAAGCCTATAATAAGGCTTACCTATAGGTAAAAAAAATATCTCCTAAACCTGTATGTTTTTCACAGTGCTTCTGGGGAAGGGGTGGGAGGTATGTGGCAGTGGGCGGTGTCAGTAAGGCAGTGGATGGTGTCAGTAGTTTTTTCATTTTTACTGATTGATTTTTTTTTTTTACAATTTCATTTGTTTTTTATTTTTTTCACAATGCTTTTTTGGGGGAGGGGGTTGGGGCAGTAGACAGTGTTGGTAGGGCAGAGGAGAATGGAGGGGGGGCGGAGGAGGAGGACAGCAGGGACGTGCAGTCAAGGGAGGCGGGTGAGGCAGAGCCATGAACTTTAAAAAAAGGGAAGGTAGCCTAAGCCCTACCACCTACTGGTAAGAAGGTGGGGCTCCTACGACCTATGGTTTCCGGAGATACGGGGCTCCTTGCGCAGCCTGTCAGAAGCTACATACAAAGCAGCCAGTATAAATACAATCTGGCACACTCTGTTTGCAGCAGACTGAGAGGATGAGGTCACAGTGCGTCTCCTCACTTCTTGACAGAGGCACTGAGCTCAAAGGACAGCTTGGAGTCTTGGACCAATGGTAAAGTACCATTGGCCCCAGCTGTCCAATAAAAATGCAGCATTGGAGGCACGCCTCTCACTGCAGTGTCATAGAAGGGGGCGTGTCTAAAAGACAAATGCTCTCTTCCAGCTCAGCTCTCTTAACTACAAGGAAATACTTGGGTTTATGGGTATCCGATTTACCCACAATCCCAAGTTTTTATCACACAGTTAAGAGGGAGGATGAGAATCTGCTGCTGTTGAAAAGGTACTGCTTTAATCAAGCTAAATCATATATTTATATGCTATGTTATAACATAATCATTTATTTAAAAAAAAATAAAAAATCATTTATATTCTATTTACTGTGAAATTACTGGTTTGAGTTGTAACTTCAAACTTCAGTAATTTATCCGTTAAGCCACCTGCTTGAGTACAGTTTTTGAAAATATAGTAAATGACCTTAAAAAATATATATATAATAATTGTTTGTATATTACTTATGGTAATTAACCCCTTGCCATCCCAGGCCAACTCTAAAACTTCTCTCCTACATGTAATAATCATGATTTGTTTGCTAGAAAATTACTCAGAACCCCCAAATATGATATATTATTGTTTTAGCAGACACCCTAGGGAATAAAATGGTGGTCGTTGCAACTTTTTATGTTGCACGGCATTCAAACACATTTAACTTTTATTTTATGCATATAAACAAAACAAAAAAACCCACTAAAGATAAAACCGATTTTTTTTTGTATCATGTGAAATATGATGTTACGCCAAGTAAATAGATACCTAACATGTCACACTTTAAAATTGCGCACACTTTTCGAATGGTGCCAAACTTCAGTATTTAAAAATCTCAATAGGTGACGCTTTACATTTTTTTTACAGATTACATGTTTAGAGTTTAGAGATACAGAGGAGATCTAGAATTATTGCTCTCACGCTTACGATCGCAGTGTATGTAGCCTGTATGTATCTGGCTCTGATACTAGTCAGTGCCTCACCAGTAGGGATGAGCTCAGGCGTGTTCGCATGGAACACGTGAAGATCCCGCCAGATAGTCGGTGCAGAGCTGCGCTAATCACAGGCAGTGAGACATTGCGCGATCTCTGCAGCCGCACAATGTCTCGCTGCCTGTGATTAGCACAGTGCTGCGCCGACTTCCTGGCGGGCTCTTCACGTGTTCCATGCGAACACGCCTGAGCTCATCCCTACTCACCAGCCACTGACCGCACCGCACGTCCCTGGGACACAAGGATGACACAAGGATCAGCCCTGCAGCTCGGAGATCGCAGGGCACTCGCGGGTGCCAGGGAGCCCGCTACCAAATGCGGGAGACTCCCGCACCTTGCGGGAAACTTGGGATGTCTGCATCTTCATCCTTGGCACTGGATGACCTTGTACAAGCACTGGGTCGCACCTTCCTTGCCCCCAATCTAATCACCATCACAATTCTCATTATAATGTTTACTGAGCCTGCAGCAGCTGAAAGCCAGATGGTACATAGCCACTTCCTTGTAGCAGGTGTGGGAGAGACACAAAAGGCGTGATTTTATGAATAAACACCCCCATAGCTTTATGATTACCCGCTGACCTCATTCTGCATTCCCGCACACAGTGCGTAGGCCCCTGGCTTCCGTAGGCCGGTCTAGACTTTGAACTTATTTTGTAGCGACCAGTCCAAAACGACGCCTGCCACTTTTCATATTTTACTTTTCTTTTCTTTTTTTTTTTTTTACAACTGATCCAATAATCTACCACACTGGGTACTCCCTGTTTGAAAACCTAAATATATTGATTGAATTAGGGCCGAACCAACTAATCGATTAATCGGCAACTAATCGATTATGAAATGAATCGATTACCATTTTCATAATCGATTAATCGGCCAGTAACATAATGGGGTTAAAAAAAACTGAAATGAGCCCTTTATAGTACAAAAATAGCAAATAATCGCTACTGTAAATATTACTTTCACCGTTCTACAGTTAAAAAAAAATGAACCCCTTAGGCTCCGTTCACACAGGGGGCGACGCGAGGCGTCACGACTTGCCGTGCCGCGACCTGACAAGTCGCCCCCGTTCTGTACTACGGAACCGTTCTGAGAGGAGCGACTCGAGTCGCTCCGACTTAGAAAAAAGGTTCCTGTACTACTTTTGCGCGACCTCGGGGCGACTTGCATTGACTTCTATACAGAAGTCATTTGCAAGTCGCCGCTGAGGTCGCGGCAGGTCGCGGCGCGGCAAGTCGTGTCGCCTCGCATCGCCCCCTGTGTGAACCGAGCCTTACAGTAGTGATTATCTGCTTTTTGTTGTAGTATAAAAGGCTACTTTTAGTTTTTTTATAACCCCATTATGTTACTAAACGTCTTATGCCGCGTACACACGATCAGAATTCTCGTCGGAAGAAGCTCTGATGGTTTTCCTGACAGAATTCCGCTCAAGCTGTCTTGCCTACACACAGTCACACCAAATTCCGATCGTTCATAACGCGGTGACGTACAACACGTATGACGTGACTAGAAAAAGGAAGTTCAATAGCCAGTAGCCAATAGCTTCTGTCTCGTAGTTGAATCTGAGCATGCGTGATTTTTGGCGTGTCGGAATTGCATACACACGATCGGAATTACCGATAGAAAGTTTTTCCGTCTGGAAAATTGAGAACGTGCTATCAATTTTTGGCTGGCGGAAATTCGGACAGCTAAATTCCGATGGAGCGTACACACGGTCGCATTTTCCGATGAAAAGCTCTCATCGGTCTTTTTCTGGCTGGAATTCCGACCGTGTGTACGCGGCGTTAGACCTGGGTCACATCTATGTGTTTTTTGGTGCTTTTTGCAGAAATGCACTACAGTTCATTTACATGGTTTCCTATGGGACACGTTCACATCTATGCTTTTTTCAGCTGCTGCGTATTTGGAAACGGTCAGGGACTTTTTTTTTTTTTTTAACGCAAAACAATGCTTTTTTGGTTCAATGTACTTCAATGGAGAAGCTGCAGAAAAGCATGTAATGCGTTTTGCAGCAATTTGTGTTTTTTGATCTGCCAAACAACATATTAGCCAAAAAAAATAAAATAAATGCAAAAACTAAAATCACAGCAAAATCACGTGCGCAAATATCAAAACGCACAGCAAAAAGCACTGCAGAAACAGATCAAAAGCAAAAACTGCATAATGAGCCTTGTATCAATTTTCAGACAAAAAATCTTTGTACATTCGCTGAATGAAAGAATGTTTTGAAATTTTCACTTGTTTTTAACATTCTGTTTTTAAAATGAATGTAATTTCTCAACGAAAACCACATCCACTGTCTGAAAATTCCTTTCACCAAGCAGTTTTCTATTTCTAAATTTTCCCATCACTGTGGTTGAAAATGAACATTGATTTGACCCCCACTAACGATTAGAAAATCGAACAACATTCTTAAAAAAAAAATTTTTTAATTTTTTTTTTTTTGAGGGAAGATCTCTTCTAAGCCCTTGTACACACGGTCGGAGATTCGGACAACCAAATCCGTTGGATTTTGTCCGTCGGATTTTGTCCGAAACTGTTGCACACACTCGGTCGGACAAAGTTGTCGGAAAATCCGATCGTTCAGAACGCGATGACGTTATTTCGTTACGACGGGACTACGTTCAGGCTAGTAGCCAATAGCTTTGATGTAGGAATTTGATCTGAGCATGCGTGGCACTTTGTCCGATCGGAATTCTCTACACATGATAGGAGTATGTCCGATCGGAGCATTTTGTCGGAAAATATTTCCAGCAAGTTGGAAAATTTGGTCCGACGGATATTCCGATGGAAACAGTCCGATGCAGACCACACACAGTCGGAATATCTGGTCCGATAGGATACATTCCGATGGAATCTCCGACTGTGTGTACAAGGGCAAATAGTATATACAGTATATCTCTTCTGCCTGTTGTTCTCAGAGAGGATTAGAGATTTTGCTCTCTAACCAAATAGTTGATTATTTATATTTCCCACGGCATAGAGATATTTAAGAATAAATTGCTTTTTTTTTTTTTTTTAAACGTTACATATTAACTAAATTGTACACCACACATTTGTTTTTTTAAGGTTATTAAAGTGGTTCTGCACCTTTAAAAAAAATATTAAAAGCCAGCAGCTACAAATATTGCAGCTGCTGACTTTTAATAAATTGACACTTACCTGTCCCAGGGTCCAGCGATGTCGGCGGCAGATGACGAGCGATCGCTCGTCTCTCTGCTGCCCCCGCCGCCATCCTCTGTCAGGGAATCGGGGAGTGAAGCATTGCGGCTTCACTGCCCGGTTCCCTACTGCGCATGCGCGAGTCGCGCTGCGCGTCTCTTATGGTCCCCGCTGTGTCCTGGGAACTGTGTGTTTCCCAGAACACAACGGGAGGGGCGGGGCATCTGCGGCGGTCTTGTCCCAGAAGTGGGTGCAGATACCTGGATTATCCAGGTAACTGCACCCCCCTCCCCCCTGAAAGGTGACGATTGTGGCACCGGAGGGGGGGAGGGATCAGATGAGGCTTTAACCGATTAATCGAAACAATAAGCAGCCAACTTTTGAAATTATTCGTTAGTTGCAGCCCTAGATTGAATGAAATTGATCTGTGAATGGTAATTCTTATTTTAGAAATTTAGCAGCTGTGCTATCATCAGAAAGAGTTTTTTTTTTATAAATTCATTGCAGCCAAATTGAGCAGGTTTTTAGTAGTGTTTCTGGGTGGTCTTGCAGACCTGTTTCAGGAATTCAGTAGTGAGTCAATGACAAAATCAGGGATTTAACATTTCAAAACACTCCGTTATTAACAGCAGTAAATATAACCGTGGCTATATAATAAATATATACACATACATCCAGATCTGATGTTGAAACCTGAGGGGACGTTGCTATTGCTAATGTTGCTCAACTTAGCAAATATACTTTCTAGATGGGACTAATCAATGGCAAGTGGAATGGAAACTGGTAAAGAAAAGCTTATGATTATTCTGCAAAATATGTTGCTCATTCTCATCGCCTTTCTTTTTCACCTTTCTTCTATTGGGGACATTGATCAAGCAAATTAGCGACACAATTAGGGCTCATTCACACAAGTGATGGGGGGGGGGTATAAAATCAGGCGCTTGTGGCACAGTTTTACTTCCCCCCCCCCCCCATCTAAATAGAGAAATGCATCTGCTGTGGGCTGTACCCAGACGATACTGCCACTAAACGTGACTAGGGAGGGTTGCCACCTCAACCCTTGAAACCTGAACACATATTAATTACATATTAATACATTACATATTAATACATATTAAAGTGGATGTAAACCCTTACAAACCACTTTGACCTACAGGTAAGCCTAGATTAAGGCTTACCTGTAGGTCCAAGCAATATCTCCTAAACCTATATGGTTTAGGAGATATTTGCCCGAAAACGGGCACCGCTGTCTACGGCGCATGCGCCGTAGACAGCGGCGCGCAGGCGCACTGAGCGAGGCAGTTCCAAGAATGGAGCTGCCGCATTTGTCAACTCCCGTGCGCATGCGTGGGAGTGACGTCATCGCGGCTTCGCAGAATGACAGCGGCGGAGCTGCGAGACGCCACCAGCAAGATAGATGCGGCGGACTACAGGGGACAGCGGCGACTTCGCTGGCTCCTGTGTCAGGTAAGTGACACATAATGAATGCGATGCGATGCATAGTAGTCCATTATGCTTTACCTTTGCAGGGAAAAAAAGAGGAAGTAAACTCATCAGGGTTTACTTCCTCTTTAAAACACATATTAATTACACAGGTTCTGAGGTCTAATTTAATGCAGATAAGGCAACAAGTGAGTTTAATTACCACCTTAACCGGTTCCCAATATACGTCGGCAGAATGGCACGGCTGGGCAAAGTAACGTACCCATACGTTACTTTGAATTGCCCGCCGTGCGCGTGCCTGCCGAGAGCTCTGTGATCGTGGGTCCCGCGGACTCGATCGCCGCGGGGATACCCGCGATCGTGTCACGGAGCTCAAGAACCGGGAGATGTAAACAGCATCTCCCCGTTCTGCCTAGTGACATCACACTGATCGTCTGCTCCCTGTCATCGGGAGCAGGGCTGTCTTTAATATTGATCGGACCCTGGGCAAAACTTTTCTTGGGCCCCCCCCCCCCCATGCAGTTTTGCTCTCCACCTGCTCTAAGACATACAATAAATAGCAGTAAGAAAAACCACCAGATGCCCCTAAAAGCAGCTGCAAAAGCGCCCTGTGTGCGCATGAGCCCTAAAGATTCCTGACTGTCTCCAACATTTTGCGGATGTGAAAACCCTCATCTAAAAAAAAAAAAAACACGCATTCCGAAGACAGAACTCTAAGGCCGCGTACACACGGGCGGACTGTTCGCCCAACTTTGTCCGCTGAACAGTGTTTGGGCGGACAGTCCGCTCGTGTGTGGGCTTTCAGCGGACAGTTTCAGCGGACAGTTTGACGAACAAGGTTTTTCGGAAATTCCGTAAAACTGTCCGCTGAAACCTTGTTTGAGCGAACAGTCCCCTCGTGTGTAGGCTTGTTCGTCAAACTAAGTTCCGCGCATGCTCAGAAAGGATTTACACGCCGAAAGTTATAATGCAGTGTATAGGACGTCGTATTTTTCGTCCCGTCGTACGTGCCGTTCACGTCATCGCGCACGGTTTCAGCAAACTGTTCGTTCGTCGTGTGTGGCCATGTCCGTCCATGCTAATTTTGAGCGGACTGTTTGCCGAAACTGTTTGACGGACAAAGTTGGGCGAACAGTCCCCGCGTGTGTACGCGGCCTAAGCCCTTGTACACACGGTCGGACATTCCGACGGAAAATGTCCAATCGGACCGTGTTGTCGGATAATCCGACCGTGTGTGGGCTCCATCGGACTGTTTCCGTCGCAATATCTGACCGACAAAGTTTTAGAGCTGGGCTATAAAACTTTCCGACAACATGATCCGATCGGACTTTGTACGATTGTGTGTAGAGAATTCCGATCGGACAAAGTGCCACGCATGCTCAGATCAAATTCCTAGACCAAAGCTATTGGCTACTAGCCTGAACGTAGTCCCGTCGTAAGGAAATAACGTCGTCACGTTATGTACGATCGGATTTTCCGACAACTTTGTCCGACCATGTGTATGTGTGTATGACCGTGTGTATGTGTGTATGACCGTGTGTATGTGTGTATGACCGTGTGTATGCAACACCAGTTTCGGACAAAATCCGACAGATTTTGTTGTCGGAATTTCCGACCGTGTGTACAAGGGCTATGAATCTGTGTGAGAAAACAAGTGTCTGGCTAGCTTTGATTATAACAGTGTTCATTGTTCTGTCAACTGCCTCCAGCCCTTGTTATATATATATATTATAGCGCGCTTTCCCAGCGGTGCTTGTGTGCAGATAACAGAACTAATATCTGCGGGCTGTACTTTTACACAGCGCAACGCCGCAGCCTCCGCTGGAACAATAAGCATTGTTGTGTTCCTTGTGTAACCTGCAACAATGGATAGTGAAGCGCACAGCCCGATAATTATCCTAGGAGGGAAAGGATTCGCCCTCACCCAAGGGCAGCTAATTAATAGGATAGGGAGAAATATATTTTCTCTGTATACAAAAACCTTTGGGCTTCGCTGTTTTGGGACAGGCAGCTTTAAACTTTTTTTTTTTTTTAATAACTTACAGGATTTTATTCCCATGGATTTTTGGTTTGGCTCAAGTTAAAACAAATTATTATTACATCTAACTCTGTTAGGCCTCGTTCTCAGGCATTGGATCCCTTTTTTCAGAAGTAGAGCAGCAGTTTGCAGGAATTCGGGGAGGAAATGCTGCCGCCTCCAGAACGCCGCTGTTTTGACAGCGAAATAAGGATTTTGTAGGTGAAATAATGCTGAAAACCGCAAGCCAAGCGTTTGTCTCATGGTCGCACCGTGACCCCATTCAAAGCATCAAGCCCGAGGCATGTGTACAACCAAGGGGCGGACTGACCATTGGAGCACTCGGGCACTGCCCGAGGTCCCCATGCCACTAGGGGGCCCCATCAGGGTTGCCAGCCTCAATAAAACCAGGGACAGTATGTGTCTGTGTGTGTATACTGTGTGTGTGTATACTGTGTACACACACACACACACACCATACCATAATCTCCTATTGCCCGGGGGCCACATAATCTTCTATTGCCCGGGGGCCCCATAATCTCCTATTGCCCGGGGGCCCCATGAGTTGTCAGTCCGCCCCTGTGTACAACCCTAAGCTGTCTTTTAGCTGGGTGATTGGGGGGGGTGGGCAGTAAAATTATGGATTAACCTCATGTTTTTACCTTTCCACAGCAGCCGTATGAATGAGGCTTGACAGTTTTTTTTAGAGCAAGACTTCAGTTACATAGTTAGTCAGGTTGAAAAAAGACACCAAAAGTCCATCCAGTTCAACCACAATAAAAAAAAAAAAATATATAATAATATCATACAATCCCATATACCCAATTCTATACCCACAGTTGATCCAGAGGAAGGCGAAAAAACCTCAGCAGAGCATGATCCATGTTGAGGAGGACAAGTGCCTCTTCCTAACAACTCTGGCTAAGTGGTTGTGCAGGTGCAGGGGGGGACTTATCGGAACCTGGAAGACTCTTTTAACAAGGGGCCCATAGATCCCGCCCCCCCCCCCATGTTACATAGTTAGTCAGGTTGAAAAAAAGACACATTGAGTTCAACCACAAAAAAAATAAAACATGAAATAATAATAATATCATACAATCCCATATACCCAATGCTATACCCACAGTTGATCCAGAGGAAGGCAAAAAAAAACCCCAGCAGAGCCATGATCCAATTTGCTAAAGCAGGGGAAAAAATTCCTTCCTGATCCCCCGAGAGGCAATCGGATTTTCCCTGGATCAACTTTACCTATAAATGTCAGTACCCAGTTATATTCTGTACACTTAGGAAATAATCCAGGCCTTTCTTAAAGCAATCCACTGAGTTGGCCAGAACCACCTCTGCAGGGAGTCTATTCCACATTTTCACAGCTCTTACTGTGAAGAAACCTTTCCGTATTTGGAGATGAAATCTCTTTTCCTCTAGACAGTAAAGAGTGCCCCCCTTGTCCTCTTTGTTGACTGTAAAGTGAATAACTCGACACCAAGTTCACTATATGGACCCCTTATATATTTGTACATGTTGATCATATCCCCCCTTAATCTCCTCTTATCAATAGTGAATAAATTCAGTTCCTCTAATCTTTCCTCATAGCTGAGCTCCTCCATGCCTCTTCTCAGTTTGGTTGCCCTTCTCTGCACTTTCTCCAGCTCCCTGATATCCTTTTTGAGAACTGGTGCCCAAAACTGAACTGCATATTCCAGATGAGGTCTTACTAATGATTTGAACAGGGGGCAAAATGATATCTCTCTCTCTGGAGTCCATACCTCTCTTAATATGGGAAAGGACTTTGCTCGCTTTGGAAACCGCAGCTTGGCATTGCATGTTATTATTGAGCTTATGATCTACCAAAACCCCCAGATCCTTCTCCACTATGGATCCCCCCAGATCCTTCTCCACTATGGATCCCCCCAGATCCTTCTCCACTATGGATTCCCCCAGATCCTTCTGCACTATGGATTCTCCCAGTTCTACTCCCCCTAGCATGTATGATGCATATTCTTAGCCCCCCAAGTGCATAACTTTACATTTCTCAACATTGAACCTCATCTGCCACATAGTCGCCCAATTAGACAGAGCATTGAGGTCGGCTTGTTGTAGTATATATTGTTCAGTGTTGTAGTATATATTGAAAAACTGTAGACAGGGCTTCGGCTTATTACATTACCATTTCCCACTGACATGGTGGAGTAAGCAGCAGAGGAAAATCAGCAGCATTTATTTCTAGAAAGAAATAATAAAATCCCTTGGGGTCCCTATTTCCGGGGACCGCAATATTGATATAGATCTAAATAGTTTCATCTCTAACTTTTAATATTTCTAATAATATTCTTAATATTTTTCTACTGCAAAACTTCCTCATGCCATTAAAGCCTCTAAATATATGTGTTTACTCACCCAATTCTAGAGACTTTGTTCTCTTGGCCTACATGGGCTAATCCCCTCTTCTGCCGTTATCTTCCTCTGCACTTTTATTAGTTTATATTTATTTAGATTTTTTAATTTTTTTTAATATTGTTTTATTTTTGATTATTATAGAGACATGGCTGGACTGGGACAGAAATTTGGCCCTGGACTTCATCCAGACTGGCCCACTTACATTTTGAGTGTCCCATCACCAACCCCCTTACATCAGAGTGTCCCATCACAAGCCCCTTACATCAGTGTCCCATGAGCAGCCCCTTACATCAGAGTGTCCCATGAGCAGCGCCCTTACATCAGATTGTCCCATCACCAGCCCCCTTACATCAGAGTGTCCCACTGAGCCATCGGCCCACCGGGAAACTCCCGGTAGTCCCGATGGCCAGTACACGCCTGTACACGCCTGTATAGAGACCACCAGTTCCTTACTCCCCCCACATATGCTTACAGACATTCACATTTTTAACATATGAATGTGTTTATACGGAATATGTTTATTTGTATGTGTATAGACATCTGATCTAGTTCTTGTTAAAATGCAGTTATACTCCACAGTTTATTCCAGGATTATGGTTTATATGTTAAGTTTAGACATTATATTACCTGGTTTAACCTCCTCTATACGATGGCCTTATTTTTATCCACAGAGATTATGCTTTTTGCTCTTCTGTTATATATGCTTAACTTGTATCGTATTTACCTTTTATATGAATATTAATTAAATTAGTTGTCATTACAGTATATGGCATAGAACTCAGTCCTTTTTAGTACTGGGATTTATTGAATCATTACATGTCTATGTTTTAGTTAAACTTTTTATGGTTTAGTTTTACATGGTAATATCTGGAAGTGTTTAACCCTTTACAGCATGTGGTATGCCAAAATAAGCTTTGGACATAATAGGTTGCACCTGATAAATTGAGGACCTGAATTAAGTCATGTTGAGGATAACTGGCCCCTTCAGGTGCATGTCATCAACTATCAGCAGCAGGGCCGTCTTTAATATTGATTGGACCCTGGGCAAAACTTTCCTTGCCCCCCCCCCCCCCCCAATGCAGTTTTTCTCTCCACTTGCTTTGAGACATACAATAATTAGCAGTTAGACTCAAAATCAGTTTACTGTATCAGATCAGGCAGCTATTGCGATTGGTTTCCAGAGGTTACAGTGTATCATTACCGCTCACTGACTGGTTGCTAAGGGTTAAAGCACACATTACGGCTCACTGATTAGTTACTAGAGGTTACAGCACATGATTTCTGCTTGTTGATTGGTTGCTAAAGATTACTGTGGATATGACCTCAGGGGGTCATGATATGCATATCAATGCCGCCGGCCGCTGCTATTTACAAATGAATGCCGGTAATTTACATGTAAACACAGGGTCTGCAGGTGAGTCATCTGTACACAACAATAGGGCAGAGCTGGTCAGCATTAGTAGCAGCACTTCACACTGAGATATCAGAACACAGCACAGAACTAAAACCTCAAAGGATGAGGGAATTTAAACCAGGATGGTTGGCAAGTAGCTGCTTTGGGCCCCACAACAATGACAGGGCCCAGGGCAGCTGCCCCTTTTGCCCTGCCTTAAAAACGGCCCCGATCAGCAGTAGCACTGTGTTAAGTCTATTACATGAGACTTGATTTGATTAAAAAAATTGCCACTGGTAGGTCACGTTGCTGGGCAACCGCATGGTATAAAGGACGTTAGGTGTACGAAGATGTCGCAGCTCCTGATGACGTCTGTATGAGGGAACACATTGGACGGAGCTTTCAGCGTTACTACGTCACTTCCAGGTTGGCGTTTCTGGTCTGTGTGGAATGCAAGGCGTCCCAGGCAATCTTTTTTTTTAGTTGTTTACTATTTGGCAGCACTAGCAATAGTGCTTTTTTTTATAAAAAAGATTTTTATTCAATAAACTTTTATTTACGGATTTACATGATGGGATCCCCTTTTTTTTTTTATCCATCTATACATAAATGCACCGAAAGATCACAGACACCAAAGAGGGAACGCAGGATAAAGAGCTGACTCCATTGTGAAGCCTTTTACCCCTGTAGGGGTACATCCCTTTGGGGAGTGCAGATCTAACATGAAGATGTCACCATTTTCGCTGATTAAAGATTAAAATTCTTTCACTTCACCAGCACTTTTTATGAACTTAAAATATTGAGTTGATTTTTTTTATTGACTTTTTGTTACATTGTTGTTGATTTTTTGCTGATTTATGCACTTTGGAATCTTTAATGAAATGGATACACTTTGGACACATATTTTATGATCAGCACTAGCACACATTATAAATTGTGTTTGCGCAGATAACACATTTGCACTTGTATATGATGATGTCTTAAAGAGACAGTACACTTTATAGATTTTCATATATTTTTATTAAAATTTGTTACATTATCACTTAGCAGCTTCAATTCACCCATATATATATATTTTTAGCTAGCATTTATTTATCTACCGTATATACGTTTTTTTTGGGCATTTTGCAGAAACGCACTACAGTCCAAGTAACATGGTTTCCTATGGGATATGTTCACAGCTATACATTTTTTTCAGCTGCTGCGTTTTTAGAAAGGTTCAGGAACTTTTTTCTCCCACAGTAGATTGTGTTTTGCGTTTCATAGACGTCAATGGACCTGCACCGAAAATGCAAGTGTTGTGTTTTTGATGCATTTGCGATTTTATTTTATTTTTTTTCTAATAGGAAAGGCTCTTTAACAAACCGTGAAAAGCTATTAGTTAAGGAGCGGCCAGCCGCCGCATCCTTAACAACCAATGACTCATCAGCTGTCAGCAGGATTCCCCACTGACAGCTGAATGTAAGCCAAAGAATGCTGGCATTAAAAAAAATCTAAAACAACACTCCCTTCAGGTCTGGTATGAATTTTAAGGGGAACCTCACGCCAAAAAAAAAAAAAAAAAAAAAAGGAAAAGGTGTCCCCCCCCCCCAAATCTATACCAGACCCTTATCCAAGCATGCAGCCCAGCAGGCTAGGAAGGGGGGGATGAGTGAATGCTCCTGAACCACACCAGACCACATGCTGTAAACATGGAGGGGGGGTGCTTTGTTGATAGGGACAAGTACCTCTTTTCCACAACCCTAGCGGTGGTGGGGGTCTGCGCGCGGGGGGGGGGTTATTGGAATCTGGAAGCCCCTTTTAACAAGAGGGTCCCCAGATCCCGCCCCCATGTGAGTGAGTATGGGGCACATTGTACCCCTACGCATTCACCAAAAAAAATGTAAATAAACAATTAAAAACACAAACAATGTTCCCCGAAGTACATGCACAATGAACATCCCAACCGGGAAAAAAAAGTCTGCACCCGTCGAAGGCTCCCGTCATTAGGCCACTGGATGGCATAAAGGTGTGACCACGACCCCTTGTGACGTCATTGACCAAGGGCATGCTGGGTCGAGGATGTCACAAGAGGGCAGGGTCACCTTATTATGTCATCAAGTGGCCCTGCCCCTTAGTTATTTAAGATAACGGAGCTGTCAGTGGGCGGAAGCCAAGTGTCTGCGCGGGTCTTATTTTTTTGCTTTGGGTCGGCGGTGGGTGTTCAGCGTGATTGACTTTGGATCTACTTCGGGAGGACATTTATTTATTTTTAATAAAGGACTTGTGTTTTTACTCACATACTATGTACTCCGTACTCATTCACACAGTTCCATACAGTTCCGCACACACGGCTCATGTGTAAGGTAAAGTCTACAGGTTTGGAAATATCAGTTTGTAAATAGATAGAAAACTGGAGAAAAGACAGAATTCAGAGAGTCGTGGTTAATGATTCTTACTCTGAATGGTCTAAGGTTATCAGTGGTGCACCCCAAGGTTCAGTGCTTACTTTTTAATATCTTTATAAATGATATTGGGTCTGGGATCAAAAGTAACATTTCCGTCTTTGCAGATGACACCGAGCTATGCAGTGCAATAACGTCCTCACAGGATGTCTCCAATTTACAAGCCGACCTCAATGCTCTGTCTAATTGGGCGACTATGTGGCAGATGAGGTTTAATGTTGAGAAATGTATAGTTATGCACTTGGGGGGCTAAGAATATGCATCATACATTTTAGGGGGAGTACAACTGGGGGGATCCATAGTGGAGAAGGATCTGGGGGTTTTGGTAGATCATAAGCTTAATAGTAGCATGCAATGCCAAGCTGCAGTTTCCAAAGCGAGCAAAGTCCTTTCCTGTATTAAGAGAGGTATGGACTCCAGAGAGAGAGATATCATTTTGCCCCAAATCCTTAGTAAGACCTCACCTGGAATATGCAGTTCAGTTTAGGGCACCAGTTCTCAAAAAGGATATCGGGGAACTGGAGAAAGTGCAGAGAAGGGCAACCAAACTGATAAGAGGCAAGGAGGAGCTCAGCTATGAGGAAAGATCAGAGGAACTAAACAAGAAGTGGGCTTGTGGTTGTCACCAGGAAAGGAACAGCAATAAAAAATATTGTCAGAAGTTGTAACCCTTGCCCTGCTAATTATGTGTTTTTGTTCTGCGTCCCTGTTTACCATCACGTTCTGTTCTGATAACTTTGAAGCACTGGCAATTAGGGATCAGAACTTGGGCTTCCCACTTTTTTCTAACCCAATGAAGCACAGCACACGTCAACAAAGGGGCGGGATGGTGGTGACATCAATGCCCTTATATGGACGCATTAGTGTTAGGCCGCGTACACACGGGCGGACTATCCGTCCAACTAAGTCCATCAGACAATCCGACAGACAGTCCGTCCTACTTTTGAATGAACGGACTTGACCACACACGACGAACAGACAGTCCGCTGAAAGCTTGCGCGATGACGTGTACAGCACGTACGACGGGACTAGAAATACGACGTCCAATACACTGCAATGCAACCTTCGGCCGTGTAAATCCTTTCTGAGCATGCGCCATACTTAGTCCGTCCAACTTGCCTACTCACGAGCGGACTGTCCGCTGAAACCAAGTTTGGACGGACAATATTACGGAAATTCCGAAAGACTTAGTCCGCCAGACTGTCCGCTGAAAAAGTCCGCTGAAGCCCACACACAAGCGGATTGTCCGCTGAAACACGTTTCAGCGGACCAAGTCCGTCAGACAGTCCGCCCGTGTGTACACGGCCTTAGTGTTATGCCGCGTACACGCGATTGGAATTCCGGACAGAAAAAGACCGATGAGAGCTTTTCATCGGAAAATGCGACCGCGTGTACGCTCCATCGGAATTTAGCTGTCCGAATTTCCGCCAGCCAAAAATTGATAGCATGTTCTCAATTTTCCCGACGGAAAAACTTTCTATCGGTAATTCCGATCGTGTGTATGTAATTCCGACACGCCAAAAAATCACGCATGCTCAGATTCAACTACGAGACGGAAGCTATTGGCTACTGGCTATTGAACTTCCTTTTTCTAGTCCCGTCGTACGTGTTGTTCGTCACCGCGATCGTGTGTACGCGGCATAAGTCCATGACATGATCATCCCCACTGGAATTCTGGCTATACACACAAGACTGAAGTTATGAATCTGCATTGTCTGGAATTGTTGTCTTTCTTTTATAATGAACTTTATTTTGTAGTAACCCCATAATAGGCAGTGATTTTTTTTCGTCTTTTTTTTTTTCTTGTGTTTTTATAAATATTTATAAATCAATGCCTTGAATTTAAACCCCACTTATAAATAGTATATTGATTTACCCTTTAAATAAACACAGACAAGACAGTTTGTATAAAGACATGGTTTCAGAAGAGGTTCTAAGATGACAGCTGTTCTCCTTCTGCTGACTGTTAGCCGCACGCCGAGTCCAGGCTTCGACCTTGGCTATATTAAACAGCGACGGGGGGCTATTCTTAGCTCAGTCACCCCGCTCTGGAGACCCATACCTTGGAATGTCAAGTTTCTCCAAAACATTTCTATTTCATGGGAATCTGGCGCTGGTATCACCCTTCTCGCCCCTTCCGTATTGCTGGGAATCTGCCTTTTATTAGGAGGAAAACAGCCCACACAACGTTCTACTCTAATGCCGCGTACACACGACCGGACTTTTTCCGACGGACTAGGTCCGATGGTCTTTCGGTGGAGTTCCGAAGGACTTTCTGAATGAATGGACTTGGCCACAGCCAATCACACTAAAGTCCGATGGATTCGAATGACGTACGACCGGACTAGAATAAGGAAGTTCATTCATCAGTAGCCAATAGCTGCCCTAGCGTCGTTTTTTTTGTCCGTCGGACTAGCACACACACGAACGGATTTCTCTATAGGAACTGGGTCCGGCGGAAAAAATTTGAAACATGTTCTATTTCTAAAGTCCGTCAGATTTTTGGACAGCAAAGGTCCGATGGCGCCCACACACGATCGAATTGTCCGAAGGATTTGTTCCTTCGGACCTTTGCTGTCGAAAAAGTCCGGTCGTGTGTACCCGGCGTAAAATCCCTGAGACATCAAATCAACTGGCAATGTAGCTCATTCAGGAGCAGAACTAGGATCTTGCCTGATATTTTTTGCTTGTTATCGATTAGACGCAGAATTGTGGGATTCAGCAGCAGCCTTTAGGCTGGGTTCACACTGAAGCGATGTGGGAACACCGCAAATCCGTGGCGGGTTCCCGCATCACATGCCTCCCGCCGGCAGTTCACACTGCTCTATGCGAACTGCTGGGAGTGTCAGTGAAACATTAATGACACCCCCAGATCAGTTTGCATATCGCAGTGTGAACTGCAAACTCGGACAGGAATCGGATCGCATGGTGTGAACACCCATGCGATCTGATTCTGCTGCGGACCAAAAAAAGGGTCCTGTGCGAGTTTGGAGCGGGTGCGATGCAAATTCAGCCATACTATCTGTATGGCTGAACTCGCATCGCACAAGAGATTGGATGTGATTTGCACTGCAGTGCGGTGCGAATCACATCCGGGTCTCCCACCCGCAGCGGTGTGAACCCAGCCTTAGAGCCAATTAAATTAGAAAATTAAGGCTCATTCACACAGTGCTCATGCGCTTTTCACTCTCCACTTTTTTTCATATTTTATTATTTTTTCATATTTTATTCATTTTTTTCCATATATTTTTTTTCCACATTTGTATTGTGCACTTTTCACTCTCCACTTTTTTTTATATTTTTTCATATTTTACTGTTTATTCAATCCTTTATTTTTATTATACATTTTATTATACATTTTCTGACACAAAAATATTTGAGGTTGTAAAAAACACAACACTATTTCGTTTCACCATTGTTTATGCCTTAAGACCCTTTTCACCTTGGGGCGTTTTTCAGGCGTTTTTCATGCGCTTTAGTGTTAAAAAAAGCGCCTGAAAGAAGCCACAACTGCAATCCCAATGTAAAAGCCCGAGTGCTTTCACACCGAGATTCCTTTCACACTGGGGCATTTTTCAGGCACTTTAGCGTTAAAAAAAGCGCCTGAAAGAAGCTGCAACTGCAATTCCAATGTAAAAGCCCGAGTGCTTTCACACTGAGGCGCTGCGCTGGCAGGGCGTCAAAAAAAGTCCTGCAAGCAGCTTCTTTGCAGCGCTTTGGGAGCGGTGAATACACCTCTCCTAAAGCGCCCCTTCCCATTGAAATCAATGGGAAGTGCCTGTAAAACGCCTGAAAAACGCTATTGGCAGCAGTGTTTTGTGGGCGCTTTTAACCCTTTATTTGGCCACTAGCAGGGGTTAAAAGCGCCCCAATAACGCTCGAAAAACGCTGGTAAAGCGCTGCTAGTTTAAATGGCGCTTTACGAGCGTTTTTCAGGCGCTGACATTGTAAAAGGGCTCTTAAAGCCCTCGGGCTTTCACATTGGGACTGCAGATGAGGCTTCTTTCAAGCGCTTTACATGCACTTTTTTTAACGCTAAAGCGCCTGAAAAACACCCCAGTGTGAAAGGGGTCTAAAGGTATAGCGCCAGATCTACTTTTCCCTCTTTCCCTAGTTTATTCTCACCCGTTGGGTGATAATATTAGGTAGAGGCAGCTCATACCAATAGTATAATCGCCATATACATAGCGCAATCTCCCATTTTTTCATTCACACAATCATTACGTGTATTTTTCGCATGAAAGAAAGGTTCTTGCTGGCAAAGCATGGAGATCCCACATAAAATTTGAAACTAAAGTACTCACGTTGACATGTGATTATGCCTTTGCCCCTTCTGCATGTCCATGGGGGGGGGGGGGGGGGGACAAAACTAAACTGTCATCTTTTTTTCTTTTTTTTTTTTTTTATATCAAACAGGTTTTTTATTAAAGATACAATCCGGTATCAGAAAAAGAAAACATTTTCCACAACAGCATTTCACCAATAATTAGCACAAAAAGGGAAGCCAAAAATATCAAGTAAAACAACACCAACGAGCACATTAATTTGCACATGTACATCCTCAGTTAAGTGTACACTGGGTATATCAATGGACTCAAGCATAAACGTCCACCAACTAGGCAAGGTCAAGACCGAGCATTGGTCATGCTGAACAACTGGAGCACTGCAGTAACCCCATCTGGACAAGTTCATGTGGGCTGAGGCCAGGAGCGTCCAACCATGGCCCCCATAATCTTTTACATTGTCCCGGATGGCCCCTGTGTTGGTAGACATATTTTTAAGGGATAAGGGTATTTCCCTTATGTGTCGCCCATAACTGGTGTGAAGGAGACTTGGGCAACTTCCAACGCATGAGAAGTGTTTCCCGGGCCTGGAATAGGGCTCCATTAAATGCAACCCATGTAGGTTCCTCTAAGACAGGGATATGCAATTAGCGGACCTCCAGCTGTTGCAAAACTACAAGTCCCATCATGCCTCTGCCTCTGGGTGTCATGCTTGTGGCTCTCAGAGTCTTTCTATGCCTCATGGAACTTGTAGTTCTGCAACAGCTGGAGGTCCGCTAATTGCATATCTCTGCTCTAAGATAATATCACTTAAGATGCTTAACAAGCAGTATTTAGGGTCAAGGGGTACCTTAGTTTTGGAGTACCCTATTAAGGGTACCCAGGACTGCCATCCAGTATCGGTGAAGCTTGGGGCACCTCCAAAGGAGGTGGATAAGGTCATCCCTATCATGTTTGCACCTGTAGCATAAAGGATCTGTAAGTACGCCCATACCATGAAGTTAATCTACCATCTGAATGAGCCCTCTACACTTAACAAACTACCCTGTTTCCCCCAAAAATAAGACCTAGCGTGATTGTCGGTGATGGCTGCAATATAAACCATACCCCCCCCCCCCCCCCCCTAAATAAGCCCTAGTTAAAGTCCTTGTAGGTCTTATTTTCAGGGTAAGGCTTATTTTCAGGGGAAACAGGATAGGGCTTATTTGGGGGGTAGGGTTTATATTGCAGCCATCACCGACAATCACGCTAGGCCTTATTTTCGGGGGAAACAGGGTATATTGCCACATCAAAAATTTAACTTTTCACCAACGTAAACACTAAGGAAAAATAACTCAAGAGTGACCTAAAGAAGGATTCCGGTCTAATTAAAAAGGACAAATAATGAGCAGCTTCTGTGACAGGAGAAAAACATGATAATTTGTTTAGATAGTAAGCTCTTATGAGCAGGGCCCTCCTAACCGTCTTGTATTGTAACTGTATAGTCAGTCTCCCTTTATATCGTAAATTGCTATATAAACACTGTATAATATAATGCAGATAGCTGCATGGGGATTAAAATTTTCTTTTCCAATTTCAATCACATATAAAGATTCATACATGAAAGCATCAGAAAGTAAAGGTCATCCTCATCCCCAATGTCACTGCCCGGGAACGCAGAGTGGCATTTCCAGCTTTACTGGCTGCAAGGATGGGGAAGATGATGTGTAGCCTTCAAAAGCAATTTGGCAATGGCAGTAAGTACAGTATATTTCTACTAATAACCATAGGTGTGCGGGGCCCATTGCATTAGGGTGTGCACCCCAAAGTGTGTGTGTGTATATATATATATATATATATATATATATATATATATATATATATATATATATATATATGTATATGCATATGTATATATATATATATATATATATATATATATATATATACCCTTATAAATACATGTAAAAAATATATTTTAAAATGTATTAAAACATATTAGTAGGGCAGTGGACGTGCCAGTAGTTTATTTATTTATTTATTTTTTAATTCTTTTTACTTTTTTTTTCACTCCCATTGGGGGGATCTTGGTGAATTATCAACAGGAGGTATCTACTCCCCACAGGATGATTAGGGAGTGCCCAGGCACATCCAGCACACCCCCCTGTGCATGCCTATGCTAACAACTCTAGTCAACAAATATAGTAGTGGGAAAGTCAGAGGCAGGGGTCAAGTCCTGGTGAAAAAAATGTGGGAACTTCCCCCAAGATCCACCCCCCCCCCCCCCCCGCCCAAAAAAAAAATGATATGCTAATATGCACGAAACACTTCAAAAGTGGTATTTGATCCAATTTTCGTATTGTGTGTATGAAGCCTAACTGTTAGTACATAAAAAAAAAACAAAAAAAACAATCCTCAATAAACATGAATACGGTAATTCTCTAAATAATCAGCATTCATTCAATTGTGCTTCCATACAAATGTGAACATCATGTTCTGATCTTTATTGGGGAATGTTATTTTGTATATAGAGTGTTTATGTGGTGAGTTTACACTTTTCATTGAACAGAGTTTGGATAACACAGGGTTAAACGGAAAGGTCATAAATGAACTGCACATTATCTGGACAGAATGTTGGGGAGATAGTGATGTGTTCCTGCTTAGGAGATGTATGTTAGCTTGGGGGGGCTGCAAACTCTGCAGGGGCTCCAACACACACTCGCTGCTATTCCAACCCTTCACATATTTCCACATAAACTTCCCTCCTGGCATTAAACTTTGCCAGGTATTGTGCTCAGCTTACCACCCCAAACTGACCCTCCCTCAGCTCACCTCTCTCCCTGCATGTCCTGTGAGCAGAATAGCTGTGCTCCTCCTCTGGGTTCTCTCATCAGCGCATCACGAGAGGTCTGACTAAATACAATCTCTTAGCAGCAGGGACCTGATCTACCCGTCAGCTAGCTGTGATTGACAGGTAGATCGAAGCGGAAGCTGTCATGGGGCCCCCTACTGGCAATGCCTGAATGGTCAGGTGTGCGGCACTTACTATTGTGAACTGTGTCGGCGGCTGCTGGTGTAGCACCTGCCACACACCTCACATACTTCAAAGTCTTGCAGGACGCAGCTGCTAATGGGAACTGAGTTCCTGTTGTGGAAAAAGTACAGGAACTCCGTTCCCATGCGTTCCCGCAGGACTTGAGCCCTGGTCAGAGGGATTTTAACGGTGCTTATTATTCGAAAAAAGGGAAGAATTTTTTTTTTTTAAATATACACAGCGTAAAAAAAAATCCCTCTGACTTTCCCACTACTATATTTTCTATGTTTGGGATGTGGTGCCTATCTTTAGGGGCGCTCACTTTGCTCAGTTGAACCAAATTTTCTGTATCTAGTCAACAAATAAAATTATATCACAAACTAATATTGCTCACCAGGACAAACGCACAGGGGGGGTCATTGACAAGCAGGGCCACGCACTGGGCTCTGCCGCAACTGCCCCGCAAACGTCTATATAATGCACATGGCGCTGTAGAGTGGTGTGCATTTACAAGTTTAAACAGGCAGCTATATCATTTTAAAGGAGGAGGTCTTGGTGTACCCATCATTGTTGGGATGAAAAAAAACAAAAACTCTAGTTAGACTCTATCCCCCGTGTCTGTTTCTTGCATCTCCCAGTTTGATCATTGTATTTGTTTAAATTCCAACAAATGTCGCCCAGCAATCAGTAGCGATAATCCAGCAGCGGCTCTGTTCCCAAGCTCAATACTTACATACATCTTCTGAATGAGCTGGATTGTACTATTTCCTCTATCGCCTCCTATGCGAAAAAAAAAAAATACCTCCTGTTTGCCGTCTGTGTCTTATCAGTATTTGCTCTAGATAGGCTGCTTATCATGAAATATGAAAAATGCCTAAATCCTGCTGTACTATGGATGTCTTCATAAGCGTAAAGTGGACCTGTACCAGCAAAACGTATCCACCTTTGTCATGTTATGATTTATGGCTGGTTCGCGCCATTGCAGCTGAGCTGTACTGATCTGTATAGATCAACATGGCTCAACTCCAGGGCACATAGAAAACTATTTTGTATGTGCCCCCTTCATACCCTCTTCACACCACAACTTGCTTTTGAGGTGTAAAGATGCAGGCCAGGCATGCTGAATTTTGTTTGCAATACACCACGTCTCACCCTTATGTCACCACCGGTCACCGCACTGCATCTAGGCTACGGTGCTTAGAAATGAAGGAAATGTCTTTCTTTTGTGCCATTTCTATAAAATGCTTTAAAATAAGGGTGACGGTGGTACCACCTCTCACTGCGGCTACACCACAGACACCAGCCTGCACCCGTTTTAGATACATATTCAAAATTGAAAGTGCAATCTCAAATAAAACTTGTTTGCGAAGATCTCCTTATCCTATACCTAGGTGGTGGTCGCAGGCCAGACCAGGAATGAAGAACTCCCAAAGTGGTGTTAAAACTTCTCTACTCTGTCCAAAAAAAAAAAAAAAGGTTGGCTAGAGTCCCACTTTAATATCTCTGACACTGACAGCCTCCATAGTAACGTGTTATTTAAAGCGGGAGTCCGCCGTTTTTTTTTTTTTTTTTTTAAAGCCAGCAGCTACAAATACTGCAGCTGCTGACTTTTAAAATAAGGACACTTACCCACCCAGCGCGCCCGCGATGTCGGCACCCGAAGCTAATCTCTCGATCGTCTCTCGGGTGCTGCCGTCGCCATCTTGGCTATGGGAATCAGGAAGTGGAGCCTTGCAGCTTCATTTCCCGGTTCCCTACTGCGCATGCGCGAGTCGCGCTGCGCAATAAGGATGGTCCCCGCTGTCTCTGGGATCCGTGTGTTTCCCAGGAGACAATGGGGGACCTGCGGAAAGGGGCGTAGATTCTGCGGATATCTATGCCGGAAGTGGGTGCAGATACCTGTACTGTACACAGTGGCGGAATTATCAGGGTCGCAACAGTCGCAAGTGCGACTGGGCCCTGTAATTCTCGGCCACTTCAGGGGGCCCACCGGCAGCCCGCCCGCCGCCCGAGGGGCCCACCTGACTGTCCGGCCGGGGGTGTGCGTGTGTGGTGTTATTAATGCCGGGTTCATGCAGTGGTGAGGGGGGGGGGGGGGCTTCCTTCACCAGCGTGAGAGAAGTGCTCGGTTGGCTCCACCCCCGCCTATCCAGAGCGACTGTAAGGGAGGCGGGGCGGACACAAAAAAACCTTCAGCCAATGCAGTGAAGGCACTCTCTGAAGCAAGGCTTTCCCGGAGGAGCGGAGGCACGCTTCGTGGAGGAACTTTACGTCACTCTGCAGGATTCTGAGGAGGGAGAATCCATCATCATCAGCGATTGATTGGCGGTAAGTCACCACCCCCCCTCCAGATTGTGCCAGCCCGCAACCTCCCTCCAGTGCCACTACCTGCCCTCCAGTGCCACCAGCCCACCATCGCCCCTCCAGTGCCACCACCACCCCTCCAGACTGTGCCACCCCCTGCCCTCCAGTGCCACCAGCCCACCACCCCCCCTCCAGTGCCACCACCAGCCCCCCTCCAGACTGTTTTACCACACCCCCCCAGACTGTTCCACCCCATCCCCCCCCCCCCCGACTGTCCCACCCCATCCCCCCTCCAGACTGTTCCACCCCATCCCCCCCCCTCCAGACTGTTCCACCCCATCCCCCCCCCTCCAGACTGTTCCACCCCACCCCCTCCTCCAGACTGTTCCACCCCATCCCCCTCCAGACTGTTCGCCACCACCGCCCCTCCAGACTGTGCCTCCACCTCCCTCCAGTGCCACCACCCCCCCTCCAGTGCCACCAGCCCACCACCCCCTCTCCATTGCCACCACCCCCCTCCAGTGCCACCAGCCCACAACCCCCTCCAGTGCCACCACCACCCCTCCAGACTGTGCCACCACCTCCCTCCAGTGCCACCACCCCCCCTCCAGTGCCACCAGCCCACCACCCCCTCTCCAGTGCCACCACCCCCATCCAGTGCCACCAGCCCACAACCTCCTCCAGTGCCACCACCACCCCTCCAGACTGTGCCACCCGCCCTCCAGTGCCATCACCACCCCTCCAGACTGTTTCACCACCCCCTCCAGACTGCCACCACCGCCCCTCCAGACTGTGCCACCACCTCCCTGCAGTGCCACCCCTCCCTCCAATGCCACCACCACCCCTCCAGTGCCACCATAGTGCCACCAGCCCACCACCCCTCCAGACTGTGCCACCCCCCTCCAGTGCCACCACCACCACCCCTCGAGTGCCACTAGCCCACCACCCCCTTCCAGTGCCACCACCACCCCCTTCCAGTGCCACCACCCGCCCTCCAGTGCCACCAGCCCTCCACCCCCCTCCAGACTGTGCCACCACCACCCCCCCTCCAGACTGTGCCACCACCACCCCCTCTCCAGACTGTTCCACCACCACCCCTCCAGACTGCCACCACTGCCCTCCAGTGCCACCCCTCCCTCCAATGCCACCATCCCCCCTCCAGTGCCACCACCCCCCCTCCAGTACCACCAGCCCACCACCCCCCCTCCAGACTGCCAACCCACCCCTCCAGACTGTGCCACCACCACCCCCCCCCCCTCTAGTGCCTCCACCACCCCTCCAGACTGCCACTAGCCCCCTTTAGTGCCACCACCACCCCTCTAGTGCCACCACCACCCCTCCAGACTGTGCCACCACCCCTCCAGACCCCTCCAGACTGTGCCACTACCACCACCCTTCCAGACTGTGCCACCACCACCACCCTTCCAGACTGTGCCACCACCACCATCCCTCCAGACTGTGCCACCACCCCTCCAGACTGCCGCCACCCCTCCCTCCAATGCCACCATCCCACCTCCAGACTGTGCCACCACCACTCCTCCAGACTGTGCCACCACCACCACTCCTCCAGACTGTGCCACCACCACCACTCCTCCAGACTGTGCCACCACCACCATCCCTCCAGACTGTGCCACCACCCCTCCAGACTGCCGCCACCCCTCCCTCCAATGCCACCATCCCACCTCCAGACTGTGCCACCACCACTCCTCCAGACTGTGCCACCACCACCACTCCTCCAGACTGTGCCACCACCACCACTCCTCCAGACTGTGCCACCACCACCACTCCTCCAGACTGTGCCACCACTCCTCCAGACTGTGCCACCACCACCCCCCTCCAGACTGTTCCACCACCCCCCCCCCAGACTGTTTCACCACCGCCCTCCAGTGCCACCCTCCCTCCAATGCCACCATCCCCCCTCCAGTACCACCAGCCCACCACCCTCCCTCCAGACTGCCACCACCCCTCCAGACTGTGCCACCACCACCCACTCCAGTACCACCGCCACCCCCTCTCCAGTACCACCACCATGCCACCCACCTCCAGTACCACCTCCACCCACCTCCAGGACAACCATGCCTCTCCAGTACCATCGCCACCCTCCTCCAGTACCACCACCCACCCTCCGGTACCACCGCCACCCCTCTCCAGGACCGCCACCCCCCTTCAGTACCACCACCGCCACCCACCTCCAGTACCACCACCACCCACCTCCAGTACCACCGCCACCCCCTCTCCAGTACCACCGCCACCCCCTCTCCAGTACCACCGCCACCCCCTCTAAAGGACCATCATGCCTCTCCAGTACCATCACCACCCTCCTCCAGTACCGCCACCCACCTCCGGTACCACCGCCACCCCTCTCCAGGACCGCTACCACCTCCAGTACCACCGCCACCCCTCTCCAGGACCACCATCCCCCTCCAGTACCACTGCCACCCCTCTCCAGGACCACTATCCCCCTCCAGTACCACCACTGCCACCCCCCTCCAGTGCCACCATCAGCCCCCCTCCAGTACCACCACCACCACCCACCTCCAGTACCACTGCCACCACCTCCAGTACCACTGCCACCCCTCCCAGGACCACCACCGCCACCCACCTCCAGGACCACCACCCCTCTCCAGGACCACCATCACCAGGCTGCACAGAAATGTTTTACTTTGTTCTACAGTGGAAAAAAATATAGTATCAAAATCATGTTTTTGGGGGGGGGGGGAGGGGGGCCCTTCCTGATTTCTTGCATCGGGGCCCTGAGGTTTCTAGTTACGCCTCTGACTGTACAGGTAACTGCACCGCCCTCCCCCTGAAAGGTGCCAATTGTGGCGCCGGAGGGGGGGAGGGTTCCAATGAGCAGAAGTTCCACTTTAGGGTGGAGCTCCGCTTTAACTTTCTTCATGTCTGAGAGCTCCTTGGAGGGTATAAGACTGAGGGATTGCTATTTTAGGGGGGTTGAGCTTCTGTCAGGCTTTTACTGCTCCTGAATCTCTTATTGGGGACATTTTTTCTGTCGGCGGAAGTAATGAGGAACCTCTTTAATGCCGCGCACACACGATCGGAATTCTCGTCAGAAGAAGCTCTGATGGTTTTCCCGATGGAATTCGGCTCAAGCTGTCTTGCCTACACACAGTCACATCAAATTCCGGACAATGCAGATTGATAACTTCAGTCTTGTGTGTATAGCCAGAATTCCAGTGGGGATGATCATGTCATGGACTTATGCCACGTACACACGATCAGAATTCTCGTCGGAAAAAGCTCTGATGGTTTTCCCGACGGAATTCCGACGGAATTCGGCTCAAGCTGTCTTGCCTACACACGGTCACACCAAATTCCGATCGTTTATAATGCGGTGACGTACAACACGTACGACGGGACTAGAAAAAGGAAGTTCAATAGCCAGTAGCCAATAGCTTCTGTCTCGTAGTTGAATCTGAGCATGCGTGATTTTTGGCGTGTCGGAATTGCATACACACGATCGGAATTACCGATAGAAAGTTTTTCCGTCTGGAAAATTGAGAACATGCTATCAATTTTTGTCTGGCGGAAATTCGGACAGCTAAATTCCAATGGAGCGTACACACGGTCGCATTTTCCGATGAAAAGCTCTCAACGGTCTTTTTCTGGCCGGAATTCCGATCGTGTGTACGTGGCATAACAGGGAGGCAGACAAAAACTATTTTTGGGTTAGAACTGCAGGCAAATATTTTTATTGCTCTCTGTCCCTTTCTATCCCAGTGACAACTGTTGCCCCTATTACTTATTTGGGAGTCATGGGGAGAGGGGGTGAGGGAAAATCTCTCCAATCACAAACAAACGTACAGACTTAACAGTTCATTTAACCCTTGCCCGTTTTCCATAAATTATGTGCATTTATATGGGCATATTACTTACCTCTAATACCTCCCTTGTGCAGACATCAAATGCCCCGAGACTGCTGTCGGGACCACCATCTTGGATGTGATATCAGCAGCTCCAGCACACTCAGAGTTAAGTGACACTCTAGTTTTAACCCTTCTTTCCTCCACCAGCAGCTTCATCAAGTTTATATGCTATATTGCCATAAGTATTGGGACACCTGACATTCTACACGCACCTATCAGGTTGAGGTCAGGACTCTGTGCAAGCCAATCAAGCTCCTCAAGCCCAAAATTGCTCATCCATGTCTTTATGGACCCTGCATATGCACTGGTCCAAATCATTTGGTGGACGGAGGATTATGGTGTGGGGTTATTTTTTCAGGGGTTGGGCTTGGCCCCTTAGTTCCAGTGAAGGGAATTCTTAAAGAGGAAGTAAACCCTGATGAGTTTACTTTCTTTTTCATTCCCTGCAAAGGCAAAGCATAATGGACTACTATGCATCGCATCGCATCGCATTGCATCGCATAGAGCCCATTATGTGTCACTTACCTGACACAGGAGCCAGCGAAGTCACTGCTGTCCCCTGTAGTCCGGCGCATCCATCTTCTCGGTGGGGTCTCGCAGCTCCGCCGCTGTCATTCGGCGAAGCCGCGATGACGTCACTCCCGCGCATGCGCACGGGAGCCGACACGTGCGGCAGCTCCGTCGCTGAGAATGCCGCTCTCAGTGCGCCTGCGCGCCGCTGTCTACGGCGCATGCGCCGTAGACAGCGGTGCCCGTTTTCGGGCAAATATCTCCTAAACCATATAGGTTTAGGAGATATTGCTTGGACCTACAGGTAAGCCTTAATCTAGGCTTACCTGTAGGTCAAAGTGGTTTGTAAGGGTTTACAACCACTTTAATAGCAAAATATATGTATAGTTTATACTATAAAAAAAAACATTGCTGTGCGCCGCTAAAGTGTTCGGGTTTGACTTGAACAAAAGGTAGCAACCCTAGTGTAAAGGCAGGTGTCCCAATACTTTTGACAATATAGTGTATATGGAGGTAAAGGGATAGGCGGAGGAGCTGGGCCAGCACCGAGAGTAGTTAGACGAGGAGAGGGCAAGGGCGAGGGTGAGGGGGCTGTACTAGGGAATTGACTCTTCCTGGAGAAGTTTCAGGGGCGTATTGCAAATAAAGAAACAATTGCGTGTGACTCCCATCATCACCACCTATGGCGATTTGGTTTTAGTATATACTCTTTGTACAGAACTGCATGAAGCGGCGCCGGTGAAGCTGGTGTGGAAAGATGGCAGAACACTTTAGTCACAGCTCCTTTCATGCTCTTCCTGCTTTATCATGATGAAATGGTGTCAGCGATAAAGAGTAAATAAGCCCCGTGTAATTATTTTTCATTGCATCACCAGAAACCAGATTAAGGCTCCGTCAGGTTTTAACCTGCACATGATTTTTAGAAAGAGCGTTCCCACGGGTCCCGTGTACAGAAAAAAAATAAAAAAATCTGCATGTAAACAGAAAATGCTGAGACACGTCGAGGTGATTCACAGCCTTTTAGGTTTCGTGTATTAGTAACAATCGGCACCTGTTCTGCAAAGTGCAATAAAAAGAGGGAATTTCTTTTCTGAAGTCCTTTTGTCTCATTCAATCCTCCAGCCAAGTTGAAAATGACTGAGTAACGCTCGCAGGCATTCTCTGGCCCTACCCCGAACATCTTTCAGCGGTGCGGAGAAAAAGGAGAGTATTGGCCTGTTCTGTAAATGATTGTCAAACACACAGCAGCATCTTGTCAAACTTAGTGAAAGCTGCTCGGTATGTCTTAATAGCATCATGCCCCCCCCCCCCCCCCCCCCCTGGGCCAAGTAATGCTCTGGGGCCCCTACTAGCCTGTCCCAATTTAAGCACTTACTCTTAAGAATTAAAATATAAATCGTTTTAAACAATAAGAAAACATACCATAAATCAGTTCAGGGGGGAATCAGGTGGGCCTAGTACTAAGGGGGCAGCAGGGCACAATACTGGAGTCAGGAGAGCACAGTACAGGGGGTCAGGAGGGCACAATACTGGAGTCAGGAGAGCACAGTACAGGGGGTCAGGAGGGCACAATACTGGAGTCAGGAGAGCACAGTACAGGGGGTAAGGAGGGCACAATACTGGAGTCAGGAGAGCACAGTACAGGGGGTCAGGAGGGCACAATACTGGAGTCAGGAGAGCACAGTACAGGGGGTCAGGAGGGCACAATACTGGAGTCAGGAGAGCACAGTACAGGGGGTCAGGAGGGCACAATACTGGAGTCAGGAGAGCACAGTACAGGGGGTAAGGAGGGCACAATACTTGAGTCAAGAGAGCACAGTATTGGGGGTTCAGGAGGACACAGCACAGGCAGAGGGCAGGAGAGCACAGTACAAAGGGGGCAGGAGGGCACAATACTTAAGTCAAGAGAACACAGTATCGGGGGGTCAGGAGGGCACAATACTCGAGTCAAGAGAGCACAGTATTGGGGGTTCAGGAGGACACATCACAGGCAGGGGGCAGGAGAGCACAGTACAAAGGGGGCAAGAGGGCACAGTATGGGGGGGGGGCAGGAGGGCACAATACTTAAGTCAAGAGAACACAGTATCGGGGGGGTCAGGAGGGCACAATACTTGAGTCAAGAGAGCACAGTATTGGGGGTTCAGGAGGACACATCACAGGCAGGGGGCAGGAGAGCACAGTACAAAGGGGGCAGGAGGGCACAATACTTAAGTCAAGAGAACACAGTATCGGGGGGTCAGTAGGGCACAGCAAAGACAGGGGGCAGGAGAGCACAGTACAAAGGGGGCAGGAGGGCACAGTATGGGGGGGCAGCAGAGCACA
Organism: Lithobates pipiens; assembly: GCF_037356315.1. Taxonomy (NCBI): domain Eukaryota; kingdom Metazoa; phylum Chordata; class Amphibia; order Anura; family Ranidae; genus Lithobates; species Lithobates pipiens. The sequence goes on from NW_027507696.1 coordinate 6,200,998, forward strand.
GTATGGGGGGCGGGAGGGCACAGTACGGGGAGCAGGAGGGTACTGTATATGAGGGCAAAGTACAGGGGAGAAGGAAGGCAAAGTAAAGGGGGGGGGGTACAGTACAGGTGTGGAAGCTGGGCACAGTACAGAGGGGAAGGAGAGCACAGTACAAGAGGAAAAGAGGAGACAATACGGGGAGTGAAAAGTACAGGGGGTGGGGCACAGTACACAGAGGGCAAAGTACAGGGAAGAAGGAAAGCACAGTACAGGAGGGATAGGGTGGGACAGTATGGGGGGGGGCACAGTACAGAGGGTAGGAGAGCACATGGGTGGCAGAAGGGAACAGCACAAGGGGGAAGGAGGGCACAGTACAGGGAGGGCAAAGTACAGGGGTTGAAGGAGGGCACAGTACAGAGGGGAAGGAAGGCACAGTGCAGAGGGGAAGGAAGGCACGGTACAGAGGGGAAGGAGGGCATTGTACAGAGGGGGAAGGAGGGCACAGTGCAGAGGGGAAGGAGGGCACAGTACAGAGGGGGGCAGTTGGGCACAGTACAAGGGAGAAGGACACAGTATGGGGAGTGAACAGTACAGAGGAGGAAGGAGGGCACAGTGCAGAATGGAAGGAGGGCACAGTACAGAGGGGAAGGAGGGCACAGTGCAGAATGGAAGGAGGGCACAGTACAGAGGGGAAGGAGGGCACAGTATGGGGAGTGAACAGTACAACGGGGGAAGGTGGGCACAGTACAGAGGGGGACAGGAGGGCACAGTACAAAGCGGGGCAGGAGGGTACAGTAAAGGTTGCAGTAATGTATAATAGAGACATGGTCTCCTCAAGCAGAGCAGTGCAGGGAAGCTGCAATCACAAATCGTATCTCTTCTGGCAGGCTGTCACTTGGCTAAATCTACAATCGGAAAGACATTTCTCCCTTCTCTACCTTTCCACCCGCAGCTTCTGGCGTTCTTCCCGGGAGCTTTGCAGAGGTTAAAGAAGAACCCCAAGGAGGAACATATTACTACTGCTGCTTGTGTGGATGGGATGTCTGCTGCTTTGATCTCTTCCAACTCTCCTCTCCTATTCATCCCATGTGATCCATGCATTACACATTCTCCCCACACAAGTGGCAGCAGTGGTAAAATGCGCCACCTCAAATGGTAAGGAAAAAGACCAAAAAAAAGCAAATTTCAATTTTATATAGCTACTTATCTAAAACTACATTTTCAGATATAAGTAAGCTATGTGAAAGCTGCACAAGAGATGTTCCAACTAGTGATGGCCGAACGGTTCGCCCGGCGGTCGTTTCGCGGCGAATTTCCGACTTTCGCCGTCCGCGGGTTCGAACGCCTTTTTCCGTCGTTCGCCCCGGCGGACTTACGTGTTTAATGTATACAAGAACTTTAACCTTTCGTGACACGTTTATCATGTGTTACAGGACAACCAATTGAGACATGACAGCTCATGGACACTTGGACATTCCCCCTAACCTATAAATACACCCGATCCGGTGGCCATTTTACATTCTTTCTTCTGTCACTGTAGGGAAAGGATCCTGTGTGGAGTAGGGACAGAGAAAACGCTAGCTATTTGGTACACAAAAGTTCTTTTCAGGACTGGTATAGGTGTTAGGTCAGCAGCCTGAGTTTCTTTTGTCAGTTTAGATAAAGGGACAGAGCGCTGTATGCTGCTATTTTAGGGACAGCTCAGCCAGATTAGTCTTTCTTCATCATCATCATCATCATCATCATTAGCTGTTACTATCAGGTCCACAAAAGAGCTGTTCCAGCTAATCGTTCCAGCCTACTCTTTTTTGCCAATTTGTATAGGGACAGGCAGGAAGCAGTGTGTCAGGCAGTGAGGATAATTTTAAAGACTTGCTGTTACTATTAGTTCCACAAAGGTTCTTTTCAGGACTGGTATCAGTGGTACGGTAATAGGCTTGTACACGTATAATATTCTTTCTTCCAAATATAGAAAGAATATTATACTTGACTGCTGCCCTTCTGCTGCAGTCTGCTAATCATTCACAACTCACTTGTTCCACAAAGCTCTTTATCAGGACTGGTAACTTGGTCTGTCTAGGGTGCTACGGTACATAGGCTTGGGTGCGGTACAGTCTGCTGTTCTGTAAGGACCGCTATCGGTCCACAATACATAGGGTTGCCGTGCACTACTGCTGACCGCTGCCCTATACTGCAGCAGTCCTTCAGCGGTATAGGGACTGACGCACAGTCTGCTAAACACTAATACACAACCTGCTTGGTCCACAAAAGTTCTTATAAGGACTGGTAACTTGGTATAGGGTGCTACGGTACATAGGCCTGAGTGCAGTACAGTCTGCTGTTCTGTAAGGACCGCTATCGGTCCACAATACATAGGGTTGCCGTGCACTACTGCTGACCGCTGCCCTATACTGCAGCAGTCCTTCATTGGTATAGGGACTGACGTACAGTCTGCTAATCACTAACACACAACCTGCTTGGTCCACAAAAGTTCTTATAAGGACTGGTAACTTGGTATAGGGTGCTACGGTACATAGGCCTGAGTGCAGTACAGTCTGCTGTTCTGTAAGGACCGCTATCGGTCCACAATACATAGGGTTGCCGTGCACTACTGCTGACCGCTGCCCTATACTGCAGCAGTCCTTCATTGGTATAGGGACTGACGTACAGTCTGCTAATCACTAACACACAACCTGCTTGGTCCACAAAAGTTCTTATAAGGACTGGTAACTTGGTATAGGGTGCTACGGTACATAGGCCTGAGTGCGTTACAGTCTGCTGTTCTGTAAGGACCGCTATCGGTCCACAATACATAGGGTTGCCGTGCACTACTGCTGACCGCTGCCCTATACTGCAGCAGTCCTTCAGCGGTATAGGGACTGACGCACAGTCTGCTAAACACTAACACACAACCTGCTTGGTCCACAAAAGTTTTTATAAGGACTGGTAACTTGGTATAGGGTGCTACGGTACATAGGCCTGAGTGCAGTACAGTCTGCTGTTCTGTAAGGACCGCTATCGGTCCACAATACATAGGGTTGCCGTGCACTACTGCTGACCGCTGCCCTATACTGCAGCAGTCCTTCATTGGTATAGGGACTGACGTACAGTCTGCTAATCACTAACACACAACCTGCTTGGTCCACAAAAGTTCTTATAAGGACTGGTAACTTGGTATAGGGTGCTACGGTACATAGGCCTGAGTGCGTTACAGTCTGCTGTTCTGTAAGGACCGCTATCGGTCCACAATACATAGGGTTGCCGTGCACTACTGCTGACCGCTGCCCTATACTGCAGCAGTCCTTCATTGGTATAGGGACTGACGTACAGTCTGCTAATCACTAACACACAACCTGCTTGTTCCACAAAAGTTCTTATAAGGACTGGTAACTTGGTATAGGGTGCTACGGTACATAGGCTTGAGTGCGGTACAGTCTGCTGTTCTGTAAGGACCGCTATCGGTCCACAATAGATAGGGTTGACGTGCACCACTGCTGACCGCTGCCCTATACTGCAGCAGTCCTTCAGCGGTATAGGGACTGACGTACAGTCTGCTAAACACTAATACACAACCTGCTTGGTCCACAAAAGTTCTTATAAGGACTGGTAACTTGGTATAGGGTGCTACGGTACATAGGCTTGAGTGCGGTACAGTCTGCTGTTCTGTAAGGACCGCTATCGGTCCACAATAGATAGGGTTGACGTGCACCACTGCTGACCGCTGCCCTATACTGCAGCAGTCCTTCAGCGGTATAGGGACTGACGTACAGTCTGCTAAACACTAATACACAACCTGCTTGGTCCACAAAAGTTCTTATAAGGACTGGTAACTTGGTATAGGGTGCTACGGTACATAGGCTTGAGTGCGGTACAGTCTGCTGTTCTGTAAGGACCGCTATCGGTCCACAATAGATAGGGTTGACGTGCACCACTGCTGACCGCTGCCCTATACTGCAGCAGTCCTTCAGCGGTATAGGGACTGACGTACAGTCTGCTAAACACTAATACACAACCTGCTTGGTCCACAAAAGTTCTTATAAGGACTGGTAACTTGGTATAGGGTGCTACGGTACATAGGCTTGAGTGCGGTACAGTCTGCTGTTCTGTAAGGACCGCTATCGGTCCACAATAGATAGGGTTGACGTGCACCACTGCTGACCGCTGCCCTATACTGCAGCAGTCCTTCAGCGGTATAGGGACTGACGTACAGTCTGCTAAACACTAATACACAACCTGCTTGGTCCACAAAAGTTCTTATAAGGACTGGTAACTTGGTATAGGGTGCTACGGTACATAGGCTTGAGTGCGGTACAGTCTGCTGTTCTGTAAGGACCGCTATCGGTCCACAATAGATAGGGTTGACGTGCACCACTGCTGACCGCTGCCCTATACTGCAGCAGTCCTTCAGCGGTATAGGGACTGACGTACAGTCTGCTAAACACTAATACACAACCTGCTTGGTCCACAAAAGTTCTTATAAGGACTGGTAACTTGGTATAGGGTGCTACGGTACATAGGCTTGAGTGCGGTACAGTCTGCTGTTCTGTAAGGACCGCTATCGGTCCACAATAGATAGGGTTGACGTGCACCACTGCTGACCGCTGCCCTATACTGCAGCAGTCCTTCAGCGGTATAGGGACTGACGTACAGTCTGCTAAACACTAATACACAACCTGCTTGGTCCACAAAAGTTCTTATAAGGACTGGTAACTTGGTATAGGGTGCTACGGTACATAGGCTTGAGTGCGGTACAGTCTGCTGTTCTGTAAGGACCGCTATCGGTCCACAATAGATAGGGTTGACGTGCACCACTGCTGACCGCTCACCTATACTGCAGCAGTCCTTCAGCGGTATAGGGACTGACGTACAGTCTGCTAATCACTAACACACAACCTGCTTGTTCCACAAAAGTTCTTATAAGGACTGGTAACTTGGTATAGGGTGCTACGGTACATAGGCTTGAGTGCGGTACAGTCTGCTGTTCTGTAAGGACCGCTATCGGTCCACAATAGATAGGGTTGACGTGCACCACTGCTGACCGCTGCCCTATACTGCAGCAGTCCTTCAGCGGTATAGGGACTGACGTACAGTCTGCTAAACACTAATACACAACCTGCTTGGTCCACAAAAGTTCTTATAAGGACTGGTAACTTGGTATAGGGTGCTACGGTACATAGGCTTGAGTGCGGTACAGTCTGCTGTTCTGTAAGGACCGCTATCGGTCCACAATAGATAGGGTTGACGTGCACCACTGCTGACCGCTGCCCTATACTGCAGCAGTCCTTCAGCGGTATAGGGACTGACGTACAGTCTGCTAAACACTAATACACAACCTGCTTGGTCCACAAAAGTTCTTATAAGGACTGGTAACTTGGTATAGGGTGCTACGGTACATAGGCTTGAGTGCGGTACAGTCTGCTGTTCTGTAAGGACCGCTATCGGTCCACAATAGATAGGGTTGACGTGCACCACTGCTGACCGCTCACCTATACTGCAGCAGTCCTTCAGCGGTATAGGGACTAAGAGTTTTGTCACAGGGTCATTTAAAAAATGACATGCAGAGGAAGAGGCAGGCCCTTCCGCAGGGGTGGTAGGGGTAGGGCAGGAGCAACAGGCTTGAGCCAAAGTGGGAAGTTGCAGAAGGTGCGTTCAATTACTTTAAAGGATGCACCAGACTTGGTTGAGTGGCTCGCTCAGCCTTACTCTTCTGCACCCTCCTCATCCTCTCGATCTGCACCCTCTTCTTCACTCTCTGCTATGTGCACCCCCAAAGACACTACCACCAACAACACGACCACCACCACCACCACCACATACCTTCCGCTTGAGTCACTGGAATTATTTTCCGATCCATATCAAGAGGACATTTCTGATGCGCAGCCACTCTTGGTATTGGATCAGGAAGAGGAGGTAGCAACAAGCGCTACTCAGCAGTCTGACGCCAGTACCCAGATCAGCCCAAGGAGGAGGTTGGTCCCCGGTGTTGCTGCCTACTCTACTTATAGCGGTGGGGAAGGTGACGTTGATGATGACGTGTCTAGTGATGTCACGTGGGTGCCCACAAGAGAGGAAGAGGAGGGGAGTTCAGAGGGAGATATGGACCAGCAGATAGGGAGGAGAAGCAGCAATGACTTACATTGCACAGCAGGGACAAAGCAGACTGCAAATGTATCAGGAGCGAGTCATCGACCATGTACGGTCACATCTGGCGCTCCCAGGACACCGGCACATGGCTCCGCAGTGTGGGCTTTTTTTAACGTGTCCGCTGCTGACAATAGCGTTGCCATCTGCAATCTTTGCAGTCAACGCGTTAGTCGCGGTAAGCCCAATACTCACCTAGGGACGACCGCCTTAAGAAGGCACATGAGCAGCCATCACCGAGCCCAGTGGGAGCAACGGAACACACAAAGCCACACTGCAGGCTCTCACCGTCCAGCCTCGTCTTCTACTTCTCCTTCTCCTCTCTCCTCACAATTGTCCTCCACTCCACCTTCCATCACGCCAAGCTCACATTTTTCTGCAAAAAGGCAGGCTTCCGTGGGCCTAATGTTTGAGCGTAAAAAAATGATGACGCCGGATAACCCTCTTGCCCAACGGTTGGCGGCTGGCTTGTCAGAACTCATAGCCCGCCAACTACTGCCATATAAACTGGTGGACTCGGAGGCCTTTCGCAAATTTGTGGCCATTGGAACACCACAATGGAAGGTCCCAGGAAGGAAGTATTTCTCAGAGAAGGGCATCCCAGAGCTATATGGCCATGTTCAGCGGCAAGTGAATGTATCTCTGGCACACAGTGTCGGTGCCAAGATACATCTGACCACAGACACGTGGTCTAGCAAACACGGGCAGGGAAGGTATATCAGTTTTACTGCCCACTGGGTGAACCTTCTGACGGCCGTCAAGCATGTAACCCGTGGCACCCGTGTAGATTTGGTTTTACCGCCACGGATTGCATGCAGGCCTGACTCTTCTTCTCCTCCTCCTACTCCATCCTCCTCCCTCTCCTCCTCAGCTGCCTCCTCCTTTTCCGCTGCTAGCGTCTCTTCCACTGCACCGCCCAAGCTCCCCAGAACCTATTCCACATGCCAGGTGAGACGTTGCCATGCCGTGCTGCGTCTGTTGTGCCTGGAAGCAAAGAGCCACACTGGCCCGGCACTCCTTTCAGCTTTGCGTTCACAGGCAGATGAGTGGCTAACACCGCTCAATTTGACAGTTGGTAAAGTGGTGTGTGACAACGGTGCCAATCTGCTTAGCGCATTGAAACAGGGCAAAATCACGCACGTGCCGTGCATGGCACACGTCTTAAACTTGGTCGTGCAGCGATTCCTTGTCAAATACCCTGGGGTCCAGGACATCTTGCGGCAGGCAAGGAAAATCTCGGCCCATTTCAGAAGATCTTACACGGCCATGGCTCGCCTTGCTGACATTCAGCGGCGACACCATCTGCCGGTCAGACGTCTTATTTGCGATTGCCCGACGCGATGGAACTCAACCTTCTATATGCTTGATAGGCTGCTCCAGCAGAAACGTGCAGTTAACGTCTACCTGTATGAACTCTGCGAAAGAAACGGTTCTGGGGAGCTGGGTTTTTTTTCACCGCGCCAGTGGCTGCTCATGCGCGACACATGCAGACTTCTGCGGCCATTTGAGGAGATCACCAAACTGGTCAGTCGCAGCCATGGCGCCATCAGTGACATGGTACCTTATGCCTTCTTTCTGGAGCGTGCATTGCGTCGTGTCATTGATCAGGCTGTGGAGGAGCAGGAGCGGGAAGATGAGGAAGTCGCAATGCTGGATGAATTCCCAGGGGGGGCTACTCTATCTGAGACAAGTCAACAACAGGAGTCTGATGAGGAGTCAGAGGAGGATGGTGCCGGGGCGGATGAGCAGGAGCAAGAAGAGCATGCTTTAAACCTTTCTGGGATCCCTGTTGTGCGAGGATGGGGAGAGGAGAATGAAGAGGACGACATTATCCTGGATGATGAGCAGGAGCCAGGCCACCACACCGCTTCCACTTTAGTGCAAATGGGGGCCTTCATGCTCCAGTGTTTTAATAGGGACCCCCGTATAAAAAGCATGAGGGTCAAGGACCAGTACTGGGTGGCAACGTACTTAGACCCCCGGTACAAACACAAAATGGCGGAAATGTTACCGCCGTCGCAGAGGGCTGTCAGAATGCAGCACTTCCAGGCCTTGCTTCGAGAAATGCTGCATTCTGCTTTTGCGTGCGCTGGCAGAGGAGCAATTCCCACTCCCAGAGAAGGATTTGCGGGTACCAATCCAACAGCGCCTGCAAGAAGAGGCCGGTTTGAAGATGTGTTGGTGACTTCGGATATGAGGTCATTCTTTCAGCCGACCCATCGACAGGTGTCATCCGGATCCAGCATCAGGGAACGCCTAGACCGTCAGGTGTCCGACTACATTGGGTTAACGGCCGATGTGGACGCTCTGAGGAGTGATGAACCCCTAGACTACTGGGTGGGCAGGCTTGACCTCTGGCCAGAGCTTGCCCAATTTGCAATCGAACTGTTGGCTTGCCCCTCATCCAGTGTCCTGTCCGAAAGGACGTTCAGCGCAGCAGGGGGGATTGTGACCGATAAGCGTACTCGCCTAGCTCACCACAGTGTTAACTACCTCACATTTCTAAAAATGAATGAGGCATGGATCTCGGAGGAATTCAACACATGTGATCAGTAGACCATGTATATGTCTATAAACAATTTTTGGAATCAAGCACACAGACCTTCTTAATTCATTTGGCTCACTTCCCTGACCCAAAAAAGCACACCGTACTATATGCCCCTACCCTCCTCTTTGAAGAGGTTGAGCGGTGTCATATTTCTACTGGGGCTGCTTATTATGAGGGGTTCCCACCATCCCTGTGCTGTGCTGACTTCCTCCTGGGTGTTCTTATTATGAGGGGCTCCCACCATCCCTGTGCTGTGCTGACTTCCTCCTGGGGGTTCTTATTATGAGGGGATCACACCATCCCTGTGCTGTGCTGACTTCCTCCTGGGGCTGCTTACGGTGCTGCTGTCAGCGCTGTATGTCACGGAGCTGCTGTCAGCGCTGTATGTCACGGAGCTGCTGTCAGCGCTGTATGTCACGGAGCTGCTGTCAGCGCTGTATGTCACGGAGCTGCTGTCAGCGCTGTATGTCACGGAGCTGCTGTCAGCGCTGTATGTCACGGAGCTGCTGTCAGCGCTGTATGTCACGGAGCTGCTGTCAGCGCTGTATGTCACGGAGCTGCTGTCAGCGCTGTATGTCACGGAGCTGCTGTCAGCGCTGTATGTCACGGAGCTGCTGTCAGCGCTGTATGTCACGGTGCTGCTGTCAGCGCTGTATGTCACGGAGCTGCTGTCAGCGCTGTATGTCACGGAGCTGCTGTCAGTGCTGTATGTCACGGAGCTGCTGTCAGCGCTGTATGTCACGGAGCTGCTGTCAGCGCTGTATGTCACGGAGCTGCTGTCAGCGCTGTATGTCACGGTGCTGCTGTCAGCGCTGTATGTCACGGAGCTGCTGTCAGCGCTGTATGTCACGGAGCTGCTGTCAGCGCTGTATGTCACGGAGCTGCTGTCAGCGCTGTATGTCACGGAGCTGCTGTCAGCGCTGTATGTCACGGAGCTGCTGTCAGCGCTGTATGTCACGGTGCTGATGTCAGTGCTCTGTATTACGGTGCTGCTGTCAGTGCTCTGTATCTCCTGCACCCTCTTGTTTGCCTACCCTGGTCCCTGACCTTCCCTCTCCTCCATTGCCTTCATTAGCTCCATAGTCCTGAATTGTCAGAACAATTTCCCAAATAAAAAAAAAATGCTTGTAGTTATCGATCCCAAATTCACCTCATACATGTATTATGCTATTGTCCAGGTGGTGGGACTACGTGCTACCCCCTAATAATTACCCCGTGGCCGCAAATTCGACCTAAAGGTTTGCGAAATTCGCCTCCCATTGAAGTCAATGGAGCCCGCGGCGAACGGTCGTTTTCGCGAACGTTTGTGTCCGTTCGCGTTTCGCGTTCGCGAAACGTCCCGTCGGAAGTTCGTCCATCACTAGTTCCAACATTAGTAGATAAAAACTGGGAGGAGATATGGAGATCTCCACTCCAAATACTAGTATCTCTGCGAGATAAATAAATACAATTTAAAATAATACATAGAAGTTATTATACGCCATACAAATTACATAAAATATTTCCAACAAATTCTCAAAACTGCTGGAAGATGTGAAGGTACCTCAGGAAATTTCATCCACATATTCTGGTCTTGTCCAAAGATAGTGATATTCTGGAGGGAGGTTTTGAGAGTAATTACTATAGTAACATCAGTCTCTTTAAATCAAGAGGCACATATCTGCCTATGAGGACTAGTAGGGAATAATATCGCCCCCTATAGGAAGGAGAATACAGGTGGGTCTGTTGCTTTTTTATGCTAGAAAGACAATCGTGCTGAATTGGAAGATGGCGGAAGCCCCAACGTTAATACAGTGGAAAAATTTAGTAAATAGTAATCTACCACTATATAGGGAAACATATTGGAGTAGAGGACATGGAGAGAAATATGAGAGAGTATGGGCAAGTTGGATAGAAAATTCCATAACGGCATCAGGATAAAACAGTATGGAGATAGGGCAAGTCACACCAAAAAGGGGGGGAAAAAAAGGGGTAAGAGGGATATGAATGTATAAATTGATATGTATAATTTTATAGTACTTGAGAGAAATATAGGTGGGAGGCAATCATTTTACTGTTTTGTGTGCCACATCCAAAATTGTAAACCAACAAGTTGGGGGACCCCTAATGGTGAACTTTTTAGGCACATACAATAAATATCAAATTTATAAAGTACAAAAAGATTTTTTATTAAAGAAATAAATTAAGAATACATATAAAATAAGGAATGTACAAACACATTGATAATCAATATATACACTGGTTGCTCAAGATAACCTACGCGTTTCGCAGAGGCTGAATCTCCTTCTTCAGGGGTGTGTATAGATATGTGTATATTCAAAACAGTGTGTTGGATAGACATTTCATATAGCTGATAATTAAAAACATAACAGGATACCGGGATAGATGTTACCGATGAGCTGTTTTCTCTTTCGGATACTTCTGGTGTGGGTGCCCCAGCAAAAACGGCTTCTTCTGGGGTCCTTCGGCGGCTCTCGTGGCTCCTCCCTGCATTAGATAACCCTCTAGAAGAAGCGCTCTCCCGAGAGGGTTACCTTGCCGGTACGCTCCCAAGTCCAGCATTTGGCGTCCATAGAGACCCGAATGCAGGACTCAGCCCCGCCCTGCAGCACCTGCATCATTGGAGTTGATTAACAGCAGCGGGAGCCAATGGCTGCGCTGCTATCAATCTATATCCAATCAAGAACCAGGAACACGCGGAGAAAGGGGCGGCGGGGATATGCCTATTGGGCTAGGGGGCCCGCGACTGCCAGGTGTTTTTTCACCTTAATGCATAGGATGCGTTAAGGTGAAAGAACCAGAGCCTTTATAATTCCTTTAAGCTTTGACAATAAAATATGGAAGGTGATTTTGCACTCTCCAGTTTTAGTAAATCAAGCCCTATGTGCTCTGAACTTTCATGTACTTACAGTGCCAGCTGTCAGAACACCTGTATTCATAACAGTGCCTGAATCTGATTGGCTGCAGGCACTGTTTAGCCAACAATTTTCAGCTCGG